>NC_133617.1:494570762-494943262 GCF_048593235.1 Sminthopsis crassicaudata | reverse complement strand
TTTTTTTCTGCTCTGTCCTTGAGTTTACCTCCGAGTTATACATCAAATTACAAAAACACCACTACCTTGTTTTTAAAGAGTTTTAGAAAGCTTTTTGGAGCATTGAGGATTTAACTTGCACACTTGTATACATAGCATAGCACAGAAATCATTTTAAAATCAATAATGCAGGAGTCTTTCACTAGTCTCTCAGTGGGAATATCTGAGACCTGGTCTGGCTCTTTGCTCCTCATAATATCAACTGGTTTGCCACTGTACATCTGTTCTAATAACAGTAAACTTATCCTGCGAGATAAAGAAGTGCATTTCTTTAATCTGAAAAATATGCCAATGATGCAAACCCACTTCCCCCCTAAAGTTACAGCTGTGTAACTCACTCAAATTATTATTCATTAACCACCACTATATCTTAAAAACAAAACAAAACAAAACAACATCGAAACAAAAAAAAAATACCCTACTGTCATTATTCATGGCATATTATCCCGAATTTCCTCAGTTTCTTCCTCATATGTACTTACTGAATTATTTTCCCTAGTATAAGTCCTGATCCCTCTATATGCAGATCTATGTAGTATAATACTCAAACTTGCTAAGCAATATGCACTAGTTCTTCTAAGAGAACAGTTTAAGAATCAGAATCCAAATAGTCTTAGTATATAAGGTTATTTGTCCCATTTCATATCCTTTCTTTTTTAGAAAGATTCTTCATATAGATTCTCACTATGCATGCTTTCCATTTATATACTTATTTAATACCCTTTAATAAAATATAATTGAAATTAGCCTTTCCACTCTTTAAGCAAGTGAATTTTTCACTTGCGCAAGGCAAGGTAACAGACATGCTTGGCTAAGCCTACTAACCTTAGTATACTGGATTTTCCAGTCTTTTAGTGGAGCAGGTATGATCCCCTCTGCAGGTTTGGCTGGGGTCTGCTGCTCCTCACTTGTAGACATTTTTGACCTGGCCCCTGAAACACAGGTGAAGAGAAGTTCTAGACAAGCTCAGCGGATTTTGTCCAGATTGAGCACTTAAGCTTTATTTGTTCCTTTTTATCTGAATGGACTGGGGATTATTTGCATACTGGGATGTGATTGGATGAATCAACTAGGAACAAAAAGAAAACGACCCTACTTATTTGTTACACCTAAGGTGGAAAGGCTCTGACTTTAAACTTAAATCCTAAGACACCATTTCTCTCCAGACCTACAGCTGCACTGGGAGATAGTTTATTATTTGCAGATGAATTTATTTACAGAACTAAAACCTGTGACAAGAATATGCAGCTGCTTCAACTACTGTTGCTGAAGTCTCTCTCTTTCCTCCTCCCACCTCCTTTTTCTTTTATGCTACCATACAACTTTTATTTCTCTGACAGACTTCAGCAAAAGGAACAAGGCAGAATTCTTTCGGTGTTCCCATTTCCGGGAGGTGGAAGAAAGAAGAGAAACCCATGTTCTTTTTTTCAGCTAAAGGGCTTCTTCATAGCCTTCAACCATATTGTACTTTACTGTTTGCAAAGCATTCTACCTAAGTTGTCATATCACTATCTCACAACTCTTTGAGGTAAATATCGTCCATCTTTTGCTGATAAGGAAACTGAGATGCAATGATCTGCCCTGGTAATATCACTATAAAGTGTTTGAGGCAGAATTCTAACCCAAGACTATCCTGACTGGATCCATTACAAGGCTCTGTTCTCACTTTAGCTAACTTCTTTGAAATAGACTGGGATAAGACAACTTTCCATTATTTCTTACCTTGCTTATTCTGAATAACCATTTTAGAGGAAGATATAAAATGTTGATTACCTTGGCCCTGAATGACAACAGCAATATAATAATAATGGTGGCAGTGTGGTATTTTAGAGTGGGTTAGATGCCTGGGTTTAAATCCTAACATTCACTACCTGGGTGATAGCTGAGCAAGTCATTTCCTAGTCTAGGAATTAATTTCTTCATCTATAAATTGGGAATGGTAATATTTTCACTTATTCCTTCACTTTATTGTTGGGAAGAAAACTCATTGAGGGCTATAAAAATTAGATTTAGTATTTTTTGATCAATAGGAGACAGCTCAATGGTAGGTATGAAACTCAGTTTCTAATCCATTAAACCCCTATTATACCTTTCCCCATCTGATGTTTTAACTCTTCAGTGCCTCTTTCATGAGAACATATCTATCTATCTATCTATCTATCTATCTATCTATCTATCTATCTATCTATCACTCTACTTTTGTTTTGGAAAAAACAGTTTTTCTACTGCTCAAAAATATGTTTTTTTATTAAATATATAATCAAACAACAGCTGTTACTTAATTTGGCTAGATCCATGCTCTGGCAGCTGGTTTCTTTTTTTCTTTTCTTTTTTTTTTGTGGTCCCTTATTTGCTCACTACTTGGCAGTTGTCTAGGCATCCAAATACCAATTGGCTCGATGAAGATAGGGTTAAAGCTGTGGTCCTCAAGTTAAAAGCCCTCTAGCACACTCGGCTCACAACCTCATTTCTCACAACCTCATTTCTCACATTGTCTTCTTCTATCATGTTTTACTGATATAAAAGACAAGTCACTTTTTATTATCCAGTGCATTTTACTTGGCAAATCCGTTACTGTAAACTATTCCGTTACTGTAAACTATAAATTGCATTGTGAATCTTTGAAAATAAATGAATACATTTCCCAATAGAGAAGTGGTCAAAGGATATGAGCAAATAATTCTCAAAAGAGTAATTGCAAACCAGTAACAACCATATGAAAGAGTACTTGAAAACACTAATAAGAAGAGAACTGCAAATCAAAACAGCCCTTTGGTTTCATCTCATTCTTAGCAAATTGGCAAAGGTAAAAGGGGAATAATATTGGAAGAGTTAGGCAAAAATGTACATGTTAATATATTGTTGGTAAAGCTAATTAGCCCAACTTTTCTGGAAATGAATTTCTAATAATGCAAAGAGAGTGATTTAAAAAACCCAAACCCTTTGACTAGAGATTCCATTGCTAGGCACATATTTCAAGGATATAGAGTCACCCGAATATTTGCAGAGGTGTTTTGTAGTAGTAAAGAATTGGAAACAGTAAAGAACCATCAAATGGAGAATGACGAAACAAGTTGCTACATGAGTAAAAGTAGAATATTACTGTGTTGTAGGAAACTACAATCTCAGTAATACAGAGAACCATGCAAAATATTAACTGATACAAAGTGAATAGGCAGAGCCAGGAAAATGATATCATAAAATGATTACAATGATGCAAAAAGAGAGAATATCCACAGAAAATGCTTTAAAATAAAAAAGATGAATTCCAGAACAGATAAAAGAGGGCCCTCTCCCTTCACCTTTTCATAGTAAGGATTTGGGCCAGAAGCATCAATAGATATGGGCCAATAATGTGAATCACTGCATTATTATATCAGATTTTTTAGATGTATTTCTTTTCTTTTTAAATTATTGATTATAAGGCATGACTTTTTGAGAGAGAAAGGGATTACAACTGGGGAAAATCTAGACAATGTAAAAAACAAAATATATCAATCCAAATATTTTTAAAGAAAATGAATTAGTAGTCTTACTATTTAATTTCTTTCATCTGCTTTCCCATCATTGTTTGCTGTTCTTGTTCTTGCTGTTTCATTTAATTCAACAACCATTTATTAAGTCTTTTATGAGCAAGATACATGTGGTTTAGCAAGCATCTCAGGTCAAAAGAATTTCTGATCTCAAGGTGCAGAAACTGATTTGAGAATGAGTCTGTGTTTCACCTTTGTCTTTTTAAACCCAATAGCTAATCAAATGCTTTGCTTATAATAGGCACTTAATAAATACTTGTCAGATTGGATTTGGAAGCAGAATATTTGGGTTTGAGTCCCCAATCCAGGTCCACTATTTAATAGCTAAGCAATCTTGGACAATTCCCTTCACTATTCTGAGCTTCAGTCTCCTCATCTGTAAAATGAGAAAGTTGGATTATGTAGTCTCAAAGGTGGTTTTGGCTCTTAAATTTACACACAACATTGAACAACTGCCAACACCTGCTTTTCACATTTCTTTTGCAAAGATACTGAGCCATATTAAATGAATATATATTGAACCTGTATTTCTAATTTCAACTAGGTCCTATGGCTATATGACAATCCTTTTATTCACTAAATCACAGAATTTCAGCTTTGGAAAAGAATATAAAAGCCACCTAGTTTCAATTCAAATTAGTCAGGAAACATTAAGTCCTTGTTATATGGAAAGAAGGAAGGAAGGAAGAAAGGAAGGAAGGATAGGAGGAAGGCAGGAAAAAAGTAATGGAAGGAGGAATGGAAAGAAAGAAGGAAATATCGGAAAAGAAAAAAACCCTGCATACAAGAACCTTATGTTATGATTTTTGACTTGGACAGCATAATATGTACAGATAAAAAAAAAGTTATACAAATTAACTTCAAAAGGCAGACAATTCTAGTAATTGGGGGAAAGGAATCAGAGAAAAAATCTTATAGTTTGGGGCACTAAACAATACTTTTAAAGGAGCTATGAATTCTGTAGTGATGGAGGTGAGGAGAGAATCTATTCTAAATATGGAGGGCCATTTGTATGGAGGTGGAAAGTAAGATAACTATGTAGTAATTGTATTAGATCGGTTTGAATGGAACAAGGTATGCAAGGGTAGTACAGGAAATAATACTGTAAAAGTTTGTTGGAAGATATATAATGAAGGGCTTTAGATTCCTATTCATCTCTCATTGACTTCCATTATGTACTCTGCAACAGCTGTTCCTTAACTTTTTTTGACAAATGTCCAACTCTACTTCCATACTTCCATTTCTGTCCCTTAGCAAATAACCTACATTTGACTTCATCTCTTACTTTACGGAAAAGACAGCAGTCACAATACATCTCTCTTCTTTTTCTGCCACAATTCAAAATTTTTATTCAACCTAACCCCCATTTTTCTGAATTGGAAGATGAGGTTTAACTACATTTTTAGCAAAGCCTAATACAAGTGAAAGGGAAGAGAGAAGTAAAACAGCTTGTTCAGCCTCTTTTTGTATCCCAGCACTTAACAGAGAGCTTGGCAAATAATAGGTACTTGATAAATGTTTACTGAAAGACTACTGATTGACAGGAACTGAAGCCAAAAGAAGGTAGTAAGGATGTTTGGGGATAGGTGAGATGTAAGAATGTGTTATGTCTGAGGGGAAGGAAACCTCCAGGAACCTGATTTACCTTCATTACTGTCTTCCCCTCTGTCTACAAGTATTTTTATGCTTCACTTATCCTGTAGCACCAGCACTACCATCTTGATCACTACCAACTTTTTTCTGTTCTACTGCCTTTTCAAGCCATCTTACCATCTTCTCCTTGCCTTCATTAGTAAATTCAGGAAAACAGTATCTACTTCATTGACTTTATTTTCTAACTTTTCACTTATTTCTTAATGCTTATAATTTGGCTTCCATCCCCATCACTATACTAGGACTTGACTGTCTAAGGGCACAATTACTCTAATTGCTAAATCCAGTGGTGTATTTTCTCTGACTTATCTCCTCAGGCTTATTCACTGCTTGACTATCAACCACATCTTGCTTTATGATATTCTCCCCTTTTGTTTTCTCCTATATCTTTGACTTTTTACTCTGTGTCCTTTGGTGAAGGATTGAGAAGAATTGGAATATGTTTCTTTATTGATGGAAGGGAGTCATTAGGGAAGGAATATTTGAAGACACCTGACAGAAGGGATACTCATTATACTGGGATCTAGAACCTCAACTAGGTCCTTGCTCAACACAACGATTTTATTCTTACTTAAAATTTATCTTATTCCTCACAGTGAGTTTTAAATCTATTTTCTAACTACCAATGGTGATTCTATCTCAAATATTTAAGGGATGGGATGACTGAAGGGCAGGAAATTTTTCCTCCAAAGACTTGATTTAGTGATCATTCTTCTCTACTATCTTTTCCTTTGTCTACAAGTATTCTCATAGCTCATCCATTTTACAACAGCAGCACCTTCCCCTCCCCCACCTCACTGCCTCTCAATTCTATTTTCATTAAGAAAACTGAAAAATTGATGTAACCTTCTTTCAGGTTCCTTTCTCTGTTTCTCATATCTTTTCAGTATCATCACTATATTTTTCCTTAACTTTTCTGCAACTTTTAACACTATTGACCACATTTCATCCTCCTATTTTTTCATCTTTTGGCTTCAAAGACACTATTTTTATCTCAAAGACACTGATTTTTATCTCAAAGACTTTACCCTTTTGATCCCATTCCCTGATGCCTCTATTGGGACCCTGGTATAGTAAACTCCCATTCTGTCAAGTATAGCCAAATATTCCTTCACTGTAAATAAAAATCCACCAGTTCTCCTGAATCCTAAACCTATCTATTGATAATCCTTTTAGCTCATGTTGCTAACATCTTTATTTTGTCTTCTCCATCACTACTAAACTACTTACAAAAGTAATAAACCACCAACCAATGCTTTCACTTTATTGCTACCCATTCTTTGCTCAGTTCCTTGCAATTGAGTTCTACCTTAAAGTCTCCTACTGAAACTACTCTGTTAGAGGATACCAATGATTTACTAATTTCCAAATCTAATACATTGAAATACTGCTGATCCTTCCTGATTTCTATGGGTTTTGATACTATTGACTATCCCATCCTACTGAATACTTATCTTTTGGCTTTGAGAAGACTTTTAACTCCTAGTTTTTCTCCTATGTAGTTTCCTACCTTCTTATTGACCCCTTAATGTGGATTTTCCTCATCAGTGTTTTGTCATGGAGTCTTTACTTTCCTCTATTATCATTTCCTTATAAAACTAATTCATTGCCATCACTTGAACTATCTCTTCTATGCAGTTGACTTTTAAGATTATATATTGCTCTTGACCTTTCTTCTGCATAAAATTTGAGATTCCCATCTTTAATTTCTTATAAAACCACCTTAGTGTATTTCCCATTAGCTCCTCAAAATCAATATGCCCCAAACTGAAATAATTATATTGCCCAGTCAGCCCATTCTTATTTAGTTCTAGCTTTAATGTTTCTCTTGGTAGTATTACCATTTGACTAGTCTCACTTAATTCTCTATTTTAGGGTTGCTATATCTTCTCTCATATTGCTCATTTCTAATAATTTACTATGCCAAACAAGTCACACTTATGCATCTCCTTTGTCTTTTCCCAATGCTTCTGGCTTAATTCAGATATTCTCATTGCCACCTGCCTAAATGATTTAATAGAAAGATCAGAAAAAGGCCACACCATGTTATCATAGTAGTTTGTTAAAGAGAAGTTTGAATAAAAGTCATAGATTTCTCATTCTTCCCTAGCCAGTATAGCAAATATTGCTTTACATAAAACTGAGAAGCTACGGGGGTGAAGTTGAACAGTTTCCTTACCTATGTCTTTCAATCTCTTTTCTGCTTAAGAAAGTAGAGATGTAGGGAAATTTACCTCAGGTTAGAGATATTATAAATCCTAAAAAATCTAAGATGAGATTCTAACCATAACTTAAGTGACAGTTGAATGGAAATACCCAGGGAATCCAGTAATATCAAGACAGTTTAAAAAAGAGAGCAGTTCAGCATTTAGTTCAGTTCAGAGGTCATATGAAGAAAAGCAGTTAACAGAAGAATTCTAAGAAGAGTTCAAGGGGATAGAATTGATGTTAACCTATTTTTTTGTATCTTCTATTTCAGACTGCCTTGGGAACAGAGAAGCTCACAGCTACTGGCTTAATAAGAGGCCTGACCAAGAGAACTGCATCAAATTCCATAGCTATTGGCTGGGAATACTTAGTGGGGATAATGTAGCTTTTAACTAAGACAACTTTTTAGTGAGTTTTATAGTTATTGTTTGAGAATGCTGATTGAGGAGGGCTATAAGATTCTCTGAAGAGAGAGACTTAACTATAACAAGCAATTTCCATCCTGCTCTGTGGTTGTCCAGGGTAGTTAAAAGAGCCAATATCATAGCATTCTTTTATTTTACATTTAATTTTTATTTTTTCTATGTCATATGTAAACAAAAAAATTAACATTCATTTTTAAAAGGTTGAGTTCCAAATTCTATCCCTCTTTTGGTCTCTCTGAACTTCCTGAGACAGTGAACAATTTTATATAAATTATATATGTGTAGTCATGCAAAACATTTCCATATTAATCATGTTGCAAAAGAAAACAGACAAAAATCCCCAAGGACAATAAAGAAAAAAATTTAAAATTAAAGTTATGTTTTAACCTGCTTTCAGATGCCTTCAATTCTTTGGAGGTGGATAACATTTTTTACTATGAGCTCTTTGGAATTGTCTTAAGTCATTGTATTATTGAGAATAACTGTCTTTACAGTTTATTGTAGTATAATACAGCTTTTACTATGTGCAGTGTTCTTCTTCTGCTCATTTCACTTTGCATCAATTCATGTAAGTTTTTACAGCTTTTTCTACAATCATCCTGGTTATCATTTCTTAGAGCATAATAGTATTCCACACTTATCATTTCTTATAGCATAATAGTATTTGACCACTATCATGTACCACAATTTGTTCAGCCATTCCTCAGTTATTGGGCATTCTCTCAATTTTTAATTCTCTTTCACAACAAAAAAAGAGTTGCTATAAATATCTTTGCATATATATGTCCTTTTGCTTTTGTTTGATCTCTTTGGGATATAGATTTTGGGATGGCATTGCCATATTAAAAAGTGCAAACATGGCAACAGCAAGTTCATACCATGATCAATTCTGATGAATATGGCTCTTTTCAATAATGAAAATGATTCAGATAGTTCCAATAGTCTTGTGATGAAGAGAGCCATCTGCACTCAGAAAGAGGACTGTGGGAACTGAATGTGGATCACAACACAGCATTTTCACTTTTTTATTATTAATGTTTCACTATTTTTCTCATTTTCCCCTTTTTGTTCTTATTTTTCTTGTGCAGCAAAATGGTGGAAATATGTATAGAAGAATTGCATATGTTTAACATATATTGTATTATTTTCTGTCTAGGGGAAGGGGTGAGAGTAAGGGAGGGATAAAAATGTAAACATTTGTTCTCCAGAATGATTTAATCAGTTCACTCCATGAACAATGCATTAGTGTCCCAATTTTTCCACATTCCCCACAGAATTTGTCATTTTCCTTTTCTGTCATATTAGTCAATTAGATAAGTGTGAGGTGGTATGTCAAAATTCATTTACCATAACTTATTTAATTATTCACCAATCCAACAGTTTTCAATTCCTTGACAACACAAAAAAGAGCTATTATAAACATTTTTTGACCATGTATGTCCTTATTTCTTTTCTTTGATTTTTCTAGGATACAGACCCAGTAGTGGCACTGCTAGATCAAAGGGTATGCACAGTTTTGTAACCCTTTAGGTATAGTTACAAATTGTTTTCCAGAATGATTGGATCATTTCACAACTTCACCAACAATGCATTAGTGTTTTCTGTTTTTCCATGTTTCCTCCAACATTTATCCTTATCTTTTCCTGTTATCTTAGCCAATATGATAAAAGTGAGGTGGTACCTCAGAGTTGTTTTAATTTTCATTTCTCTAATCAATAGTGATTTAGAACATTTTTTTTCATGACTAGAAATGGTTTCAATTTCTTCATCTGAAAATTGTTTGTTTATATCCTTTGACAATTTATCAAGTGGGGAATGGCTTGCATTCCTATAAATTTGGCTCAGTTCTCTATACATTTAATAAGTGAGGCCTTTATCTGAAACACAGGATATAAATTCCCCTCTTCCAGTGTTCTGCTTCTTTTCTAATCTTGATTGCATTGGTTTTGTTTGTGCAAAACCTTTTTATTTAATATAATCAAAGATATTCAAATTGCATTTCATAATGTTTTCTAGTTCTTCTTTGGCCATAAATTCTTCCCTTCTCCAAAGATATGATAGATAAACTATCCTCCTAATTTGCTTATGGTATCATACTTTATGCTTAAATTGTGTACCCATTTTGACCTTAATTTTGGTATGGGATGTGATATATAGGTCCATGTTGAGTTTTTGACATTATTTTTCAGTGTTACCAGGAACTTTTTTATTATAGCTTTTTATTTACAAAACATATGCATGGGTAATTTTTCAACATTGACCCTTGCAAAGCCTTCTTTTCTAACTTTTCCCCTCCTTTCCCCCACCCTCTCCCTTAGATGGCAAGTAGTCCAATACATGTTAAATATGTTAAATACAATATGTGTATACATATTTATACAGTTATCTTGCTACTCAAGAAAGATCGAATCTAGAAAGAAGGTAAAAAAAACAACCTGAGAAGGAAAACCAAAATGCAAGCAAACAACAACAGAAAGAGTGGAAATACTACATTGTGGTCCACACTTATTTCCCATAGTTCTCTCTCTGGGTGTGTAGCTGATTCTCTTCATTACTGAACAATTGGAACTGGTGTGAATCCTCTAATTCTTGAATTCTGACGGACCACGTCCGTCAGAATTGATCATCATATAGTATTGTTGTAGAAGTGTATAATGACCTCCTGGTTCTCTTATTTCACTTAACATCAGTTCATGTAAGTATCTCCAAGCCTCTCTGAAATCATCTTTCTTGTCGTTTCTTACAGAACAATAATATTCCATAATATTCATATACCACAATTTATTCAGCCATTCTCTAATTGATGGGCATTCATTCAATTTCCAGTTTCTTGCCACTATAAAAAGGGATGCCACAAACATTTTTTAAATTTTTAAATTTTATTTTTTATTATAGCTTTTTATATACAAACATGCATAGGTAATTTTTCAACATTGACAGTTGCAAAACCTTCTGTTCCAACTTTTCCCCTCCTTCCCCCCACCCCCTCCCATAGATGGCAGGTAGTCCCATACATGTTAAATAAGTTAAAGTAAATGTTAAATACAATATATGTATACACATTTGTACAGTTATCTTGTTGCACAGGAAAGATTGGATTTAGAAATAAGGTAAAAATAACCTGAGAAGAAAAAAACAAAAATGCAAGCAAACTAACAGAAATAGTGGAAATGTTATGTTGTGCCACCAACATTTTTGCACATACAGATTCCTTTCCCTTTTTTAAGATCTCTTTGGGATATAAGCCCAGCAGTAACACTGCTGGATCAAAGATTCCCAGCAACTTTTGTCAAATAATGAGTTTTTATCCCAGAAGCTTGAGTTTTGGGGTTTATCAAATAATAAATTACTAGATTATTGTGTCTTGTGTACCTAACCTATTCTAATTATTCACTAATCTCTCAGCTAGTACTAGAAGATTTTCATAACTGCGGCTTTATAATAAAGTTCTACATCTGGTACTGCTAGGCTACCTTTGTATTGATTCTCATGATATTCTTGGGGTTTTCTTTTTCTAGATGAATTTTATTATCATTTTTTCTAACTCTATAAATAATTTTTGACAGTTTGATTGATATGGAACTGAATAAGTGGACTAATTTAGGTAGAATTGCCAATTTTATTACACTAACTCGGCCAACCCATGAGCAATTGATATTTTCTCGATTGTTTACCTGACTTTATTTGTGTAAAAGGTGTTTTGTAATTGTGTTCATGTAGTTCCTCAGTTTGTCTTGGCTGGAAGACACTCAAATATTTCATTTTGGCTACACTTATTTTAAATATAATATTCTTTCTATCTTTTGCTATTGGACTTAGTTAAAAGCCCACCATTCCATTTCTTAAACAGTACAAAATTGTTTTGACGATTACTGTTTTGTGATACAATTTGAGATATGGTACTGCTAAGCCACCTTCATTTACATTTTTCCCATTGATTCCTATACTTGACTTTTAATTCTTTCATATGAATTTATTATTAATTTCTCTCTCTCTCTCAAGTTATTGATAACTTGATTGGTATAACACTAAATAAATTAATTTAAATAATTGTCATTTTATTATGTTGATTTAGGCTATTCATGAGCAATTAATATTTTTTGTTTAGATCTGACTTCACTCTTATGAAAAGTGTTTTGCAATTGTGTTCATATAGTTCCTGGGTTTGTCTTTGAAGGTAGAAGCTCCAGTATTTCTTATAGTGTGAAGTTATTTTATATGGAATTTATTTGTATTTCTTGTTGCTGGATTTTATTGGTAATGTATAGAAATGCCAATTATTTATGTGAGTTTATTTTGTATCCTCCAACTTTGCTGAAGTTATTAATGATCTCATCTAGGTTTTTAGTTGATATTCTGTGATTCTCTAAGGATATCATCATATCATTGCAAAGAGTAATAATTTTATATCCTTTTGTCTATTCTAATTCCTTCAATTTCTTTTTCTTCCTTTATTTCTATGGATATCATTTATAAAAAAAAATTTAAAAATTCGATAGTGGTGATCATGAGCACAGTTGTTTCCCCCCTGATCTTTTGAGAAATCATGCAATTTTTTATTGTTGATATAGTTAATTATGTTGAGAGTTTTCCATATTGAAGCAATTCTACATTTCTGTTATAATTCCACCAGATCATAGTTTATAATCTTTGTGATATATTAATGTAATATCCTTGCTAGTTTTTTTTATTTGAAAATTTTTATATCAATATTCATTAGGAAAGTTGGCCTATAATATAATTTTTATGCTTTTGTCTTTTCTTGTTTAGTTATCAGCACCATATTTGTGTCATAAAAGGAATTTGGTGGGACTCCTTTTTTGCCTGTTTTCCCCAAATAGTTTATATAATATTATAATTAATTATTTTTTAAATGTTTGGTAGAATTTACTTGTAAATCCATTTGTCCTGGGGAATTTTGCTTAAGCTTCTCATTTATAAATTGTTCAATTTCTTTTTTTTTTAAAGATAGGGTTACATATTTTATTTCTTTTCCTGTTAATTGGAGAAATTTATATTTTTTGTAAATATTCATCCATTTCATTTAGATTCTCAAATTTGTTGGCAAATAATTGGGCAATATAGTTTCTAATAATTGCTTGATTTAATATTTATTTGTGGTTAATTGACCCTTTTATCTTTTGATAGTGGTATTTTATTTTTGATATTGACTTGATTTTCTTCCCTTTTAAAAATCAAATTAATCATTTGTTAATCTATTTTTATTGTTTTTTTAAATCTCCTAGTTTTATTTATGAGTTTCATGCTTTTCTTACTTTCAATTTTATTAATTTCTCTTTTGATTTTTAGATTTTCTAATTTTTATTCTTTTTCTAGTATTATAGTTTCCTTAATGTTTGTTGTATAGGATGTCAAATAACCCTCAAAATAACTAGAATAGATGATCAACTAGACCAGAGAACAAAGTTTGGTGGAAAGCACTAGAGGACAGTTCCTGGTAGGGAGTAGCAGAGTGTAACATTAGACAGAGAGCCGTGGATATTAATGGCTGGCTGGTAGCAGTGCTAAGCAAAAAGCAATTGAACACAATTAGGAAAAGATATTGACAGTTTTGCTGTGATAGAGGCATGAAATACTGCTATGTGTATATTTATTGGTCACATATATTCCCTATCTTTATATCCAGATGGCCACATGCTCCCCACTCATAGAAGGACCTAGGTGGTACATGAATAGAGTGCTAGTCCTGGAATCAGGCAGACCTCAATTTAAATTCAGCTTCATATACTTACTGCCTTCCAGGTAAAGTTCAAACTTTCCAATCTAGAACTTAAGATGTTTCACAATCTGTTACCCCTATATTTTCCACATTTTCTTTTCTCCATATCTATTATGCTCTGTTCAAACTGAACTATTCTCTTTCCCAGCTCCTACCCATTCCCTAACATACACTATTTTTCAAACTATTATCTATCTCTTTACTCACTTTAACATGCTTTTGATTTTTAGCTCCTCAGTTATATAATATTATACATTGTAGTTATCTGTGTCTGTGACTTATGCACTAGATTCTAAACTCCACAAATTCCTATATTTTACATCTCCCTTAAGATTTAGCTCAAGGATCTGTGTACAGTAGGTGGTTAACTAATGTCAGTTTTTTTTTAATGAGAACATGGGTAAAATTTAGAATATGTGCTAATAATCCCGTACTCCTGCTTCCTCAATATCCCCAAGAATGTCAATATTGTTCCTCACTTGTTTTGTTTTATTTTAAATGAAAGAATATATGGTGAAGAGGCATTAGACATATTCTGTTTAGCCCTAGAGAGGTATAAAAAGAATGCAAAGATAATTTGGGCTTAATAACAGGAAAATGAAGCAAAACAATTTGAGCTGCCTGAAAATGGAGGGGAATGGTATTCCTCAGAAGGTACTGACTTTCTGCTCCTTGGAGGTTGGTAAAAAGATTATGGATAAACACCTGTCAACAACATTACAGGGGTTCCTTTCCTGTTTGAATTGGATAGTTGGATGCATATTTTGTTGCTGTGTTTCTGCGATTGTTTTTCCTTATTAAAAGCATTTCAAACACCTTTGCCTGACATTTGGAATCTCCCACAAACTTGTGCTATGCTAAATCACCAAATTGACTCTTCTTGCTGTTCTACTATTCTTTCTCTTATTTCCTTTGTCTAAAATTTCCTCATTTGACCTATTCTCCTTTTGAATTCATAACCACTTTTATAACCTGATGCCAATGCCAGCTCACCTATATAGCCATCTATAACCATGGGTTCAATGAAGCAGTTTCACAAGTATGACAGGAACATAAATCATAACTATTTTTATGTATTATCAGAAAAAGTCAGCAGGAAGAAATAAAAGTGAAATTAAATTTAAAATAACTGCAAACAGTATAAAATACTTGAAAGTCTACCTGCCAAGAGAAACTGAAAGGCTATATGAATATAATTACAAAATTTTTTTCACACAAATAAAGGCAGATCTAAACTCCTGGAGAAATAATTACTGCTCATCATAGGCTGAAACAATGTAATAAAAACGATAATGCTACCAATTAAACCACAGCATAATTATTTGATTGACCTGGAAAAAAGCTACCAAAATGGATAGTTTTGTTTACTGGAAGCTAAAAAGATTTTGGTCAAACAAAACTAATATAGCAAAAACTAGAAGAAAAGCAGGAAAATGGGGAAAATCTTCAAAAAGTTTTTCTGATAAAGTCCTCATCTCTCAAATACATAGGAAACTGAGCAAATACAAAAATAAGAATCATTCCCCAATTATCAAATGATTAGAGGAGGTGAATAAACAGTTGTCAAAGAAGAAGCCAAAGAAGAAGTTACATAAAAAATGCTCTAAATAATTTCTGATTAGAAAAAAACAAATTAAAAAATCTTGAAGATATCTCCTCATCCATATAGATTAACTAACATGACAGAAATGGAAAATGATAAATATTAAAGTAAGTGAGGAAAAACTGGGACAAGGAGACACTGTTTGTGGAGTTGTGAACTAACTATTCAGGAGAGCTATTTTCAGCTGTGCTCAAAAGGCTATAAAATTCTGCATATTCAGAAATACCACTACTAAATCTGTATTCCAAGGAGATTAAAGAAAAGGAGAAATGATCTTAGTTCTTCAAAAACATTTATAGAAGTTCTTTCTGTGATAGCAAAGAATTGTAAACTGAGGGAATGTTCATTAGTTAAGGATTTGGCTGAAGCTGTGATACATAATTGTGATGGAATACTACTATGCTGTAAGAAATGATGAACAGGATGGTGTCATATAAACCTAGGGAGTCTTATATAAATTGATGCAAAGTGAAATGAATAGAACCAAGAGAACATTATAAATGGTGACAGCAAAATTGTGACAATGATCAACCATGAAAGACTTTACTCTCATCAAAGCAATTGACCAAGATAATTCTATATGATCCATGATAAAAATTGCTTTCCAATTTTAGAGAAAGAACAGGTGTACTCTGAAGTTTAAAATGTTTTTTTAAACTTTATCTTATGTTTTCTCACAATATGTCTAAGATGGGAAATATATATTTACATGATTTCACATGTATAATCAATATAAGATTGCTTGCCTTTTTATTAGATGGAGGAAGGATAGGAGGAAGGGAGAGAAAATTTGGAACTCATTTTTGAAAATGGTTATTAAAATAAAATATTTTGGGAAATATTTAACGAAACACACATATATATCTACAGCTATCTATTTATCTATCCATCTATTTTTGTACCTTTCCAGTCTTACACTATTTTACATTTTTTATACTGGCTGTCCTTCATGACTGTAATACTTTCTCTCTGGCTTCAAGGTTTAGCTCAAATTCCACCTTCTATAGATACTTCCATCTCTAGTGATTTTCCCTTAACTTTCTAATTTATAGAGAGATATACACATGTGCACATACATACTATGTGTATCTAGTATGTATATAATTAATTTCATGTTATCTTTTCATAGATTGTGAACTCTTTGAGGCTGGAATTTTAAAAAAATTCTTAGCACTTAGCATAGTGCCCTGACATAATAAGTGCTTACCAAAAGCCTTATTGTAATATTTATTACTTGTGTATATAGTGCTCCTAAAAGTATTTTTTCCCCTGAGGCAACTGGAGTTAAATGACTTGCACAGGGTCACATAGCTAGGAAATGTTAAGTGTCTGAAATTAGATTTGAACTCAGATCCTCCTGACTTTAGGGCTGGTGCTCTATTCACTGCACCACCTAGTTGCCTAGTGCTCCTAAACGTTAATGAAATCTTGAGTGGCATTGAAATCTATAGTGAAAAGAATTGGAGAAATGATAATCTTGATTTATTCTGTATTGTTTACTCCACTTTATGTTGCTGTGTTCAGTTTGATGTGCTACAGTAGAAAGCCATTGATAAAAAATAGGGAGTTCTTCCAAAGAAGGTAGCTGGAGTGATAAGTGATCCTATATGAGATCTGGTTGAAGGAATTGGAGATGTTTTGCCTGAAGAAGAGAAATTTTAAGGGCAGACATAAATGATAACCCTTGAGGTGTCTTCCAATGTTAAATTTAGGATCCTAGATTTAGATCTAGAAGTGGTCTTAGTAGTTGTTTAAATTGTTTTCCAGGTTCTGCTTATTTCCTTTTGCATTGACTCATAACAGTTCTTCTATTCCTTCTCCTATTCTTCATCATTACTATTTCATATGGAACAATGTAAAGAATAGGTTGGTGGAGAGAAACAAGCAATTCTTAAGTGCCCACTATGGACCAGGCATTGTGATAGGTATTTCACAAACATTTTCTCATTTTAACCTTGTTGCAATACTGCAAAGTAGTATAGCTGAGGAAACTGGTGCAGATAATGGTTAAGTGACACAGCTGGTTAGTGATGAAGGCAGAATTTGAACTCTGTCTTATTTCACTTTTCAAATATTAGAAACAGATTTAGATTCCTCACTGCTCTTTAAAACGTTTTCCTCTTTAACCATTCTCCACTTTGAAGAAATATTTAATTCTTCATCATTAAATAGAATTAGAATTTTTATTTCTATAACCAATTTACCTTTTCCCCTGGCAAGTTGATTGTTGTAGCTTTGTTCCTGAAGATGACCAAGATGATGTCACTCTGTTGGGGTCAAAGTAGATTTTGTCTGATTGTGTCTGAGAACTGAGAGCTGGGAAGGTTCTGCCATAGGTAAGGAATCAATAGTTCATATGAACATGTTGGGGGTAGAGATGTCTCTAAGTTTGCAAATCTCATTTGAACTACTGAAATTCTGCTTTGTTTAGAACATTTTCTTTGTTGTTGGCACTCCTTGTTGGGCAATCCTGTGTTAGTGTTTCCCACGTCTTACAATGGATTCTCAAATTCTTTGGAGAGATCTTGAGAATGTTTTCGTGTCATTTCTTCTAATCTCCACTTGAATCTTTGTCTTATGTGAGTTCTCTGTGAAATAGTCTTTAAGACAAATGTATGTTTGACATCCCAACAATATGGTCAGCTCATTGAAGCTTTGCTCTCTGCAGTAGAGTTTGAATGCTCAACAATTCAGTACCATAAAGACCTCAGTGCCAAGTTACCTATCTTGCCAGGTGATCTTCAGAATCTTCCTAAAACAATTCCCTATTGTTTTGTGTCATGTAATTTTTTTAGCTCTCACTAAAGCAAGAATTCTTAACCTAGAGAATGAACTGACATGGGAGAAAATTACTTTTTAATTTTCACTAACCTCTAAATGAAAATGACTATGATATTTTATACAATTGATGATTGATTTTAATAATAGCATTAAATATTGTTTTAAGAAGGGATCCATTAATATAACCAGACTGACAAAAGGCATACAAAAATTAAGAATCTCTGCACTAGAAAAATAGCAATATAGCTCCATCCCTGCAAGTCACTGGAACTTTTCCCTCATACTCTACTTGTTTTACTTGAGATCCTTAGGCTTTTTTAGATACCTCCCAAGGCCAACTAAATAATGTCTCCCATCTGATTGTGTCTGAGAGCTGAGAGCTGGGAAGGTTCTGCCACAGGTAAGGCACCAATAGTTCATATAAACATTTTGGGGGTAGAGATGTCTCTTAAGTTTGCAAATCTTATTTGAACTCATTTGAACTATTGAAATTCTGCTTTGTTTAGAGCACTGTGCAGGGTTCTGATAATTGGGCCCCTTGGATGAGGCACATTTTGGGGGTTTTCTTAACCTTTCTGGCATCATTTGGCATTTTATCAGATAGTAGCAGACTTCTCCCAATACTTTGTTGCAAACACTGGCTCTCTTAAGCTTTTATTATTAGTCTTTATGGGAAAAAATAGTCTAGTGACTTATCTCTTCCTAATTTTTCCCCTTTTGGTCACTGATTAGACTTTCATTTGATATTTTCTATTTGCTATTTTGTCTCTTATCTTTGTTGCTTCACAATCATCTAGGTATCTATGTATATGCCTATCTAAATGTCTATTTATTTAGTCCTTGCTTCCTGTCAAATTATTTTGCTACACGAATTAAGAGAATCCTTTCAAACTACTTTGACATTTCTCTTCTACCTCTCACCATAATTCTTCTTTTATTCTTATTTTGATACTCCTTGGTCTTCTGAAATTAATCTTAATGTGTATGTCTGTTCACAGACTTCTCTGCTCAAGAAATTTAGGAGCTCCTCATTCATTTTCTTTAGGTTTAACATATAACCCCTTTTCTCTATTAAAGCTTTTCAAGAATTTGGTTATAGTTTTGCCTTTTTAAGTTAATTACATATCACTTTCCTTTATAAACTCTTCATTCTAGCCAAACTGACATGTTTGCTGTTCCTGAATCTTCTGCCTCTATAACTTTGAATAAACTCTGCCTTCTGCTAAAAAATTCTCCCTTGCTATTGCTGTCTCTTGAAACCCCTTACTACCTTCAAGATTTAGCTGAAATACTCCCAAGATTCCTCTTCTGATCTCCTAACTGTATTGTTTGTCCTCTTCCCAATCAATGCATATTTAAAAAATAACTTTATCTATGAATTTGACTCCACCTAATAGACTCTAGATTTCATAAAGATAGGGACAGTCTCAATTTTATTTTTTATCCCTAGTAGCTAACAGAGTGATTAGCTCAAAATAAGCCATTATTTAATTAAATTTTGATAAAATTTAATAAAATTTAAACATTTAATTGTGATTGAGGAAAACATGATTCTTTCTATATCAAAGATATCTTATCCATCTCTTTCTACATTTCACTACTATTTTCCATTTGATCTCCCCAATCTCTCTTTTTTTATCATAAACTTTAAAAATGCATATTCCTTCTCCTTTATTTTAAGTGAAATTTGGTTCTTCCCTGAAGTTAGCTTATTCTTCTTTGCCATGCAGATAGTTCATTTACTCCTTCTCCTAGTCAACTCATTGAGATATGAAGGTATCTTGGCCTCTTTCATTTCAAAATGTACTTCTAAATCATGGATTAAAATATTACCCTTTCTGAGCTTCTTATATCCTATTTTATCCAAACTATTCCCCTTACATCTTTTTAAAAATTACTTCCATTATTTATTTTCTCTTCCCCAAGGTATAGTTTTTCTTAAAATATTCAAATCTAGTCCCAAGTTCTGTTTGTTTCAATTTCCTCATCTGTAAAATGGGAATAAAATATCGCCCAGCTCTAGGGTTATTTTGAAAGTTAAATAAGATAATTATAAAATGTTCAGTGCAGTGCCTGACATGTCCTACGTACTATATAAATTTTAACTCTTTTTAGCTATTAATATTGTTGCTTGGAAACTTCAACAACCATGATGATTGTCCTTCTATCTGTGTCTCTTTTACATTCTAATTTCCAAAACCCTTTTCAAGTTTCTCTCCCTTATAGTAAGTTTCTCTCCCTTTTATAGTAAGACTTTTGTAAAAGATAATCTAACTAATCTCTTTTTCTTTGGTTTCTGTATACATCAATCCATCTATCTATAATAGCCATATAAATACAATAGCCATATAAAAGCCAAATAATAGCTCTTAGATTTTGCCAATATCTATTTGTTAAAAATGTCAATATTTCTGAAGAAAAATCCATTAAAAGTAGTCATATTTAATTAATTACCTTCTTTTCCAAATTTTTCATTTTTGTTTCCTTTTGTATTTGCTTACTTTCCACTTCCCTTTCTGAAATCCTCATTCATGTTTTTCTTCCCTCATGCCTAGGCTTTTGAAATATATTCACCGAGTAGTCTTCTTTTCTTTGATTTCTGTGCCTTTGAATCCAGTTGTTTGGAGGGCATGGAAACTCTTTGCTAAGTTAACATCACAACATAGCTCTTTGATATCCCTTAAATATATCCTTCCCCCAAGGGATAGGAGATTAGCATCCTCAGCTGAATTATTTTCTATTCTGAATTTTTTGACTAACTTCCCACCTCAGATTCTTTGATTTTTACCTAAATCAGACCTCAGAAGCCAGAATCACTGACAGCTGCCTTCCAAGGACATATTGCTTCTTCTATCTATCATTGAATCAAACAGAGACTCAGATTGACTAAAATTTTGGAAAACATCTAATTTAATCTCCTCATTTTAGAAACAGAGAAAAGATACTCACTATATATGAATCCCAGCTATGATATTCATGATAAATAGACATTTCACTTGTTCTTGGACAAAGGAGAAATACTTTATACAACTATGGCAATGATCATAAAAATAAAATGTATTATAAAAGAAAGCTTCTCCTTGGAGGAAAGAATCTTGGTAGGCAGAGATTGACATAGAAAAAAGATTGCCATATAGAAGGGAGGGGAAGTGTAGAAGGACTAAAAGTAGAGAAATGTATTGTTACCTACTTAGACTTTAAAGCACTTTTTAAAAATGTGTTGCCAACTTTAGAAATTCTTGAAAGTTTTAAAGAACAAGGTACCGTAGGTTTTGAATTAGTTTATAGTTTTCAAGAAAGACAGTGCCAAACAAAACTGTATTCTTTAGGTTTCTATGTCATTTTTGTTTATTTTGGATCAGAGCTATTAATTGGCAAGAGTACCCAGTAGGAACATGTGAATTTTGAGTTGTAGTCATTTCTGACTCCTCAAATCACTGACCACATTCTATAGTATTTGCTTTTGATTGGAACTGTCAGTCTTTCATGAAATTGTGGGAAAGTCTATTGCATAATTGCTAGGTGCAGTGTTAGAATAATTTATGTTGTTGTATATCTATTTTACAAGAACAATTATTGCTCTTCATGATATTATAGCTGTATCAGGATTATAGCTCAGTTTGAAGCCTTTTGCCATCAAACATTCTCTTCTTTCCTTGATGCTATCAAGAACTAAAGGTAAACCAATGCAAGAGTGTATTTGAAAGAGCAAATATTTCATAATTTTCAGCATTAATGTCAGCAAAATTCAGTTATGGAATTATTATCATTATAAAGTAATCAAATGTTTAGCAAAGTATCATGTACTAGTCAAATAATAGGCAAATAAGCCATCCTCTAAAAGAACAGAATTCATAGGAACTATCATTTCTTTCCACAAAAAGTCTGATGCATCAGGAAACTTTCTCTAGAAGGTTTGGGGCCTGACTTAAACTTAAGAACTCAAACTTGGCACTACTCACAAGAAATTTCTAAGATTAATATTGCCCATGAAATCTCCTTTCTCCGTGAAAACTAAAGTTTGAGGTCATGTAATCTCAATAATCCAAAATTCTATCTTTTTTCTACAAAAAAGGTACTTGAATTTACCTCTCAGATTGTGTATGGAGTCATATGGCTGTGGGAGCCAACCCAGACTCTGCTTTGTTACCAAAATTACCTATCATAATGAGTTTGAAGCAGGCAGAGCAATTTGTTTTGGGGAACAAAATTACTTATCATGGTAAGGCATGAAAATGAAGTCCATCAGCTTCTATCAACCAATCAATAGAGGTTCAGTGTTTCCTCATCAGTTTAATTGAGAAACTATTAAATTTGATAAATAATTATGTTTCTATGGATACCAATCACCCTTCATCAAAAATTTTACAAATTACCTATTATTTAGTAGACACTGTGCTAAACAGAGTCTTTCTTTAGAGAGCTTAATGGATATAGCTAGTCCTTCCCAAAATACAGTTCACTAATCACTGGGAAACAGATAAATCATACGAGTATAAGCACAATAAATATTTAAAAGATGAATTTTGGTGGTGGTGGTGGTGGTAGTGGTGGTGGTAGAGATCTTAGAAGATGGAAGCATCAGGAAGGTTACAAATAAAATGGAGCTTGAGCTGAGCTTTGAAAGAAGCCATACATTCGGAAAGGCAGAAGTAAGGATTCCAGGAATGGTAATTATTTTGAACATATACCTATGTATAGGAGATAGAATGTCATGTGTGAGGAAGAATATGAGATCCAGGATAATAGAATGTGTGAAGGAGAATAGAATAAGATTCTAAAGTTAGGTTCAAGTCAGAGTGTGAAAATTTGTTGAGAAGCACCTTAAATAGATCAGGAATTCTCTTAAATCATATTTCCTTATAGAAGAGACTGAGGGTATTTATCCTAAAGAAGAGAATGCTTATGGGTATATGATATTCTCTTCTAATATTTGAGACTCTGTCACATAAGTGATAGATTAGCTTGTTCTTTTTTGATTACAGAGAGAACTAGACCAAATTGACAGAAATTATCAGAAAATAATTTTTGGAAGAACTTCCTAATAGTTATAAGTATTGGGGATTGAAATTGTATGCATCATGATATTGAGTTCCTTGCCACTAGTAGTATACATGGGGAGGCAGAATGATAACTATCCAAGAATTTGTGGGTAGGGAATGAAGTATTCCTATGCTTGAGCTCATTAACTTATAAGATCTCTTCCAACTCTAAGATTTTAGGATTCTATGAACTCCAGATTGAATTACTAGTCTGCTTTTGGAAGAACCAGCATCAAAGCTAAGGGTTTAAGTTTCCATCCCATTCACAGCAAAGTTGGTTACAAAACCAAGGTACAATGAATTATCTTCATTATTTTGTGGGCACTCTGATGAGCTTGCACTTAATATTTGATAGTCCTCAGGTTTTTATCCTGAAGAAAGGAAATCAAGAGCTTTGTTAATTAAAGACACCAGACTCTGGAATTTGACTCCTATAGCATCAGATGAGCCAGGGAACAGAGCATACAGAGGGAGATGCAAAGCTCATATCTCTTCATGTTGACCTTCACTGGCCTGGAATGAGTCATCTTGGTATCCTTGGCTTGTTACCAAGGGGAAAAGATAATTTTCTGTTTCTCAATTACATTATTTTGGACTAAAAGAACTCCACTGTCCAATGACCTTGGGGCTTTGGTTCATGGTACCATGTAAATGGTAAAATAAAGAATAAAAACAAAAAAAGGGGGGGTTATTTTTTTTCTACTGAGATCCTAACTTTCTGTATCAAAAATGTTGTTAAAAGTTTAAGGTTCCAAAGAAATGCATTTCTTTAGCTGGTTTTCTGAAAAAAGTAAGTGTGCCAAGTTGCTTAAGCATGTTGTTCAACAGGAAAAATCAGGATGGTAAAAAACCTTTGGCAGAATAAGTTGGTACCTTATTTTCAATGCCTAATAGATCTTGTGGTTTGGAAGCTTCAAAAAGTGGACTGAAATATTATACAAAGGTCTTAGAGATTAAGGTTCTGAATAATGCAATATCAACATTTTTTTCCTTCTGGGGTTTGAAGTACTAGGCATAATGATAATAAAAGTCAATGTTTATACAGTACTTTCCTCTCAACAAACCTGTGAGCTTGGTAGTTCAAGTTTTATTATTCTCATTTTACTGATGAGAAAAATGAGGTTGAAGGAGGCAGAGCAATTTGTTCTGGGGAATAAAACTTTTAAGTATCCAAATCAAATTCTGAACCCATCCTTTCTGATTATGAATACAGGACTGACTACTGAGTATTGGACTATGCCATCTCAGGTAGTTAGCTTCCTCTCTATGTCCTATGTTAACATGACTAGATTTAGAGATGAAAGAGAACTTGAAGGCCATCTAATCCAACCCACTCATTTTATAAATGAGGAAACTTATGTCTAAAGAAGTGTTTTTCTTAATCACACAGGTAGCACTAAGATTTGAACCACGGTCCTCTGAATTTAAAGCCAGTGGTTTTTTTTTCCTGAGATATAATACTACATATGTTACCTGTCACTTTTAAATTCAGATGTTTCTTTATGGCTACTGTCAGTATTTTTCCTTGACCTGGGAATACTGAATTTTAAATCTAGTATTTTGGGGAGTTTTTATTTTGGACTTTCTTTCTAAAGAATCTTGTGGATTCTTTTAATTCCTACTTTACCCTTTGGTTCTATGACATGCCAACAGTTTTCTTTCATGATTTCTTGAAATATGGTATCTGGGCTCTCATTTTGATGTTTGAACACAAAGGACGTGATACTCACATGTGATTTAAAGAATATCTTTGTCTCCTTTATGATACTTCCCTTCTAAAATACATCTACAGAATTCCTTTCATAGAGCAAAAGTTAATCATATTAAGCAGGCTAAGACTATCTTCACATGTGAATAAGACATTATCAGAGGCAGTGAGGTGGCACAGGGGATAGAGTTCTGGGTCTGGCTGGAGCTAGGAAAATTCAGCTTCATGAATTCAAATCTGGTCTCAGATGTATTACCTTTGGCAATGATTTAATTATGCCTCAGTTTCCTCATCTGTAAAATGAACTGCCAAAGGAAATGTACTCTAGGATCTTTGCCAAGAAAACCTCAAATGGGGTCATGAAGACTCAGATCCAAAAGAAAAAAAAAAAACGAACAACTATAATCAATTTACCAGGCAGCTGATCAGATTCTGACTTCTGTTCAAATCCTGCCTCTGATATTTGCTTCCTATGTGAACTTGGGCAAATCAATTTCCTCATCTGGAAAGTTAAATAGGATTGTAACTGCAGTTTCCCTGAAGTTGTATAGCTATGGTCCCTTATAGCAGTGACTGAAAAGTATGAAAAATTCACAAATATGCCAATTGTCTTTCTGTGTCACCTGATTTTTATCTTAAGTATTTATTTTAATTAAAATTATTTTAAAACTTTATATTTTGGTTTTATATTACCTACATTTCCCAATATCTTTAACATAGCATTTATTTTCCCCTAGATGCTAAAGTCCTTTTATAGTCGTAGATCTGAAAAAGGCCAAGTCACAGTGACAGAGAGATCCTCAAACTGGTCAATCTACTTTGAAACTCATACTAGAGCTAGTCTCTGAGGAGCACACTAGAGATCTCAGTACTTATAAACCATGGTTCATTTAGAATTTTGGAAGAAAGAACAAGAAAGCATCAGACTGTGCTACTCAAACAGCAAACAAGTCTAGACAAGCCTTCTGGAGAATGTATAATACATACAATTTTCCACAATTGCAAAAGACCATATCTCACCATGCATGCAGTGATGATGTGGTTCAGAGCTCTGCATATATCATATGAAAAGGAAGCACTGTGAACTTTATTTTATTGAGTTACATAATAGAATGATAACCACTGGTTCATATTCCACAGATTGATATTCCGTAAAGAATGCTGAGTCACCTCACAAAAAATAAAGCTAATTAAAAGTAAAATTGTGTTTTTGAGATATTAAGGGGATGGCACATGTTATATATGGCTAGATTTGTATAGCTTTGTGTATCTTTGTTGTCCTTTAGAGTTTATAATTTAAATCTTAATGGATTGGCTTCCATGACCTCATCTGAAGTTCCTTTCACTTTTCATTCATTTTCCAAGCAATATTTTGTGTTAATTCTTTGTTGCTACAATGAAAAGAATTATGCTGTCAAGTTTCTACTTGCCCTCCTTGTATAATTAGTTAATTCTTGGAGATGTTGATTTGTATTTTGGCTGTTGAATGATTGTGTTTTCTTACATAATCTCATGTTCCTTGATTTTTAGTAGGAGTCTTCTTCACCTTTTCACAGAGGCAGCCTTTGTCTGTATAGCATTTTCCCTGAAAAGTGTGCTTTGAATAATTTTCCTTTTGTTATTTGCTATTATTTCTGATTTGTCTTGTTTGATTTTGTAATTAGTTTTAGCTGTTATAAACATTATTCTTTGCTTTTCTACAAACATTAAGTAGATTGTATTTGTGAATAATTGAAACTTTCTTTGTTTTTATGCTCCATACAATAATCTCCCTAATTATTAGTATCATTATTATGTATATAGCTAATATAATACTATTGAGAGACAGGTATCATGAATAGAGAGATTAATTTCTCAAGTCAGGAAGACTCAGGTTCAAATTCTACCTTAGGAAACTAGATGATGAAGTAGATAGAATGCTATATCTGGAGTCAGAAAAATCCCAGTTCAGATACAGCCTTGAATACCTACTAGCTGTGTGACTCCAAGCAAATCATTTCAGCTCTGACTGTAAAGTTAGGATAGGGCTGTGAAAATAGGAAGTAAGGATAGTAATAATACCAACATCCCAATATTGTTGTAAAAATCAAATGAAATATTTATAAAGTTCTAAGCAAACTGCCTGGTAATAGTAAGTAGTATATACTTATTAACTATTATGTTAATGATAGTGATACTCATGTGTCTAGGTGAGCCACTTAATCTTTTGGCATTCTATGAGATGCTCTAAGACTATAATAAGCAGAATAGTGATGGATCTACAGTGACAGAAAGTGTCTTCAATGAGAATTCCCTATAAAAAAGAAAACCCAGGTCTTGTCCAACAAAATAGATATAACGAAAGAGATATAAGAAATAATTATAATGCTGTTACCTATAAAATGTTCCTATTTATCATGTGCAGTCCATAACTTCAGTTGTCTTTTTAGTATGGGGACCAGTGGAGATTTGTACTTAATGGAGAAAAGTTTTGTGGGTTGATTTCCTAAGTCTGTATTGACAGGCTTAATCTGGCATAATGATCTTTTTTTTTCAAGGAGAAATAGATTTAGAAGTTTTATTTTATGTTCCGTACATTTTAAATTGGTTCCTAGGAAACTCTTTTAAGACTCAAGTCCAGTCAACAAGTATTAAGTGCCTATTAAGTACTATTATGTACAAGGTACTAAGCTTTGGTAATACAAATGTAAGCAGAAAGACATTCCTGTTCTTAAGGAGCTTACATTACAGTAGGGTAAGACTATAAGTAAAAACTGAAAAGAGGGAAGGGCAAATCTGAGTGGGAGCACGGCAGAGAAAATCTGCAGAGTCAAGAATAAAATCTGAAGAAGAATGAATATATGGCCATACTGTGCATCCTTTTTAAAAGAGATGCTCTGGGAAGAATCAGCCTCCCAGGAAGAGGTCACAAGATGGAAAGCCAGCATGAGAAGACCAGAGTAGATGAATTTCTAGGATGAAAATGTTTCTTTTGCATGCATGGTAGAGAAAATCTAGAGAATCAGGAACATAGCCTGAAGATATGTTCTCTGAGTCCTAATCTGTGTGTGCTTCTCCCTCTAACAGTTCTCAGATTATACAAACTCCTTGAGGCCTGAGAATATTAATTTTTCTCTTTGCAGTAGAATTACTGGCTCTGAATGAAAGATGTGTAGGATAGAAGTATTAGACTGACTACCAAACTAAGGTCTACAGAGCTGTTGTGTTGAGCTCATTGTATGTCTGTGAAACTTGTACAGTGTACTAGAGCTATATTAGGAAGCTGAATTGCTTTTATTTGAATTGTTTTAGAAAGATTCTGAAAATCATATGGCAGAATAAGATACCAGATGCTGAGGTCCCTTCTTGAACTAAACTGCCAAGCATTCCAATTCTACTGCAGATAGCACAACTCCATTGTGCTGGCCACATTGTTTGCGTGCCAGATATACACTTGACAAAAAAAAATTGAGAACTCACATAGGGCAAGCTCTCCCAAGGTGGTCAGAAAAAGGGATACAAAGATATTCTCCAAGTATCTCCTAAGAACTTTAGAATGGATTGTATGACATAGGAGACACTGGCACAGGACCACCCAGCATGGCATGCCCTCATCAGAGAAGGTGCTGTGTTCTATGAGCAAAGCAGAATTGAATCAGCCTGGAAGAAAAGTGAGAGAATCCACCTTAAATGTTCGTATGGATTATTTGTATCTGATCTGTGGCAGAGCATTCCAAGCTTGTATCCGTCTGATCAGCCACACTGTAACTTAACTCTAACAGTGATGTCATTTTAGTCCTTTTCTAGAATCTAGGGAAACAACCAATCAATCAGCCTAGCTTTGTCTCTTGAAGCCTGGTTCACATACTTTGTGACTGATCTCAGAGTACATGTCAAAGATGATGGGCTCTCTCAGTTTGTGTCATGAACAGAAGAGGAATTTTTATCTCAAAGGGACAGATTATTTTAGGTTTTTTTTTTCCTCAGGACTTCAGAAAAATTTCTGAAAACAGAATTTTAAGAATTATAGTATCAGAGATATTCTTTTTTCTACCTAGTTTAGAAGAGACTAAAATTATCTCAAGCTCTGGTTCAGGGGAGGTTTTTCCATTAAATCAGGAACTTAACAAAATAAAACCAGTTAGTTGAAGGAAATGGGATTTCAAAGGAGAGGAACAAACATAGGAATGGAGGGATGTCTGATTGCAGTCTCTTTGAATGGAGATTAAAAATAGGATGTTGATAGGACTAGAACTTTCCCTGTTTGCCATTCTACTATTTCAAAATAATGAGATTGACTGGAATAAACTGAGATATTTTATGGCAACTTTCTATTTGAAAGATAATGTAAATTTTTTTTTTTTTTTTTTTTTGGCTGAGGCAGCTGGGGTTAAGTGACTTGCCCAGGGTCACACAGCTAGGAAGTGTTAAGTGTCTAAGGGCAAATTTGAACTCAGGTCCTCCTGACTTCAGGGCTAGTGCTCTATCCACTGCACCACCTAGCTGCCCCTATAATGTAAAATTTTCTAAAAAAAATCTAAAGATAATGTAAACAATCTGGATGACAGAGTGGATAGATTGCTGGATCTGGAAATCCAGCCTCAGATATTTATTAGATGTATAATCAGGGATAAATTACTAATCTCTGTGAAATTCATTTCTTCATCTTTAAAATGAGGATAATAAAAATATTACCTCACAGGGACATTGCTAGAATAAAAGAAAATAATGTTTATAAAGTGCTTTGCAAATTTTAAATCTCTATATAAATGTTAGCTACTATTGCTAATTATTAGTAATTTATAGCCCAACTCTCACAGTCATACATTACTATTAGGAAAAAAAACAAAACATAGTTTGGACTACATGAACCTTTGTTGGCAGGATGGTATCTTTGCTATTTAGTATGCTGTCCCATTTATTTTAACTTTCCTTCCAAAGAGTAAGCATCTTTTAATTTCATGTCTGTGGTCACACCATCAGTAGTGATTTTTAAGCCTAAGATTATAAACTATGACACTGCTTTCACTTTCTGTATGTGACAGAAAGAGATGGGACCTATTGCCATGATATTAGTTTTTATTTATTTTAATATTAAGCTTCAAACCAACTTTTACACTCTCTTCCTTCACCCTCATCATCATGCTTCTTAATTCTTCACTTTCCCAGCAATTTTAAATTTGGCTTTTGATACATCCATCCTATCATTTTTCATGATGTACTTTGGATATTAAGTAAATAAATCTATTCCAATCTTAAACCAATCAACTGCTTCTTGTTCAATTCTAACTGTTGCATCTTGACCCACCTATAGGTTCCTTAGGAGACAAGTAAGTTCATCTGGCACTCCCATTTCTCTGAGGATTTGTCACATTTTGTTATGATTCACTTAGTGTCAATGGAGGAGTTGTTTTTCTGGAATTCCTTTGCTTTTTTCATATTCCAGTGAGTGTTGACAATTTGGTCTCTAATTCCTCTGCCTCTCTGAAAACCATGGTTCACATATTACTGAAGCCTATCTTGTAGAATTTTAAGCATATCCTTACTGGAGTAATGGTTTAATAATTTGAACATTCTTTGGCATTGGAATATAAGCTAATATTTTCTAATTTGCTTTCCACTGTTGAGTTTTTTAAATTTGCTGGCATTTTGAATACACCATTTTAACAGCATCATATTTCAGGATTTTCAGTGACTTATATGAAATTCCATCACCTCCACTAGCCTTATTGTTAGTAATGCTCCATAAGGCATTAGCAAACCAAAGAAGGCTTAACACAGACCTTAGAGTCTAATTGGGGAGTCAATATGCAAGCAATTTTGTACACAGAAATGCTATGTAAAATAATATGGAGATAATAAACTGAAGAAATTAAAACCATTAAAACCTCTTGTAGTATTTGGGCTTTTTAAGCTAAGACTTTCAGGAAGCCAAGGAAGTCGGAAAGAGAATATATAGAATTCCAGTCATGGGAAAGTCAATGAAAATACCTGGAATGAGGAGATGTGATTTTTTCAAGGAATAGCAGGTGCCAATGTCACTGGATCTTAGAATACATAGGGATGAGTAAGGTGTAAGAAAATAAGACTGTCACTGAGTTAGTCAACAATTATTTATTAAGCACCTACTATATGGCAAAAACTGTGCTAAGTTCTGGGCACTGTCCTAAGTATGGGAGAAAGAGTCCCAGTTCTGATGGGCTTTGAATGCTAAAAGAATTTCTATATGATCCTGCAGGTTACAAGGAGACAGTGCAGTTTATTGAATGGAAGTAGTGAAAGTGGATGGTTTTATATATATATGCATATATATATATGCATATATATATATATGTGTGTGTGTGTGTGTGTGTGTGTGTGTGTGTGTGTGTGTGTTTTAAGAAGACCAAATAGTATAGATTGGATACAGACTTTTAAACAGTGCAATGAATTAATATTTGCTGCCAAATTACTTTCAACATTTCCTTTATGAGCCAACATTTCAAAGTCACATTTGACAACCTAACTTTGTTTCCATGAAAGTGGTGTGAAGGCAACATAAGTTTGTATAGAAAAGAAATTATATTTTCCTTAATAGATTTATAGTTGACATGAGGAAAATCTGTTCTTTTTGATGGTGTGGGCATAGTAAGGTCACAGGTTCATAGATTTAGAGTTGGAAGGATCCAATCAATAGTAATATATTCCTCTCCCTCTCTATGACCTTAGTTTGGAAAACTTGTGTACAATATTCATTACCATTAGATAATTATTGGGGTTTCTTTGGGGTCAATTGCTTACTTTGGTGCTGAAGTTCATAGATAAGGTTGCTTTTTAGTCTTATCTTTTAAGTTATAGCGTTCTTATCATTATATAGATATTTTCAGTACCCTAGAAGAATCATAATTGCAGGTGGCCCCAAAGAAAAGATACAGTAATTATAAGTATGTAGCAATCTATTACTGACAGAAGAAACTATTGCAGAAGAAATGGCCCACAAAATATCAAGTGAATTTGTGACTGGGAAATCAGGTAGAAAAGTCATGATATTGCTGAAATAGTACTAGTTCTGGAGTCTATGAACTTGGGCTTATATCTTCTCTGCCACTTGCAAAGTCATTTGTGTGACAATTTGAGTGACAAGTCACTCAATTTCACTGTTTTCATTTTCTCATCTCAAAAATGAAGGACACTCCAAAGTCCCTCCAACCAACAGCTTTTAAATCTAGAGATCAAGAAAAAAGGAAAACATATGGATGGCATGAATATTGTGTTTATTTCTACAAAACATTAAAGGAATCAGAAAACCTTTCTAATCTTTTTACACTTAACTCCTTCCTTAGCCTCTGAATTTCCTTACACATGCACTATGATACACTGGTATTAGCATTCTTAAACAGGGCACTTTATCATCTCCTAATTGGATAATTTTTTTTACTAGTGGTCCTCTATATCTTCTTATTTACTTCTCCTGGATTTCCTGGTTTCCTTCAAATCCCAGCTAAAATCCTACTTTTTATTAAAGTCTTTCCAGATCCCCCTTACCTCTAACGCTTTTCCTTTGATGATTATTTACAATTTATAATGTTTATATTTCATTTGTACATAGTTGTTGGCATGCTGTCTCCTTCATTAGATTGTGAGCTTCTTGAAAGCAGGGCTTTCAATATTATTGTTCTGTATTGTTCTCTAAGAAATGACCAGCAGGATGATTTCAGAAATTCCTGGAGAGACTTAATGAACTGATGCTGAGTGAAATGAGCAGGACCAGGAGATCACTATATTCTCCAACAACAATACTATATGATGATCAATCCTGATGGATGTGGCCCTCTTCAACAATGAGATGAACCAAATCAGTTCCAATAGAGCAGTAATGAACTGCACCAGCTACACCCAGCAAAAGAACTCTGGGAGATGATGTAAACCACTACATAGAATTCCCAATACCCCTATTTTTGTCCGCCTGCATTTTGGATTTCCTTCACAGGCTAATTGTACACTATTTCAAAGTCTGATTCTTTTTGTACAGCAAAATAACTGTTTGGACATGTATACATATATTGTATTTAATGTATATGTAATATGTAACATGTATTGGTCAACCTGCCATTTGGAGGAGGGGGATGGGAGGGAGGAAGGGAAAAATTGGAACAAAAGTCTTGGCAATTGTCAATCCTATAAAATTACCCATGCATATATCTTGTAAGTAAAAAGCTATAATAATAAAAAAAAAATAATTAATTAATTAAAAAAGAAAGTAGGGCTTGGATTTTCTCTTTCTTTGTATCTCCAGCAAAATGCTTTTGCTTTCCAGGAATTATAATTGACACATAATAGGTGTTTAATCAATTCTTGTTGACTGAATGGCTAAAGGCTATCAGTGCATAGAGTATAGTTGTTAACAGGGTATAGTTATAGCTGATTTGCAGAGAAATGTAGACAAGAATTACATAGAATGGAAGAGCATGGATGGAAATGTTAATTATCCCAATTGAGAGAATAATAATAGTAATAATAGCTAGTATTTATATCTTGTTTATACATTTGCAAAGTAGTTTATTGAAATTATCTCATAAGTCATTGAGATAGTGGTAGTATCACTGAGATCATGAATCCTTTCAAATATTGAAGTATAGAAATTTTTCACAGGATCATGGATTTATACCTACAGTGGACAGCAGAGTTCTCAAGTCTAACCTCCTCATTTTCCAAAGGAGAAAACTGACAGGATTCAAACTCAGGTCTTCTTGACTCTTGAGTCAGGTGTTCTATCTACTACACAATTCTATTTCTATTTCAAGAGGAAAAATGATTATTTTTCTTGCATGCATATACTCCTATTACTGTGTATCCTCCTATTAGAACTTAAAGAGGGCATTAGAGGGCATCTTTGATGAACCATGTTTATGTAGCTTTGTGGATGCTTTATTGGACTAGCACACTGCCATAATGTAAGTTTAATAACACAATATATACCAATCTTCTTTGACTTGGCACTGCAAAAGGCCTTAGAAAATGTTTATAGTTATACTGACTAGAGTTCTGATTCTGTTATAACCTTTTAAAAATGTTACTATGGACAGATGTAGGTAAGTATTTTAATTAATCATTTGCCCTTGCCTTGGCTTAAAAAACAAGCATATTTCCACAGAGAGGAAGAAAGAGGAATTATTATATGAAGATTATGCCCATTTTCAATTCCAAGAATCATGTTCATGATCCTAAACTGTTCATTCAGTTAGCTCATACAAGTTTATTTTGTTTTTGTTTTTTTCATTATCACCCATATTAAGCAAGTTTTCCTATATAGATACTTGAAACTAGACATCCATGGTGCCATTTTAAAGATGAAAATGCATGTATTATATGACAGCCTACAAAGTGAAAATGATGTCCTTTATATCTTACAATCACGTATATCTATGGAGGATCTGGGGAAGTTTATTGCTAGGATTTTTTATTTGCTTATTTTGTTTTCTTTAAATCATCTTGTCCCAGAACTCAACCCAAATTCTAATCATCTTAACTGCAAAATTTGGTTTGGAAAATGACACACATTTTCCCCCTAAGGTTAAAAAAACAAGTGAGTTTGGTTCTTATTAAACAACCGCCACTACTACTTTTGTTGATCATAATCCTTTAATTTGATTCTGGAAATATTAAATACTGCAACCTTCAAATGAAGTCAAGCATGAGAGCCTTGGTCAGTGATGTGAGAGGATGGCCTAGCCAGGGCTTTACCAGTTAATTAGACTTATAGAAGACATAACATCTTGGAGCTGAAGGGAACCTTAAATGGCTTACTTTAACCCTCAATTTTTAAGCATACTGAGGTGATAAAAGTGTAACTCATCTGCTCAAGGTCATTCTGAGCTATTTAATAACAGAGAACCTAGATTTTCTGGCTTCTGACCCATTTCCCTTCTTTGTCTCATTTTCGGCATGATTTTAATGATCCTGAAAAAAATTACCCTCTTCCAAATACACTGATATCTTAGTAAAACACATATCTTTTCATTATTAGGTTAAAGGTTATTACAAAAGGCTCCTAGATACTCCTCTCAGAATAACTGTAACTTATATTCACACAACCGGTAAATGACTGTTAGAAGCTTTGTGGAACCCATGTATGTTGAAAGAAGGAGGATGAAAAAGGAATCCATAAATATAATAGAAAGAGCATTCATTTTGTGGTTAAAAGGCCTAGATTCAAATCCTGATTCTAATGTTTATTAATTACTATCTATGTGCCTGTGAGCAAATTTTTAAATCTTCCTAGCCTCAGTTTCCCATATATAATATAAAGTGCTTATACTGGAAGGTGTCTCTTCTAGGTCTAGAATGATCCTAAAGTACCAGGAGTAGATAAAAATGAATTCCCCAGATAGATGAAGAAAGGAAAGGCAAAATTTTAAAATGCTGTAATTACAGCAGTTTCCCCTGAGTTCACCCCTTATTGTACTCCTTAGTCCTCTTTTGTTTTGTTTAGTTTTTTTTTTCCTACAAAGATCCACATTCAAATTATTTCAATTCTAAAACCAACTTCTATTGCACTTGTTATTTTTAGAAACACTGTAGATCTTAAAGAAAAAGATAAATTGAAATTATTTTAATTCATTCCTGCCTCATCAGTTTTAGAGGAAGAAGTAGAGAACAAGATGATTACTCTAGTGCCCTTCCAGAGCTAAATTACTACCTGGTAATACATTAGGCACTGCTTAAAGCTTGCTTCATTGAATTGGGAGAATGTGACCCAACAAGGGTCTGTTGTATTTATTTTTAAGGGTAGCTAAAAGAACAGTAAGTCATACTTAAATTATTAAACAGAACAGTTCAAAAGGACTATCCGTATTTGACTTCAGAAAAGCCATTTATAGCTTAGTAAGTAAAGGTCTTCTTCCTCACCATTTCATTAGAAGTTTGGGGAAATTGTTTAATGTAGAAGGTGCATTCTTCTAAAGGAAATAGTTGACTTTAACTACAAAGAGTAATTATGCTTCCATTTTTAGGTAACCCTCTTTAAGTCCTGAATGCTGCCTAGTACATGCTGTCTCTTGCTTTGAAGCAAGAGATAACGTTACATCATCTGTATTCTCTTTCATTCCCTTGATTATTTATGTAATCCCTCTTGCTATGGGCCTATCACTTTACAGACCAAGTTAAAAAAAAATCCCATCGTGAATACTCTAAGTCATATACTTGGCTGAATAATAATAATAAAAAAGCTTTACATGGATTATGTTTGGCAGTTTAAGATCTTGAGTGATGATGGTAATCTAATTGTATTTAACACAAAGTCTCTCCAAGTTGTAGATGAAATAAAGGATTGAAATATGGGACAGGGAGGGGAAGGTTTTTAAAGAGCTAACTGTTTTGAAAATTGGGGCTCATGTTAGGGGACATAAATAGTTCAGGTAAGAAAGTTCTGAATCAACTACTATGGAGTAAAGAAGCATTATAGTAGGCAAGGGTTATAAACGTGTGTGTATGTGTGTGTGTGTGTGAAGGATCCTTGGTATAGTTTGGTGAAATAGAATTACAAAGAAAACCAATTATATTGAAATATATTTGTCAATATATTAAAAAAAACAAATCTCAGCAACAATAAGTTTATGGACCTCAAATTAAGGATCTTTGAGCTAGACCTTAATGGTATAGACAATATGACAACAGATATTTTTGAATTCTGAACAAGACTATGACCCATGGCCAATTTTAGGAGATCAAACAATATGATAACTCTAAATGTGTGTAAGTTTCTAGGGAAGATGAAAATTGGTTAAAAATAAAAAGACAACACAAATTCAGACAAAAAGAAAAGTTATCACTATATAAAAGAAGAAAATGAGATAGAACAATAACTGAAAAGAAAAACAACAATAGTGATAGCAGCCAAAAACATTTTTTAGTATCCACAACTTTGATGAGAAAAAAATCAACAACTGCAAGTTTCAAAAGAGAAATAAATGTCTCCTACTTAGGAGGTTAAAGAATTGTCCTTTAAGTGTCATGAAAGTGCTGTGGAATCTGGAAACAATTTTATTTGTGCATTTTACTTTTAAAATAAAGTTTCTATTATCAGAATAAAAAAAAACTAAGAGAAGACAGTGTATGAAAGGTTTTTTTTTTAATTGTATAATGACAGATCTGGATAGGAGGTGTTATTCCTTAAACAGAAGTTGATGAAATTCAATGCCACATAGTCAGAATATTTCTAATAGGGAACTCATATCAAGAATCTTTAATTATCAGTCTAAATTGATCAATATAAATATGTAATCTGACCTAATCTAATTAAATTTCAATTCTGAGAAAATTTTTCACAGACTGATCATACCCCCTCCCATACTTCATAAATGAATGTTTAACATAAGCTAATTTATTATGATCATTCATATTTAATATTAGTGATGCTTCTGATAGTGGTATTTGGAGGTGTTCATTCTTTTGTGCATAATCTTGATGTGAAATGACAACTTGGCCATTTGAACAGAGCCCAATGAAAGATCCTATATGTTCACCAAATAATAAATGTTAGAAACAAAAAATAATCTTTCTCCAGTGGAACTGTTACAAATTATTTCTGCAAGAGTTGGCAGTGAATAAACTGAAGGGATATACCCAGAAATTCGGTTAGAAGGGCTTACTGTTGTCTAAGAATACATAATAGCTTTCATGGTGTTCTGCAAACTATGAACAACTGAAAAGTGAAATATAAGAAATAATTCCATTTTATTTGTCAAGCATAAGATAATTGATATTAATATTTAATGGGAGTCTATTCCCATTGATTTGAAGGACGATAGATCTCAGTGTAAGTACAAGTGGTACTAAAGGAAAGGCAATGGTAAAACTCTTCCAAATACACTTCAGCATGTATGACCTAGAGAAAATAGCTCTGTGTTGAGAGGTAGAGAACATGGCTTTTTGTTTGGTCTTCTCACAATGTGACCTTGGTTAATGTATATGTGCATCTATTTCAATATCTCTTAATCTGTCTCCTCCCACAAAAATGCAATGGGGATAAAATTGAATTAATATATACAAGAGTATGCTGTATTTTTGAAGAGCAGTGACTATTTCATTATTGCTTTGTATCCCACACTATTTACCACATAGTGTTTAACACATAATAAATAATTAATAAATGCTATTGATTATTTGATTGGTTGATTGATTGAAAATGAGGCATCAGTAATTTGCTAAGCTGAGAAATAGTGGAAAAGGAAGGTAGAGAGAAATTTAGATATTTTAAATTTAAAACCTCAAAGACATCAAATTTGATCAATTCCATAATCATTTATAAATTGCCTCTTTTGTACAAGGCATAATTCTAGATGCAATAAGAAGAAACAAGTAATCATTGCCCTCAAAAAGATTTTACAATTCAGTATATACCAGGAGATAAGAGACAGACCTGCTACCTTTTCAATTTGAGTGTGTAGCAGTAACATTTATGGGAATTTAGATGTTGGTGAAGTGTGAAGACCTATAAAATAATGTTCAGAATAATAAATGTCCTATCTCTCCTTGTGCTGGCCTGGATGCAGAATATTGTACTGACAAGTAGGAGACTTGAGTATTAGTCCTTTGGAGCAATCCAAATTTAGGAAGAATTTTCTAGGCTTTTTGGAAAAGAAGTAGTCTAACTTTTATGGGATGGCATAATGGTTGATCTTTTACACTCGTCTGCTTTTGTATATAGCCCTAAGTTAGGACCTTTCATAAATAAAACAAGAGTATGGCAGTTTTCTCTTGCAACATGTAAAACAGGAGAGGAACCACATGTCAACAAGCTTTTTAAAAAAAGAGATATGGGAAAGGCAATGAATTTTATGTTCCTTCAATTTCCCTCTCCATCCCTAATGTTGCAGAATGATTAAAAGGGCAGTCTTGGAATTAGGAAGATACTTGGAATCTGCAGTCATTAAAATTTGTCATTTTCAAATCCTTCCTCTGAGATGATAGATCTTCAGGTTGATCATTATAGACAGATATAGAAGAAAAAATGGATAGATCCATCTCTATAGGCCCAAAGAAATATGTCTACATATTGATTTATAATATAATGCGGTAGAATCTTTTATTTATAAAAATCATGGTGATGATGATTGTTATTTTCTTATCAATCACAATGATTATATGCTTTTTTTTGTGAGGTGCATCTAATGAACAAAGGTTTGGGTAATCTCTATAATCATCCAGCAGAGCAAAATTACATTCTCAAGAAGAAATTAAAACAGCATCTTGGACCTATTACCCAGAATATTACAAGCATAGATTAACTTACAGAATAGCAAATTGAAGGAAGAAAGAAAAAAAAAGCAGATAAGTAGAAAGAGAAAGAGATAGATAGATAGAGAGAGAGAGAGAGAGAGAAAGACAGCGAGAGAGAGAGAGAGACAGAGACAGAGACAGAGATAGAGACAAAGAATAAGGAAGGAAGGAAGGAAGGAAAGAAGGAAGGAAGGAAGGAAGGAAGCAAGGAAGGAAGGAAGGAAGGAAGGAAGGAAGGAGGGAGGGGGAGAAAGAAAAAAAACAGAGACTGTGATTCAATAAAGAGAGGTGTCAGAAAAGTCAGGAGATCTAAATTCTGCTCTTAGCTTTTTCATTGGTGAGTTGTGTGAACCTGGGCAAGTCATTTATCCAGTCTGATCATCAGTTTACTCATATAGAAAATGAACAGAATGGATGGGATAATATTTTCACCTCAATAATTCTAATTATTTAGCTGGTTGCAATTAGATATCATTATATTAATCAAGAGACTTTGCTCTACCTTAATTCTCTTCCACATGTGTTTCATAGTTTTTATATTTTGAGTAAAAGCAAGTATAATTTCTTTTTAAAAAATATCAACTATATGCTCAATATCGAATAGCAACTTTTGCTTTTAGAATTAAGTATTGAACTTCTTATTTAATAATTAAACATTTAAGCATGGCTAATATTTAATTGAATAAATTTTAAAAATAACTAAAAAGTGTTTTAAGTGTCAAACAGCAGACTGATGTTCTATGACACACCGAAGGAAGACCCAGTCTGACATTCTTCTGTTCATTATTTATATCTATATCTATACATATATCAATTACATTTTAGGAATAATATATTATAAAAATAAAAATAAAATTTAAATTCATAAGTTTTGTGTTTGCTTTCATATTTGGTTTAAATACTGCAAAAAATTAACTACAATTTACTAGATGTAAGGGGACCCTGATGAGAACATTTTCAAGATAATTCCTCCATATCCCTTTTGAAAGGGCATTAGCAGTTCCTTAGTCAATGTAGATTTCTTAAGTAGCTGATATTTATTTAAGTTTCCTACCACCTGATCTTGGTCCCTTAAAATCTGTTTTTCATTTACTTTCATATTTATTCATTTTCTAAGGTTTCCTACTATTGTGCATTTATATTCTTCCTAAATGTTGAGACTCTCTTTTTCTACATGTAGGTATATGTACCATATATTTTATGTAGGATCATACTTTAAAGATTTCTAGCCCACTACCAAGTTATTTTAAAAATAATTTTCCTTTTCCATTTTTAAAATTTTTAACCATTTCATTAAAATCAACAAGCCCGATTGAATCCAATGGAGGGCATACATAATGGTTTAACAAAATTGAATTTCACACCTTTACTTAAATATCTTTTTATATTTATTATGTCATATATGCTCACCAAAATTCAAATTATAACCTCCATGGATTTTCAACAATTCAATGCCTTACTTTTCCAATTTTAGCTTGTTTTTCAAATCTGTTCTAGTCAACTTGTACAGCAGACTGTCCCCTTAGGTCTACAGTCCTCAAGCTAGGATCCCAATTCCAAGCATGATGTCTCTTTATCTATATAAAAGGTAATATAAAAACCTATATATCTTTTAGAGATATTTTTAACCCCAGGTTAATTAAATGATAATTTTCTTTTTTAAATCTTTCAAGCCTTCAAGCCAACACAAAGAGAGAGGATCTTCATGATACATTAAAAAAATGAATGCATTGTACAACTAAGCAGTGCAAACACCCAGATTAATCACATGTACCACTCATTGTATTAATCACTTAATCCAAATTGTCATTTTGACATGTAGATGATTTCTCTTCTTCCATCACCTCCATATACATCCACTTCACTCATTCTGGATTTGGGTGATGAGATAGGAAGGGGGTTGTGTAGAAACTTCAAACAGCTAGTATTCATCATCTGTATTTATAAGACATTCAAAAGACAAAGAAATTAACCATTAGGAAGATGTTAATTTAATAAGGGAAGCCCCACTGGCTGGCTGTCTCCCACAAACAATGAAATGGCATAATTGTGTCTCTTTTCAATTCTATTTTAACTCAGCTGACCGAGGATTGACTACCAATTCTAATTAACACTAGTTAAATTATTGTTAAGGAATGGTTAGTGGTAAGACACCAAAGGAAGTCCAGCACAACAAGGGAAATAAGTTCTAATATGAACTTAGAAGAGACTGAAAATAGCAAATTGATAGTTAATAGAAAAGAAAAAATGAGTTATTCCTTTACCAAATGTCAATTAAGATAAACAAATAATGGAATGAATCTATAATTGAAGTGAAACTTTTGGCTTTATACAAGAAAATATTTCAGCACTTACATAAGAACAGCTCAGATTACAAAATCAAGATTCTACTGGCAATATTATAATACTCTCTTGTACAATTTAATTATGAGGGGGAGGGAAAATAATGGGAAGGATAGAAAAGAAGTGGCTTGGTGATATTTTTAAACTTGTATGCAGGAAATTATTGAAAAGCATAAAGGAATTAGACAAAAGTAATATTTTTAATAAATGCCCAAAAAATTGAGTAATAGATTAATGACAGACCTGGCAGTCCTATACAATATCTGCAAGGACCTGAATTTTACTCAGTGTTTATAATAGATTTTCTTATACTATACCTTATAAAATAATTAGCAACATCATACTTTACATATTATTTATGAATAATTATTTATTTCCCAAAGTTAACAGATAAGAAATACATTACAATCTATATTGTTGACACCTTTCAATATACTGGGTGACTATAAATATAAAGGCTACTCTAGAATTTTAGTAAAGCTTTCCTGTTCCATCTCTAACCTCCATTAAGGAAACCTTAAATAATTATGTGTAGACACTCTGATAAAGATTTTGTACATTAGGGAAAGTAGGTATATCCATTAAGTTATTGATATTTTCTTGTTTATCTTTTGTTGATGGCATAATAATGAGATCTATGTTTCTCCCCATTCCCCAACCATTTGTTATCCTTCCTTTTTTCAACTACTTTGAGAATTATCAGCTCAATGATTTCAAAATTGTCACTTCCAACATGGAGATTTGTGGATTGTTGGCTAGTCCATTTGAGCTTCCCAATTTTGTTTTCTTTACTGCTACTTCTACTTTTTTCATGTAGTACATGTGGGACTGTGACATTTGAGTAATTGATATGGTAGCATCTCTGGTACTGAGGCAGAACAGATTTTGTTAAAGAACTTTGATGGAGAACCTTTTCCTTTTTTTGTCTATTTGTCATCCTTCCATTTTTATCCATAAATTCCCTAGAGGTAATTTGACTTACCTGCATATCTCACCAAGAATTTTGTAAACTTATTTTTTCTCCTCTCTTCATTGTTTTATGAGAGCTACTTATAATTATTTACCATTATTTCCTGAAAAATGAGTTGCAAATAAATTGATATTATAAGCCAATGTGTCTCTGTAAGCATATTACTTCAATTCATAAAGAGGGCAACTGTTACTGATGGTAGAGGTTTCTAGGTTCTTTCAGTATCCTCAGTTTATATCATTTACATTTCCTTAGGAAGTGATGATGGTCTCTTTTCAGGCTTATCCATTTGGCATTTTTCTACACTGATCAGTCAAGTTGGAGTTGTCTCAATTATGCACCATGTCACCTAACTTTTATACTTTCTTCTGTATTAATTTTGTTGTTTTCTCTAATAAATCAGTAGTCTCATTGAGCACATGCAGCTAATATAGTAATGTTTCTTTTAGTAACAAATCTTTACTCCTTGTTAAAAACTAATTTTATGATTTAAGATTCCTTGAAGGTATAAAATTGATAACTAATTTAATAACTCTTGTTCAATGACATGGCATCACATAATCCTTCACTAAAGATGCTTGCCATTGCCATGGAGAATATACAATATACAAAATTCAACTAAAGGAGGAATTACATTCTTTTTGGATTTGTGATATTATTTAGTGCTCACCAGATCCAGTGCTTCTGATGTTCTTCTTGATGGTATATGAGCCTTCTGAATAGTCTGCATTCTGATGTGTCAAACATATGGTCCATAGGTTACATGCTGTCCACAACATTCTTGATACAATCTAAACAAGTTTAAAATGTTAAGATATAATTGGGAAATATTTAACAAAAGAAAAAGACCTTAGAATACTGATAATATTAATATGTGATTTTCTTGATCAATAAGCAACCTACAGAAATCTTAATTTAGGGTTTAGTGGTCCCTGTTTGTATGAGTTAAAGACAATTGGTTGAAAAGATTTTGGCCTCCTATTTGTTGTCTGTAAAAAAATGCCACATTAAAGGTTCTTCTCCAATATATATCTCTGATGCATACAATGGAATGAAAATAAAGATTTTCAAGATTCCTTGAAAGGTATAAAATTGATAGTGAGTTTAATTACCTTTGTTCAAATAACATGGAATTATATAATCCCTCGCCGAAGATGTTTGCCATTATCATGAAGACTATGCAATATAAAATTCAACTAAAGGAGAAATTATCTATTCATCTTGAGGTCTTCCAAGTACTCCTGTTAATAGAAGCCATTGTGCCAATTACATCAAGCTCTGGAACATTTAAGAGGCTTTTAAATGAGATCTATAATTGCTCAAAAGAATTTACCTTAACCAATACAGAGAAAAAAATAACAACATCGATAAGAGAATAAAGAAAGTCCATTAGTAAATGTTTCTTGGACATACACTACAAAATGAATAGTTGGATGATGAGATAGACTCTTGAATAAGAGAAGGACAGTGGACTGGACTGCATTTGAAGAAATTGTATAGTACTTTTAGTATCCATAAATGTCTTTCTAAAATAAATTCTCATCTCTCTTTTTGTTTTTGGATGTAAGATTTACACTTGTTATAATTGTTTGGGTTATGCATATTTTGAAATATGAGAAAAAGAAACAGACACCAAAATAGGGACTGTTAGCTTCTGGGATCCCAGAGATACAGGTTTTATATTTATTCTTTAAATATCTATATTTTATTCCAACAAGTATTTGTCTCTCCACCTCCAATTGCAATAAAATGAAAACCCTAATTACAAATACGCATAGTAAAATGAAATGAATTCTCAAATTGCCAAGATAAAAAATATGTCTCATTCAGAGTTTTAAGTTTATTACTTTTCTTGTAGAAGGTTGGTAGTATGCTTTTTCTTTGATCCTCTAGAACCATGTTTATTATAACATTGATCAGAATTCTAAAGTGTTTCAAAATTGTTTGTATTTATAAAGTTGTCATCATATTCATTGTTCTCCTAGTTCTGTTAACCCCATTCTTTATAATTTCCTCTGATACTGTCCAGTTTGTTTTATTATCAAGCAATGATATTCTATTTATTCACAAATTATGATTTATTTAGCCATTCCTCAATAGATGGGCACTCCTTTAATTTCTAGTATTTTGCTACTGTGAGAAGAATTGTTAAAATGTTTTTGTATATATGGATAATTTTTATATTTCTTTGATCTCTCTAGGTATGGGTCTACTAGGAGTATCAGTAGATCAAAGGGTATATATAGTTGAATGACTTTTAGTAATAGGTTTAAATTACTTTTCCGAATGGCTGTACAGTTAGGTCTTAATAGTCACATAATTTGAAATTGCATTGTTTCCATTGAGCTGGAACCAATAATCATATTTTATATAATTATAATTTGGAATAATGTAAACTTGAATACAAGGATTCAAGGGATTTAATTATTTGCACTAATGAGAACCTAGCCACAATAATTCACAGTTCTACTAATAGTTCATTAATGTGTTTCATTCCCTTTTCTCTTTATCATTTTTACTCTTTGGTCATATTTTCCAACCCTGATGGTATGAGATGGAATCTTTGGTTTGTTTTAATTTGTATTTCTTATGATTCTAATAATTCAGAACATTTTTCATATGATTCTTTTAGTGATAAGTCTTTACTCCCTTTGAAAAGCGCCTGTTTATATCCATATTTTTCAGGGATGACCCACCCATGGCCTTATAAACTTGAATTAATTCTTTAAATTTAAATATGAGATTTTTATCAAGGAAAGTTACTGTAAACATTTTCCCCAATTTTCTGTTTCTCTTTCAATTTTAACTGCATTAATTTTGATTGTGAAAAAATGATAAAATTTTATATATTAAAATTGTCTTTTTTATCTTTTGGGATTCTCTCAAATCCTTGTTTGGTCTTGAATTCTTCCCTTATCCATGAGTGAGTGAGGAAATTTCTTATTTTGCTCCTCTTATATTTCTTTATGATGTCCTTTTATTTATGTCTAGGTCATGCATTTATCTAGAATTCATCTTGGTATATCACATAAAATCTCTCTCTCCCTCTTCCACACATACATACACACACATAATATATTATATACATATATTATATAAACATGCATATATATGCACAGACATTACATACATATATGTGTATAAACTCACATACACATATTTAAAACAATGAAGAGATATATCCTTATGTAGAATATATATGCAAATATGTTTAAATATATATATATTATACACATACACATACATTCCTTTGGTAGTTCAATTCACTGAATCAGACCCATCTTTAAATTTTTTCAAACAACTTCATTCTTCTTTCTATGGAAAGCAGCGTGATATAATGGAGAAAAGGCTAGCCTTAGTGTCAGAAAAATCTGAGTTCACATTCTGCCTTTGAAACCTACTGTATGATCACAGACAAATCACATAACTTCTATGTATTTTAAACAACTACTTAAGACTATAAGCTGCACAAAACTTGGCAGGTAGATTACATGGTATCGAGTATAGAGTTAGGAAGATTTAAGTTTTAGACACTAACTAGCTGAGTGAACTTGGGCAAGTTTTATAAACTGTTTGCCTCATTTTCCTCAACTATAAAATGGGCATAATAATAGTATTTATTTCCTAGCATTACTATGAGGATCAAATTAGATAATATTTGTAAAGTAGTTAACATAATTCCTGGAATATAGTGTATGCTACATAAATGTTAGCTATGATGATTATGATAATGATGATGATGATGTGAAGAAGTGGAGTTTATACACCGAGTTCCACCAATTAAATCACAAGTGTGGAACAAAGTAATAAAAGTAATAGTAAATGATATTTTAGTTATGTCTTATGGCTTTAGTTAATGGAATACCAATCTTTAAAGAATTAAATTTGAAGGTTAGTAAAAGGTCAAAATAGAAGATAGGGTCAGCATATTACAAAGAATTATTCAGTACTGATGGAAGCAATTCAATCAAAGTTCTCAGATTCATACATTAAGAGCTAATAGAGTTGTAGAGATCAATTAGCTCAGATCCATGATTTTATATATGAGTAAGTGAGGTTGAGAGAAATGAGATGATCTCTTTTTGGTCTGAAAACTACTGTAAATCCACCATTATTCCCATTGTATTATGTTGGTCCATAGGAGAATTACATTAATTAGGAAATATTACACTGACATATTTTTCTTCTTTTGCGTAGGCTAATAGAACAATAGATCTAACATTAGAGAAGGAACTTCAGAGACCTATTCCAATCCATCCACCACAAAACTGCAGAAGTGATATTTTTAAAGTGTAATGACTATGTTGTTCCCCTATTCAATAAACTCTTATAGTTCTCTATTACATCAGGATCAAATATAAATCCCAGTGTTTAGCAGTTAAAACTCTGGAACCTTTCTCTCTTTCCAGTCTTCTCATATACTACTCTTCTCTATGCACTCTATGATCTTGCCATACTGGATTACACATAATGCTTTGTTTCTATTATCCATTCCTTGACATTGGATACACTCCATGTATTGAATGTTTTCCTTATTTAATTCCACATCTTAGTATTTCTTCAAGATTTCAAGACTATGTTTAAACATCACTTTCTTTAGGATGCATTTTTTTCAATTCTGTTCCTTTAAGATTAAATTGCATTTACTTTGTATGCATCTTATACATAGCTACATAACTATATTTTTCCTCCTTAGAAAATAGACTGATAGAGATCTAGTATTGTTTCATTTTTTTTTGTAAATAGTGAATTCTTGTTGATTAATATAACTGAAGTTCCTCATTTTATGAATAAAAAAATTAACAAACTGAGGGCCATGGAAGCCTCAGTTTACCCAAGATCACAAAAATAATAAGTGATAGGACTGGGAATTTAACTGAGGTCTTCTGACTCAAGAACCAGTGTTTTTCCACTTTGCCTTCATACTTTTCAGGTTTCTGTGATGAAATTACCTCAATTCATTTGGGCAGTACAGAATCAGCCTCCAAATTTACTTTGTAGACAGTCAATTTAATTTGATCCACTTGAAAGTGATGTAAATACAACAATTTGTTATAAATCCATATGAAATATGGCAAATTTTCACCTCTACAGGGGTAAACAAAAGCATAGGCCTGAAATCTCCAAATTTCTTACAAACTATCTCACTTGAGATAAAATGTATTTATGTTTAGGCAATGATGAAACTCTAGTTCTTTCAGGCATGATTCTTTTTATATTTGTTATTATATGGAAAGCTAGAAAAGAGTTCTTATCCCCAGGGAACTTTTGGCTCCTATCAAAGCTTCCCTCTCATTCTTTTTATTTGTGTGACAGATTCCCTCTCTGGGCTTCAATTTGCCCTTTTGTAAAAATGAAAAGATAGAACTAGGTGGCCTTTGAGTTCTCTTCTAGTTCTAAGTCTGCAATCTTGTGACCTTCCCAAGGCAAAAAGAGAAACAATCATAGAATGAAATTATGATTATATTACTTAATTTTATTCTTTATTCAGAAATTTCTGCATGTCAAAATGAGAGGACAAATCAGATATACACAAATGAAGAAGCATATCAGTTTGGAAAAGTTAAGAAGCTAGAAAAGGAGCCAAATTAAATGTTATACTCCATAAATCAAGGAAAAAATAAGATGAAAGGCTTAGGAATATAGGAATATCAATGGCACAGAAGCTTGATATTCTTTATGGATTAGAAAGTGAGGAAATGGTTACCTTAAGCAGATTGCAATCTTAAAGACCCTGATCAGGGCATCTTTCCTTATCTTTTTTCCTTCTATGTCATGACCTTTCCTGAAGTTAATAATAACCTTGTCCCATTCTGCTATACCAGAAGGGATTTGACAGGTAACCAAAAGGGAAGCTACCAGCTGTCTTTGACCAATCTAGGTTATTTGTGCCTAATGAAGCTAACTTGTTACCCGGCTCTTTGGAGGTGAAATGAAGCGATGGACTAATGCTGGGCAAAAGAGGCGCCATGGCCTGACAGGCCAAGGTGTGATCTGATAAATCTTAACCATGCCAGACATCTTCAGAAGAACAAGTCAACTGGGAGATGGCACTTGGGGCGGGCAAGGTTGGAGGGGGAAGGAGAGATATACAGAGCCTAAAGAGAGCAGAAGTAGAAAGGGCAAGTGAGATTACAGGTCATCTGGTTTCTCAGCTCCTTACACAAAGCAAATTTAAAGCACAACAGCAAATACAGCTTCTCAGCACTAGTCCCTCTGAAGAGACTATTTGCTAAGCACTTTGCTGTTTGATCCTCCCTGACTAGGGTAAAAATCTGCTTTATTGGGGGCTTTAAGGAGAGGGGGAGGTTGTTGTCTGTTGTTTTGGCTTCTCCAAATATGTATATGTCGGTGTTTATATATCTTAGAGTAAGAATCTGGGAAAGGAGACTCTGTGCAAATAAAAATAGTAATAATGATAATAATAATAATATTTTACCTGAAAATTTTTTCTCTATTCAAAATAATTCTCTTAATAAAATTAATATCTCTTGAACAATACTATTGCTTAAAATACTTTTTAAAAATTAATGTTTATCATAACAAAGAAGAATAATTTTACTATATGGCCACCAGTATCCAAGAATTCCAAATAGTTTTAAATTAGATGAGAAGCTTTTTCTTTTATACAACTAAAGTAACTTTATAGGATAAAATGCTTTAAAATAAGAAATTCATTTAAAATAATAACAATTGTATTTATTGATAGCTGTTAGGTTAACCATATATTAGCAAATAAAGATCTCTGGAAAGAAGTTTTACTAGACAGATAATTATAGGGCTAGAAGAGTGTAGAACTAGAAGAAAACCCAAAAGTCATCTAGTCCAACTCTTTATTGAACAAAGGCACTGAACCTGCACCTTTTAGCTCTAACTATCATTAGTATAGATTTTGAATCATATAGTAAAAAATATATAGGAAGGAATAAATATTAAAATTGCAAATATTTATATAAACGGGCTTTTAATGATAGATAATAATACTAACTCTGAATTCATCATAAATTGTGCTTTCCACTTACTAAAACTAGCCTATGGAGTAATGTCTATTTGTTTTCATTAATAGCCTACAGATATTTTAATTGATCAAATTTAATTTCTGTTTTAGCAATAAACTAGTCAAAAAGAATAAGGAAAGGTGATTAACAAAACATTAAACAACACAACAGTAATGAATTAAAGACTTTGGAGATGCTTAAATTTTAAAAATAATATGACTATAAATTTTATTTATAAGAAAAAGTGTATGGTCTCATATAAATATGGTGCGATTAATTAGAGCAATTATCTTAATAATATTATATGCTTTTAATTTTGTTTATAAGACAAGGGGCTATATCCTTATAAACAGTACTATGAATCAGAGAGTGAGGAAAACAAATTAATGCTATACTGTTCTTTAATTTTATTTATGGGCTTTAGAGCTATTAATTAAATACATTAGCAAAGAAAATTGGTTTTATTTAAGGATATTTAGAAAGTAATTTTAAAAAATGACTTGTTAAAATTATAGTTCTGACCCATATTTTAAAAAAAAATTGTTAATTCATAGTAACTAAGTAAAAATGAACTCAAATGGGTAAAACTTCACATTGGAAAATTCTTTAAAATGAAAAATTTATTTGAAAAATAAAAATTATATTCAGAAATAACTCTTAGGTTAACTCTATGTTAGCAAATAGAAATACCTGGAAAAGAAGTTTTATTAAACAGCTAATTATAAAACTAGAAATCTATAGCTAGATGAAAACCCCCAAATCACCTAGTCCAACCTTCACTTTATAAAGGAGAAAACCAAAACACTGACCCTGCACCTCTTAGCTCTAAATAACAGTAATTTATGTTCTTGTAATCAGTGATTGCTAATTACATATAACTGAATACTTGAAGATGTGTTTTCTTAAATAGGTTAGATATAATGTTAATCATTTCTCTCTCTCTTCTTTCTTTCTCTGACACAAATACACGTACATACACATGCATGTTCTTAGCAGATTTACAGAGCTAAATCTCAATTTATTCATTGTCTAAATTTTTTATCATGCATTGTGAATGTTCTCAACAAATTAATGAGTATTTTTGGTATTGATCTTTGAAATTACATTTTTCTTGCTGATGTGAAAAACCATATAGCAGATAATTGCTGGCCCACATTTCTTCCAGGAAAAAAATCATTCTCACCTTAAAAAATAACATAAAACAGACCATGGAATATATAACTCAAATGAGGGAAGATAATGGGAAAAAAAGTAACTTCCAGTCTAACAAAAAAAAATGAGAAGACAGCAATTAATTCATATGAATGTTTTTATCATCGCACTAAAAGATTTATTTGAATGGTCTAGGTATGCACTGAAAGTATTCTTGATGAAAATATGACAATGAAATAAAATTTTTAAAATTACATTTTTATAACCATTACAGAATTTACTGAAAGGTAAAAAGAAGATAAGATCTTCTTGTCCTTATTGTTTGTTGATTTTAAAACAACAAACACTTGGCATACTAAAACAAATTGGTGTCTTAAACATAGTAAACAAGTTATTACTCAAACATGTTCCAAAATTATTATAGACTAATGGTAGTATCTAAGAAGATTTCCCCCCAATTTTTTGATAATTAATTGTGTCAAAAAAGTTGAAAACCAGAGAATACATATACTCACCTAAAACATTCATTGATGTCCTAGAAAATGGTTGTTTATATTTCAGATCAAAGATAGCTAGATTATCTAGAATGTACTAATCACAGATAACATTGTACTCATTGCAAATATATTCTCCTGTACCAAAACCTCCTTGCTGAAATTCAAGACAACAAAAAAGATCTAAATATCAATTTTAGACATAAAATGAATGAAAAAAGCATATTTTTCAAAAAGTAACATGCAATTAGATGGCTCACTTCAGAACTGAGGAGAAGGATTATGGGCAAAACCAGAATTTGAGAAATAGAATAGTTCAATGGTTGTAAACTTTTTTTCTTACACGTGGGTAACATAAGTACAATTCATAGACACCAATTTTCTCCTGATGATATTCTAATGGCTACAGGTATAGAAAACCACAACATCTGAAAAATTATTGTGAACAACCCAAGGGACAATAGATAGTCTCAAGTGGTTGTGAGATTATAGCTACATGACATTAACCTCTGAATATCATCCACAAGCTGCAGCATATCAGGAAGTACCTTTTATTCACAATTTTATTTTTCCTACTGTTGTTAAGATGTATATTTTGGGCTTATCAACAACATACTTTCCCCCTAAAAAGACTATGAGAATTTTATAAATCACACACACATACCTAAGTATACATACATGTATATAAACACACACATATGTAGACATATGCACATATAAGTAGACAGATACATATAATTATATAGATAGATAGATAGATAGATAGATATAGATATGGAGATATATATATGTTTGTATATATCTATGTGTATCTTTATGTAAGTATGTATCTATCTATATATTCTGACTGAGCTTTATAATCACTAGCACTTCAATAGTATGTTATGTAAGCAGGGGAACTAGGATCAAGAATAAGACCTTTAGTGCATACACTTTAATCATGTCAATTCCCTATGAATCCAAATTAGTTTCAAAGCTGAGTTTAGATATCACCTTCTTTAGGATTTTCTAGTCCCCTCTACTTTTGCCTGAGATTTGATAGTGCCTTTTACCACTAAATTACTTTTTTAATTTATTTTGCATGTATTTAGATATGTGAACTTTATCTCTCTGAATAGACTGCAAGCTCCTCAAGGGCACAGGCTCTTTCCCTTTTGTTATTGTACAATAAAAAGGAGTTGAATGACTGGATTTGGAAGGGGGTATCAGTCCATTTTGATTTATATGAAAATTTTTTCTACATTTGTTTAAGCAGGTACAGGAAGAATTAATATGGTAAAGTCTATAGAATTTCATATTCTGAATTTAGAAATACTACTTTAACAATCCCTAGGACTAAAATAATATGATTCCTATATTAAGAGGATAGTGTGTGGGAGAGAGAGAGAGAGAGAGAGAGAGAGGGAAGAGAAGATAGAAGACAGAGACAGAGAGATAGAGACAGATAGAAACAGAAACAGAAATAAAGAAATAGAGGAAAATGGTGACATAGTTAGAAATAGTGGAAAGGACAAATAATCTTATAGACATCTTTTTTTTTTTTTTTTTTTTTTTTTTTTTTTTTCCCTTGAGGCTGGGGTTAAGTGATTTGCGCAGGGTCACACAGCCAGGAAGTGTTAAGTGTCTGATATCAGATTTGAACTCGGGTCCTCTTGAATTCAAGGCTCTATCCACTGCGCCACCTAGCTGCCCCATCTTATAGACATCTTAACAAAGGTAGGAGAAATAAGATTGAGAATAAGAGGTTTTTAATGATATGCTGCAGTTTATAGATGACATTCAGTAGTTAATGTCATGTAGCCATAATCTCACAACCACTTGAGACTATCTATTGTCCCTTGGGTTGCTTACAATAATTCTTCAGTGTTTTTCCATGACTTGCAGCTATTTGTAATATCTTTTAATGTCTTACTCTTTCATGTATGTTTTTTTGTTTGTCTTTATCATAGAATTTAGTGCTTCTATGTTACAAGTTGGATAAAACATTTTTTCTCAGAAAATTAAAAAATCCCCTAAACACTTGAAACCATCTGGGCTGCTTCTGAAGATCTTTTCTTGGAATTTAGATAAGCCAAAATGAAACTTTCTGGACCAAAGGAGTATGTAGTGGTGTTGCCAAGCAACATCTTTAATCTTATGATTCTCACACCTCAAGTACCATAACAAGTTTGGCTACAGCAAGTGTGTGTGCCCAAATCAGAGAAAGGGAGTGACTCATCAATCATCTGGAGAGATGTGGTAAGAGGAAGTTTAGAGAAATCTAATTTAACCCACAGCAAATGACATTCTTAGGCTATTTTGCTTTTCCTCCATAATGCAAACCCATACATTTGGAGTCACTGAAACCCAGATTAGAGTCCCTCAAGAAGATAAATTTTATAAAATTCCTCACAGGAAAATTCAAGATGGCACAAATGGGCCAGCTTTTTATGCAGACGCCAGGAGAGAACAGAGGTATTCAGAGACTGGGGTCCTGTGGCAAGAGTCCAACAACAGTGAAATAAATTCAGCACCCAGAGCTCCACATCAGCAAAATGGAAAGGAAGAAAATGATCATGTGTGCATCTGCTCTTGTTCCTGGAAATGTGTCATTTAGATTTAGTTTTCCACAACCTTTATCTTCTTTCCTTCAAGTTTGATTTCTCCTATACCATTAAAAAACAATTTAGCCTGTTTTGATGAGAAACTAGTCAAGTCAAAGATTGGTTCTTCTCTCCAGAGGAGTTTAGCCCACATGGAGATTCCTGGGACTTATGTATGTGTTTCAAAGTTGTTGCATGGCTTTGATCTGCTCTGTTGGAGGGCCAATTTTATGTCCAAGACAAAAGGAAATTTAAACTTTGCTTCCCTATGGTATTAAACATGGCCTTTTCTTGTGGAACGGAGAAGACCGCCTGGAATAGAAAATGTTTCTTTTGTAGGGAGACAGCATGTCTGAAGATCTGTTCTTTTTCTTCTCTTGTATGAATGTGCCTTGCCTAAATATACTGGTTTGAATTCTAAAGTGATGACACCTATTAACTGTTTGGGTGAAAGACCTCAGCTGGATTTAGACTGGATGCATCTGCTCTCTTATCTGTCCAAAGGAATGGATGTGCTGAAAAATAATTTTAAGTTTTTTAGAAGATGGGTCCTTCTAAATTTTACCAATGTTGAATTGTTTTGACAAAAGAACTTTTCTACACTGGAAATGGATGACCCTTTCTCAGATGTTAACATGGATTTCTTATCTTAAATACGAATATATTAATGTTGATAATCACATACAGGTAATTTGTCCTATCAATGGCAAGTGTATAGATATGTTCACATCTTTCTCTGTGAGTAATGTGGGAAATTTTATGTCATACATATAGTATTGGATTTGGAATCAGAAAACCTGTGGGTGAATCCCTTTTTCCTTTCTGCCTATGAGACATTGGACAAGTTATTTTACAGCATTATGTTTTGTTTTCCTCTTCAAATGAGGAGATTGGGATAATATTGAAATAGATCACCTTTAAAGTCTCTTCTAACTCTAAATCTTTGCACTTATGGGTATTCTTTTCAAAAATTGAAAATACTTTTCCAAGAAAAAAAGTTTCATGATATATCTTATAAAGGAGGTATTGTGAAACTTTCACTAAAAGTAATGAGTTGTTAAAAAACATTATTCATCTGGGTTTAGTGGTACTTGACTATAATCCTTGCTACTAGGGGAGGGGAGACTGATGGATCCCTTATGCTCTGGAATTCTGAGTTGCCATATGGCTAAAGTAGATCAGATATTCACACTAAGTCTGGAACAAGGCAAAATGGCTCAGGTCAGATATGGAGCAAGTCAAAGCTTCTGTGCTGATTAGTAGTAGGGTCAGGGCATGAATAACCACTGTACTTCCAGCCTGGAAAAAAACAGTAAGATCCAAACTCAGAAAAGAAAAGAAAATGTTATTCAGTGAGCTCTAATCTTTAAATTAAAAGGAACGTAACATCAAATAACTTAGAATATAAGTTGACTATTTAAAATAACCAAATCTCCTCTAAAGCAAATATAACATATCTTACATGTAGGTGATATCTATCTGAGTGTCTGTCTCTGTCTCTATTTTCTCTCTCTCTTTCTTTCTCTCTCTCTCTGTCTCTATTTCTCTCTCTCTTTCTCTGTCTCTCTGTCTCTCTGTCTCTGTCTCTCTCTCTGTCATTATATATATATACATATATATATATATGACTGCATATATACTTTTTATGTCTAAAGAAGAAACCAATTCTTTTAAAGTTTTAATAGAAATCATTTATGTTTTTAAGAGAATTTTAAAGAATCCCTTTTAACAAAACAGTCAGAATTTCAACCCTAAAAGAATGTATCTGGATTCCAGTTTCAATCTTTTGTATTTTTTCTGTTATTATTCATGACACTGATAATCTATTTTTTAAAACAATGCAAAACTCTCACCCTGGAAATCATACATATGGCCCAGCTTTCATTTATAATTTTAGCTCTTTTTATTTAAGAAACCTGTTTTCCTTCTTTGGAAAACATTAGTTATTTTCCTCTCCAGGATGGAAGTATAATCAAAAAGATGGGCAAACATCCAGAATCTTCCTTCACTGGAGCTTTTTTAGCTTCCTTTATACATTTGTTGTTTTTCTTTCTTGTGGAATATGAAATTAATCATTCTGCAGGAAGTAAAAGAAACTGATTCTGATAGGAAGCTGTGTAGTAGGAGAAGAATTATCTCCTAAAGAGTACAGACTTCATTGTTTAGGGAGCTTTTCAAAATATGCTTTTAAAAACTTATAATGTTTCTGAATCTGTGTTTATTTTTGCAAAGACCTAAGTATGAGATACATTTTGATGGGAATTTAACTAGGCAGAAACCAGGATTGAGGACTTGACTGGAAAATATTGTTGAATTCCCTAAAGTAATTGTACTTGTTTCTCTTTTAATATAATCAAGACCAATGTAGGAATGAAACAATATAGTAATTTTAACTTCATCCAAATGTATCTTCCTAATATCACTAGCCCACTATGCTAATACTCAGAGCTAGTACAGACTGTGAATATTCAATATACACATGAATCTTCCCCAAAGTGTAAATGTAGGTCTTGAAAAAAACAATGAATTGAATGTCTATTTGAGATTCTCACCAAACTTTAAGATGGAATGCATTTCTTAAGATACTTCTTAAAGATAGGTGCTCACATCAATTGATTAATCTATTAACAAACATTTCTTGAGTTTTTATTATTTCCCTCTTCTTCCCTTATTTGGTGTAAGAGGTAAGATCCTAGAGGCCAGAGAGGTCTCATAGAAGTTATCTCCCTCCTTAAATCTCTCATGGTACTTTCTTTGGACTTCTTTGCACTTGCAATAATCTTCTGATTGACATTTTATAATTGCTAAATTAGTAATCTTAAAAAAACAAAATTAACCATATCACTTATCTATTCAAAACTCTTATGTGGCTCCCTGTTGTCTCTGTGATAAAATAAGAATTTCTTGGTCTGATATTTAAAACCCTTCACCATTTGGTTGTTGCTTACAATTCTTGACTTATTTTATACTACTCACTTTCATGGAAGAGCAAAGTAGCATGGTGGATAAAATACCAGCCCTAGTGTAAGGAAGATTCATCTTTCTGAGTTCAAATCTGGCCTCAGATTCTTACTTGCTGTGTGATCCTGGGCAAATTACTTAATTCTGCCTTGCTTCAGTTCCTCATCTGTAAAACTATTACAGGAAAAAAAATAAAGGAGGAAAAAATGTCATCACTTTAATGTCTTTGTCAAGAAAATCTCAAATGGGGTCATGAAGAATTAAACAAAACAAAGTTATCTTCATATTCAACATTGTGTGAATTTGACATGCTATGAGCCACCTTCTATCCCTTTTCATACCTTGTATGACTCATGCTTGGAATGTATTGTCTTGCTTCCTCTGTCTCTTGGAGTTCTTAACATCCTTAAAGGATCAAATTTATTTTTTTCTTTGGAAGGAGAAGGAAGATTTCTGTCTCTTAATATATCTTATTATTATTCCTTTCCTTCTGCATTTACTTTTTATGTAAAATGGTTTAGTGAAACCAATTTTCACTGGTTTATGAATCCATAGTTAAATTTTAAGTATGAACATTTATACTTCAGAGATAGTCAATCAGTACAAAAAAGGGCTTGGTTTATAGTTTTGCTGATTGTTTAGATTTAAGAAAGATTTAATAATACTGATTAAATTTAGAAGTCTGTATGTATACAGTCCCCCACCCACTCAGTTTTTTATACTTTTATCAGCATATTCCTTTATTGCTTAAGGTCAGAAGGAATGTAATGGAAGGCTCAAGGAATGAAGTCAAATCTGGTGACTGTACCTTAACAAAACAACAACAACGATTAGTATTTATATAGAGCTTTAAGGTTTACCTCTTAATGAGTTTGAAACAACATTAAAAAACTAAGATCATGACAACTGTTCCCATTACTTACTGACAAGTAAAGGGAGAAGAATTGGAAGCTGAATCAGATTTTGTGTTCTTGGGCTCAAAGAGCACTGCAGATGGTGACTAAAGCTTTGTAGGAAAGCTATGGCAAAACTAGACAGCATAATAAAAAAGGGACATTACCTTGCCCAGAAAAGTTCATATAGTCAAAATTATGGTTTTTCCCCAGTAGTAATGCATGATTATGAGAATTAATCTATAAAGAAGACTGAATGCCATAGAATTGATACTTTCAAATTGTGGTGGTGTAGAATACTTTTGAGAGTCCCTTGGATGGAAAGGAAATAGTTGTCAAATATTGACTACTTATTGGAAGAACAAATACTGAAGTTTGAAAAGATAGGGCTCATTGGAAAATACTCTGCTACTATGAAATATTGAAGGCAAAAGAGAAGGGAACAGCAGAGGGCAAAATGGATAGAAACTAGCATTGAAGCAATAAATATAAGATAGACTTTGGGAGATAGTGGAGAATGGAAAAGCCTGATGTGCTATGATTCATTGAATCACAAAAAGTTTGACATGACTTTAACCGAACTACAACAATAAGCTTTGCAAAATTTTTTAACAGTCATTATCTCATTTAAATCTCATAATACTCCCATATGTACTTATCTGTGTGCATGTTGTTTATCTCTAGTACCATGTAGATTCCATGAGGATAAGTTCATTCTTTAAATATCATTTTATTCTCATTGCCTATCAAAGTTTCTTGAACATACTGTAGTAAGCTCTTGATAAATGTTTGAATTAGATGGAATCCTCAATTATATCATTATTTGTGTACATGTGTTACAAAAAAATTCCCTAGCTACTATAAAATTGGAAGCTGTATCATTTGAAGCACTGTGTATTTATCTTGTATTAAGCAGAACTTATGTTGTGTTTTATATATGATTAAGAAATATATGCTGAATTCGATGATGTGCTTATTTATGTGGTAAATACTATGCTAGGTACTATCAGGACAAAATGATTAATAATCCATGATCCCTCTTCTTAAGAATTAAAATATTATAATATTATAATTATTTGGGAGGAATACAATGTCCAAGATGAAGGCAGCAAGAAAAAGCAATATTACATGTACACATATATGTATATATGTATAATTTGATGATGAAAGATTGATAACTTTCTCATTTCAGTATCATATAAAATTTATGATAAATATGAAACTGCATTTGTGTGTCATATTTCATACAGTCTTACAGTTATCACCATGCTAATATTGTTATATCTGGCATAGCAAAAAAAAGTAAATTATATTATACATAGAATAGGGAATATGCACATTTTGAGAAGAGTTTTTATATGAGTTTGATAGTTATGTTTTTCATGAACTGCTTTTAATTCTTCAGTATGATGAAGTTTAATCATATCTCCTCATTTGAATTTTTAAAGTTTTTTATCTTAATATGAAGAGAAGCTGCATGACAGTGAATTAGGTAATGAACTTAAATTAAGAAAGCTTCAATTCACATCCCATCTCATATTTAGTAGCTGTAGAATACTGGAACAACAACAAAAAGAGCAATTAAATAAAAACACCCAGTATAATGATTGCAACTGATAACTACTATGTCCTCTTTCTTCTTTGCTAATAGGAGGGAACTACATTTTGTTATCTATTGGGATCTTTTCCTTTTATTTAGACATTGCCATTTTTTAACTGATCTTTTCATTTTCATCATTCTATTCATTGTTAAGCTATATTTTTCTTTTGGTTTGATTTGTTTCGCTTTAACTCAGTTCACCTATTTATTTCAAATAAGTTATGTTTAATCATGAAACCATGATACTCATTTTTCATCTATTTTCTTTATGAATTATAGCTACAAAATAGATTTGCAATATTTGGTAATAAAAGTACTTGAAAATTAATGGATAAATTCTCACTTTTACTTTGATTGTTGCAGTGGCCAGTATAGATATGTACTTTTATTTTATTGGAAACAAAAATGGAATACTGTGATTTGATGTTTCCCATGAATGTTTGTCTTTATAACCAATTGCAATATTTGCTTTTAAACAAACTTAGTGCAATGGGATATGATATTGCACTTGTAGTGAGGAAAACCAAAATTAAAATTTACTTTCAGACACTTAGCTGTGTGACTCCAAGCAAGCAGATTAACTTCTATCTACTTCATTTTGTTTTCACCAGTAAAAAGAGGGTACCAATAACACTTGTATCCAAGGTTTATTGTGAAGATAAAACGAGATACTATTTGTAAAGGGCTTTGTAAACCTTAAAGCCAAATGCCAATGCCCTTCTTGGCATTTGTTATATATAAAGCTTCATTGCTCAAAGTATAATGTTTTTTTACACTTATTAAGAATAAATGAACTGGGTTAATTAACATGATGCAACTTTTATTTCACATAATTTATTCAATGAACTATAGTTAAATGTTTATGATTTTTTATTTTGTTTTTTGACATATTTTGGTTTTTCTATAATCTTTATTTCCAAATATATTCTTACCTTCTCCACTGCTCAGCAAGCCCTCAGCAAGATTTTTAAAAGAGCTTTACATACATTTTAAAAAGCATTATAAAGCCCAGAATAAAAATTTAAAAGCCAGAAGGTAAGCTATTTTTATGCCAGGTCTTTAGATTGGTCTACTATGTTTCAATCCTAGAACATGACATTACATTTCCTGTCTCTGTAATATTCCCCCTCCTTCCTTTCATCTCTGAGGATTTTTAGCTTCCTCTGTAGCTCAGATAAAACATCACTTCCTAAATTTCATGGTCATAGGGAAGTCTCAGTGGGGAAACCCCTCTATGAATACATATTAACACCTTCTCTACATTTTATACTTTAAGAAAGTTGCTTGGGGGCATTTAAGTGACTTGTGAAATGACTTTCCCAGGGTCACACAGACCAGTCAGAGGCTCGACTTAAATCCAGGTCTTCCTGACTCCCAAATTAGCTCTATTGCTACTAAGTCATAATACCTCTGCAGAGCCCTTGAAATATCTATTAAAACTTAAGTTATCAAATCAATCATCCTCTTCCTTCTTTACCTCTTTATTATAAGAAGAAAATGAGAAGTTGAGTCAGTAGAAATGCATCCCTCCAGAAACTCAGGCATTAATTCTGCTTAAAATATCTATTTGCATATATGTGAGAAGTTTCTTTTGAATATTTTTAATGGATTTTCTGCTACAGCTCATTAGTTAGTGTCTATTCAGAGCCAGTTACTAAAAACTTAAAGTTATGAGTTTTCCCATATCAATAGCAAGCAGGTACACATTCTTTGCTCCCTGCAACTTTTGCAGAACACAGTATTAATTGTTCTTCTTTTGCATCCTAACTTTGCTCCCAAATTCAGTCTCAAAGAATAGATGACAATGTGAATTATGGACTTTTGGACTTCTCTCTGAATCATTGGTGTCCTTGAAAGCTGCAAGTTTCTCACTTGCAATTATCCCTTCTTCAGAAAAGTCTGGTGAGGACTTTTGTAAAAGTTAACTCAGTAATTTTCCCTACAGTTCTATCTCAGATGTTGCTTTTATCTTTAAGCAAAGCACTCCCTTTTTCTGTTCTTTTGCTTGACCATCTGTGAAATGGGGGTAACCATACATTTTGCCTATCTCATGGAGACATGGATAAGGGTTAATGAGAGAGAGGGCTAAATTCTCATCTCTTATCTCAATTCCCACAGAGCTGCTTGGTCTGTGAACCTGGCTCAGTGCCTATAAACCACTCTGAAGCTCTTTGATGACAGTGCTAAAAAAGCATGGAGCATTGTTATTTGTCAGAAACAAGATCTGCCTTGGTAGGCAGTTCCACACAGTCCTTCTCAGTCATGATTGAGTTAAGATTTACCATGAGAGGACTACCTCCCTTTGGTCACTGACATCTTGCTGTAACCATCGAACACAAGAACAGATTCAAACATGGCCTTCCCACCCCCAGAATAATTCATCTTGTCCTTTTGCAGTAGCCAAGATTCTTTTTCGCTGGGGAGCTCACCTTGGAAAGAGATTCCTGCCCACTTCTTATTATATGAATTCATGTTTTCATGTAGGCTGAATTATAAAAGAACAGTTTGGATGTTTCCTTTCTCAACCCTTCAAGACTTGGCTACTGTCCAGGATCTCCCCACAAGGTTAGCCCAATCTCAGTTTTTAGAGATGAGAAAGAAAACAATGTAGTCTTTCTACTAGAAATGCAAAAAGTCATACATACAATGAGGGGATTCAATGTAGGAGAGGGGCCATAGCTCTTCAGAGAGAAAATGATCAGGGGACTAAGGGTATATGTCAGAGCAGGGAACTAGAAGCAAATGAAAGCAGGCTTCTCTCTCTAGGCTCTGACTCTGTATCACCTTCTCTGATAGCTTTAACTGGCAGGCTCCTCCGATCTTTGTTGGCTGCCAAAGGGATAAAAAAAAAAGCTTGGGAGAAATCGGGCTTTGCTCTTTCTCAACTGTAACTTCTAGAATCTTCTTTGCAATACCCAACATACAAGAACTACATGTCTTTTTTCTCATATATACATATATTTTTTTCTTTGAACAGTCTTTGTTTCTGAATGTCCTGTTCTCTCTCCTCTCCTTCCCAGTAGACACATTATTTAGTAGCAACTTCAAATACCATGGCCCTACAAATATTTAATGTAGATTAGAAACAACCAAAACCATTTTTTAAATTATAGCAGTCTGGTGAAAAACCTCTGGACCCCTTATCAAAATGTTTTTACATAGTTGAAGGAAATGTTAAATTTCAGTTTGAAGTTAGTGAAAGTAGAGGTATAATTTTTTTCCCATCCAAGTTCATAAACTGATGAAGTCTCATGCATGGATCCTAGATTAAGAATTCCTATAAATACTTTATTTTAAATTAGGCTAGGTGATGCAGGGGATAGAATATCAGGCTTGGAGTCAGAAAGATCTGAGTTCAAATATGGCCTCAGATATTTACTAGCTGTGTAAACCTGGGCAAATCACCTACCCAGATATCAGACTTACTTCTTCCCATAGATTCATCACAAAACAATCATAGGGCCAAATTAATTACCCCCATCTTTTTTCTTCCCCTCATAATTACATGTAATCTAATAGTGTTGTTTATTTTCTCATTTCCCCCTTAAAATTATTTACAAATATCTAGTAATGCCCCTCAATGTCTCAAAACTCATTGTTCCTGGGAAAAACAAAACAAAACAAATAAAACCAAACATATAAACAATAATAGCCGTCCCATAAGACCTTTATCCCTAGTTTTCTTTAGTATAACATTACTTATCTTAGTGAAACAGTTTCTGGCACATAGTAGGTCCTCAATAAATACTTGTTGACCTAGATTGGAACATTTCCTGCTAGTTAAAGTGATTAAAGGATACCTCATTTGTAAGCAATCTGATTATGGAACTGTCTAACAGTTTCTTAGATAACCATTGTTATGTTCTAGCATTAGTTTTTGAGAGTCAAACCAAAGATCATCTCTATCCTTTGATGAGACCTTAGCACAATAATAATTACTTCTTTTCATCACCTCACATTTCCATGTTATTTAACATGTTGAAAGATTGCATGATACAGTAGAAAGACAACTAAATTGGGAATTAGGGGGCAAGTTTGAGTTGCAGATTGGCTGAATCATTCTGCACAATTCATTTCAGTTCAGGCTCTGTTAAATGAGGTTTTACTTTATCCACACTACTTTCTGCTACTTCCTGGCAGTCTCCACAGAACAATTTCTGTGCCAGCCATCATTCTCATCTTCTTTCTCCTCCTCAAACTTAGAATCTGTTCATGAGACATGGAATATGATTGATAGTTTGTTTTGGTTTTATCTTGTCTTCAATCAGGAATGAATTTCACTTCCCAGACTTTTCCCCAACACTGGTAAATATGTAGACTTCCCTCTTAAAGGGCAGGGATTATATTGCTGGCTTGTTTTTATATTCCAATTTTTAGAACTGTGCAATATACTTAGTACGTTTTTAAAAAATGCTTTATATTTTTCTTGTTGGGGCACAGGTTCCTTTCATCTAAAGAAAGATATTAAATTAGATAAACTGTAGACTTCCTTTTAGTTCTTACATTTTGTGATCAAATGCCTGATCTCTATAATTACCTATTTATCTGAACTTGGCAAAACAACAAAAATTAGTATATTCATTTTCAAGGTATATACAAGTGTAACTGTATGAATGAAAAGGATAACTAATTCCTCTCATTTTGTCAAGCTTGACTTTCAATTTATTTTTATTTATAAATATTTTCTTTTTCTTTTCCTTTCTTTTTTACCCTTCTCTTCTCCCCTCTCCTTTTCTGGTCTTCTTTTCCTTTCTCTTCTCCTTTCCTCTTTCCTCTCTTCCACCTCTTCCTCTTTCTCTTTTTAGTTAGCTTAAGACCCCAGTTCATCTTTTGTACAAACAAAACTAATGCAAACAAGATTAGAAGGGAAAGTAACAAATTGGGAAAATATTTTTACAATTAAAGGTTTTGATAAAGGCCTCATTTCCAAAATATATAGAGAAATGACTCTATTTTATAAGAAATCAAACCATTCTCCAATTGATAAATGGTCAAAGAATATGAACAGACAATTTTCAGATGATGAAATTGAAACTATTTCCACTCATATGAAAGAGTGTTCCAAATCACTACTGATCAGAGAAATGCAAATTAAGACAATGCTGAGATGCCACTACACTCCTGTCAGATTGGCTAAGATGACAGGAAAAAATAATGATGAATGCTGGAGGGGATGTGGGAAAACTGGGACACTGATGCATTGTTGGTGGAGTTGTGAAAGAATCCAGCCATTCTGGAGAGCAATTTGGAACTATGCCCAAAAAGTTATCAAACTGTGCATACTCTTTGATCCAGCAGTGCTATTACTGGGCTTATATCCCAAAGAAATACTAAAGAAGGGAAAGGGACCTGTATGTGCCAAAATGTTTGTGGCATCTCTTTTTGTAGTAGCTAGAAACTGGAAAATGAATGGGTGCCCATCAATTGGAGAATGGTTGGGTAAAGTATGGTATATGAATGGTATAGAGTATTATTGCTCTGTAAGAAATGACCAGCAGAATGAATACAGAGAGGCTTGGAGAGACTTACATCAACTGATACTGAGTGAAATGAGCAGAACCAGGAGATCACTATACACTTCAACAATGATACCGTATGAAGATGTATTCTGATTGAAGTGGATATCTTCAACATAGAGAAGATCTAATTCACTCCCAGTTGATCAATGACAGAAACAGTTATACCCAGAGAAGGAACACTGGGAATTGAGTGTAAAATGTCTGCACTATTGTCTTTCTACCCAGGTTATTTATACCTTCGGAATCCAATTCCTACTGTACAACAAGAAACTTGGTTTTACACATATATATATTGTATCTAGGTTATACTGTAACACATTTAATATGTATGGGATTGCCTGTCATCTAGGGGAGGGAGTTGAGGGAGGGAGGGGAAAATTTGTAAAAATGAATACAAGGGATAATGTTGTAAAAAAATTACTCATGAATATGTACTGTCAAAAAAGATTATAATTATAAAATTAATTTCAAAAAAAGAAAAAAAAAGACCCCAGTTCATGTCTCACTTCTTTGTGCTTGGTCATGTGATTCTAAACAAAGTCTTGGAACTCTCAATGACCTGGGCAAGACCATCCTTTTCAGAAGAGATGACAATCTCCTTAGTAATTGAAGTTTTCTTAAATGATATTTCATACCACTAAAATCATGGTTCCAAATAAAATCAAAATTAAAGCAAAAAAGAAGCAGGGAGATAGGATATTGGGGGGAGTAGGATTCAGCCAATACTTTTCTCTTGGTGATGAATAAACAAATTTACAAGGGTTAGTAATTGCTTTTAACATTAAAAAAGTTTTCAGAAGGGATTTACAAAGCTGTCTTAAACATTTGAAATCATCCTATCTTCACATGACTAAGATAGTAGCAGCCTTGAAACTTGCTAACTGAATGGCTTTTCAGACCAAGATAGCAAGCCTTAGGATTTATTTTCAAGGTAACCCTGATAAAGAGGCCCCCTTCTCCTCTGTTTGACAAATCCTTTAGTCTCTAGAGATTACTTCATGAGAGCTTTTTCTTCCAGAGACCTATTGAAATGCAAATATCATAGCTGCAACTTAAATCATCAACATTCTATATTTTCTATCTACTATCTAGTTTACCAGATTGTTTCTCAGCTAACTGAAGACAAAGCCCTTCTGATGTGAGACAGAAGTATTGTAGGTGAGCAGAAGACAGAAGGAAGCCAGGAATTACAGCAGAAATAAAATTTCTATAGCATTTTAAAGTCTATGAAGCATTTCACATATGTTGATTCATCTGATTCTCACAACTACCACATGAGATGGATGCTGTTTATCATCCTCATTTTTTAGATTTGGAAACTGAAGTACAGAGAGGGTTAAGTGATTGATTCAGCTAGAGAGTGTACAGCATGTTTACGAAGGACTAACATCTTTGGTGTGTGCAGTCTTTGTAAGAACTGTTCACTACCTTTGCTATCCATCTTTCACTCAATTCTCACTTGTGGTTCCTAGAAATTGCAGCATGAGCAGTAGGATAACTCAGTAAAATCACCTCATCACATGGGCTAAACCAGTTTGAGAGTAACTAATATGCCTTAAATCTGTCCATGAGTTAGGGAGGTAGCTTGTGAAGATTTCCCCAGTTGGAATAGGTAGATGAGAATGATTTGTTATAATTGCCAGGTAAGTGGCTGATGCAGAAGTTGTGGAGATCTTAGAGTTTGGTCAGATATGAGAAACAAGGTATCAAAATTCCATGGGCCATCATCAGTTGTGCTGACTTTTGTCTTGCCACTGGACTGAGATGATTCAAGAAGATAGAGTCTGATGATTTTGTGTAACTCTGCCTCACTTAAATCTGATTCATTTATGAGTTGAGACATCACCCTGTAATGTCATTGGTCCTCTTCAAAAATGAAGGATGAACAACAACAATATCAGATAAGTCAGGTTATCTTGATTCCAAGTTTTGCTCTCTCTTCACTGCTACAAAGTAAAAACCTAGCTGCTTCATTAGGTTAGAGAACCAATGACAAATTGCCTACATTGAAATTTTGCTTAGGACTGACTCTGTAGCCAACATATTATAAAGTAAGAAACTTTGGGAACTGGAAGGGATTGACCTCAGAGTGAATCTGTTCCAACTTATTGTCAATAACCTGCTCATAGCTGGGTAATGAGTGACTGGTGAAGTAGCAAAGTTAAGGGAATGGGAGAGGTATTCTACCATGCCTATGTGTGAATAGCAGAAGTGACTATGCAATTTCTCATCAAGACATAGGGTTTTAGAGGAAGAGGAAAGGGGATAAGTGGGAGGGACTGAATCTGGGGAGTGAAAGTCAGGATCTTGACCCAATATGGGAAGTGTAAGGAGATCCCATGGAGGGGGACATTTCTTGGAAGAGAGGAGGAGGCAGCTAAATGGTATATAGTATATATGTGTGAATTTATCTTCAAGAAGATGTGACTTTCTTTTTTAAAAAAATTTTTTTATAATGACGCATTTTTTAATTTTTAAAATACATGCAAAGATAGTTTTCAACATTTACCCTTGTAAAACCTTGTGTTTCAATTTTTCCCTTCCATTCTGTCCATTCCCCTCTTCTAGACAGCAAGTAATACAATATGGGTTAAACAAGTACAATTCTTCTGAACAATTATTCAAAGTATTTAACATTTTCCACAAGAAAAAAACAGATCAAAAGGGGGAAAATGAGAAAGGATAAAACAAACTTTGCAAACAACAACAAAAAAGGTGAAAATACTACATTGTGATCCACATTCAGTCCCCACAGTCCTTTCTCTGAGTGCAGATAACTCTCTCTATCACAATCTATTGGAATTGGTCTGAATCACCTCTTTGTTAAAAAGAGTCACATCCATCACAGTTGATCAGTATATAAGAAAATATGACTTTGATTCCTACCTGGGATCCTTACTAGCCTGAGAAGTCTAAACCTGTTTCTTCATTCACTAACTATTGAGGTCTTATATGGTTCTAAATTAATGATTTTGTGTTCTTTATTAAAGGATTATTTTATGCGGTTCATACACTAGGAGGCTAAATTCTGTGAAAGTGTGCTTCCATGGATAGCATCCTAACTTAGGAGATGGGGGATGTAAAAGTTGCTAAGGGTTGCTGATACCCTGAAAGGTATTTGGGGGGAAGCAGAAGACATGGACATGGAGATGTGATTATATTGTTTTATTGGGAAGGAGAGCAATCTCAGGGAGGGTATAGAATTAGACTATGATATTTGGTACAATGAATAATTTTTTATAATTTTATTTATGACTTTGTATTTCTAAAAATGGAACATAGCAGAAGAAACAACTGATAGGATGAACTACATAAAAGTAACAGCATAGAATTTGTTTATGAGAGGCAATTTATATATAGTATTTTTAAAACTTTAACTCTTAAAAATCTACGAAATTAAAGAAGTAAATATGTTCATAACTTAAGAAATCAGAAATTTTAGAATGAACTGGAAAGGAAGAGTAAATGAAGAAAATAAAAATTTTTAAGAAAAAAAAGTCCTGTAAAAAGAAAACTAATAACAATAAGTTAATTAAGAAAGAGGATTCTGGGAAGGTGGTGGAGTAGGTTGGCAAATTTCAAGCTCTCTCAATTTGCCCCACAAATAGAACAAATTGCATCTCAAACTGAAAAATAGACTTGTGAAAAATCAAGAAGAATTGGGGCAGAACTGGGGTCCTCTCCATACCTTCTGAGAAGATATGAAGAATGGCCCTGGGCTGAGGTTTAATCTGTCTAAAGTGCTAGCTCCACAGAAACATCAAAAGAGGATCCCTTGGGTTAACTGGGTGTGCCTGAAGCCTCAGTAGGAACCAGAGTCTTCCACCTTCTTGGACTGTTTGTGGAGTCCAGTTTGAGTCCAGGAAGACTAAATGAACCTTGACTGATTGGGAACGGGGGCCCAATTGTACTCTTGAAACATGGAAAAGGAACCAGCGCCTGTTGAGTGCAGAAGCAGCAGGACAGGGATGTGGTGGCTGTGGACACCCGCAGAAGAGTGGAGTACTTGGTTTGGAGTTCCTGGTCAGAGTAGAAAACTGAAGGGAAGCTTGAGTCACCATTCACCCATTCCACGATTAGAGGTGCTTATACTGATACCTCTTATTTAAGAAAATTAACTGGCAAAGAAGAAAGAATCCCATCATTGAAATATAGGAACAGAGAAAACCAGGGTTTATCTTTAGAAGAGGACACTAGTAAAAATAATAAATAAATAAATAAAGCTTCTATCCCAAAGAGTGAAGTAAAATGGCCCCTACCCAGAGAGAATTTATAGAAGAACTAAAAAAAAAATTCAAAACTCAAATGAGAGACACTGAGGAAAAACTAAAGAAAAAATTAAAACCATAGAAGAAAAACAAGAAGCTTATGGAAAAAAGTTAAGCATTTCTTCCTTGTCTTCTTCATAAAACTAGTGTCTGAGGCTGTATTTGAACTCAGATCTTCCTGACTCCAGGCTCTACTGCTCCATCTAATAAAATGAAACTGGCAAAAATTTTAAGAAAACAAAATTCCACAATCTGTTGTTTACAAGAGATATATTACAAAATTAGAGACACATATAAAACCAAACTGAAAATAACAATATAACAGATTGCTGCAACAATGTAAATGGAAAGCAAACCAACAGCAAAATAATTGAAACTGAATGTAACAAAATTAGATTTCCCAAGCTTAATTTCTAAAAAGAGATATGATAAGGAACCTCAGTTTGCATAGTGGATACTACTGATATGGAATAAAGCATATCCCATAAGACTTTTTTGATATGTTGATTAGTTTTGCTGAACTATTTTCCTCCCTCTTTTATCATATACTTTGTAAAGGATAGCTCTCTTGAAGGTATACAATATAAGATGAAAGATATCATTTAAATATTATTAATATCAGTTTGTCAAACAGAGCAAATGTACAATGTGTTGTCTAATAATTGAATATGGAGAAGAGTGCAGACTAGATAATATTTGGCAAGTCATGCATATTTCAGGTATAATCTTCAGTTTTTCTTTGAATAAGTAAATATTCAATTTATTTTTTAAAGTTTAGAACAAAATTAAAAATAAATTTCTTGGTAATTTAAATGACTTGCATACTGTCACTTTTGCCAAAATCCATCTTTTTAAAAAAATATTAATATTCTTTCATCTATTTTGCTATGCCATGATTATCAAAGAATCAACATTGTAGGCTAATGAAAAGAAATGTGGGGAATGCAAGCAAGCTATGTTATGTTACCATCTGATCATTTTCATGAGAAGTGGTGCAGAATAGACCATTTATGGAACAAATTACTATAAAGTGAGCTGAGTCTATAATGATATAAGAATAAGATATAACATATGACTAGAAACAAGGCTTGTCTTATGTGACAAGAATCACAGAAAAGAAATTGTAATTTGCATTAATGGATGGAATGCCCATGTTGATGAATGAATCATCTAAGTATAGAATGAATAGTTTATATTGCACTTAAATCTTCTTGATAACAGTATCCTGATTTTTATTGTATTTATTTAAATTAACTGTCCTTAATCTCACATTCTTCATTAATTGTTCTTTTTCTCCCCTTCCTGTCCTCTTCCATTCATTCCCATCCATGAACTCTATGCTTCAGTCATATTGGACAATTGCTGTTCCCTCCTTGTGGCACCTTAGCACCATCTCAGTACCTTTTTTGATGGCTATCCTTCACAAAAGTCTCTTTCTCACTTTTGCCTCTTAGCATTTCTGCTTTCTTTCAAGTCTCAACTCAAGTGCTAGATCAGCAAGATTCCTTGAGAACAAGGAGAACAAGGAATATTTTTGCCTTTTTAAAATTTTCAGCATTGTATTATTTGATCTTTTTTATAACAACACAAAGCTTTTACAAAGGAATATTTACTTCAGAAAATGCAATCAGAAATGAACACAGTGCTCCAATGCATGGGAAGCATGATCCCTTTACCCTCTTTAACCTCTTCAGTCTCTAAGGAGAGAAAGGGAACTAAAGTCTTGGTTAATTTGATTCCCATAGAGGGTAGAATCAGTTCCATATCCAAAATGTATCCTGAGGCTAGAATCTCAAGCATGTTGGCTTCTCAGTTTCCCTGCTGAGGAGCTAGCTGTACTATCCTTTGCTACAAGATCACTGCAGTGGATATCTTCAACACAGAGAAGAGATAATCCAATTCCAATTGATCAATGATGGACAGAATCAGCTACATCCAGAAAAGGAACACTGGGAAATGAGTGTAAACTGTGAGCATTGTTTTGTTTTTTTTTTGTTTTGTTTTGTTTTGTTTTGTTTTGTTTTGTTTTGTTTTTCTTCCCAGATTATTTTTACCTTGTGAATACAATCCTTCCTTTGCAACAACAACAACAACAACAAAATTCCGTTCTGCACATATATATTGTACCTAGGATATACTATAAGATATTTAATATGTATGGGAATGCCTGCCATCTAGGGGATGGGGGTGGAGGGAAGGAGGGGAAAAACTGGGAACAGAGGGGAGTACAAGGGATAATGTTGTAAAAAAAATTACCTATGCATATGTACTGTCAAAGAAAATGTTATAATTATAAAAATTAATAAAAAAATAAAACGGAAAAAAAACAAGATCACTGTAGTTCAAACACCCTGTCTCTGTGTTTCACCTTAGTTACCTGAAACTGAGGACAAACAACACAGAACAGAAACAAAAAGAAGGGTAAAGCAATTTTTGCTTACCAATTCACTTCATGGTCTATACTGGACTGGATACAACTAATAGAAGTTACTGAAAAGAATACATCTAAAAAATATGGTGAAAGAGAGTATGAAAAAGAGAGGGAACAGAAAGTTTTAAAGATGGAGGTAGCTAATCAACGAAGGTTTCCTTCACCCACTTATAGGGGACATAGAAGGCTCCATGTCAAGCAAACCAGATATAGTCATAAAGCTCCTTGAGGGCTAAACCAGACATGTCCAGAAGCTCAGATTGCATATAATTCTAAATTCCTTCATGTTAGTCAGTCTTTTAAAAGTCTTTTCCCTTTTCTTCATTATGAGAATGAGCAGAATTTCAGGCTTAAAAGTATTATCTCCTCTTGTGCAGGCTTTATTTTCAAGGTCTCAACCATGGAATTTTATATACCCTTCATCTGAACTCGTAACTTATTTCCCTAAAGTTATTCAATGCCCACCATTCTCTTCTCATATTCCACATAGAATCTGTGGATCTCTAATTTCATTGATGTAGAGTATTCTCTTCAATAATGAAAAGCAAAACCTTTTTCTGCCTGTCCATTCTGTGAAATTTTTTTCTGGGTCTCTCAAAAACTTGTCATAGTGAGCTCATCAGATGAGCTGGTAGCTTTCCTGTTGTATTCCTAATATTTCGAGGACACCATTGGAGCTTGTGGGCTAATCATTTGTCATATGGTCCAGTTTTGTATTCATTACATAATCAGCTCATTTTATAATTCCACTCATATATTTATTTGATACTACTTATTCTTTATATTACTTTCCTTGTGAAACAGCCTTTAGCTGTTTCATCAGTTAACTGTTTAACTGTTTCATCAGTTTACATTCTATTAGAGAGAAGGAAGAAACATGTACATAGAAAATGAAAGCTAAATTATACATAAAGAAATTTACAAGTGGAGGAGACATGTATAATATTATTTTTAAAACAATAAAATAAAAAAATGCAATGGAGTAGAAAGATAAAGGATGTGCTTACATGGAGGGAACAGAGATGGATAGCCAGAGTGTGGGGTATTTATGACTCATAATCACACAGACTTTTAATAGAACTATTGGAAGTAGAATAGCATAGAATTGATAAATATATTGGTTTGATTACTGATCTGAATGCAAGAGGTTGAAAGTGAGGAGAATTTATGTGGAAATTAGGAGTGATGGTTAGTTCCTTGTCTTACATCATCGTTAAGACAGGCCTGATAGAGACTTGGGATTGGATTATTTATATAGGCATGAGGCATATTTTGAAATATACAATGTCCAATTTTAAATTCAAGTTATTTTTTTACTTCAGAGTTGACTCCAATGTTGAATAAATTATTTTCTCTAGTTTACATCTTACAGAGTTTTTGGTACTGGACCTGTGATGTGGGGGGGTGGGGAGGGCAGGGGGCAGAGATAATACAAAGAACTAGTCTCTAGTATTGCCTAGTAGTTAAGGTAAGGCTTAGAGTATTCTCTAGAAACTGGCTGGTAATAGAGATTCTTTTTGCCCATTTATTCTCTTTTATCTTTCCAATTATGGATTATAGTCAGTTTATATTCTGTTTGTTTGGATCTGCTATGTGGCAGAGTAGATAAAGTTTAGGACCTGGAGTCAGGAAGATTTATCTTTCTGATTTTATATCTGGCCTCAGACATATGAATGTGACTAGTTGTGTGACTTGGCACAAGTCATTTAACCCTGTTTGACTCAGTTTCTTCACTTGAAAAATAAGCTGGAGAAGAATATGGCAAAACACTAGTATCTCTGCCAAGTAAAATCGAAATGAGGTCACAAAGGGTTGTGAAAACAACTGAACGACATTTTGTAAAGATTTTTCCTCTATTTCTTTATGTTCCTCATATTTTAAAAATTTTACTGTAATTTCATTATAATATTCAATAATGCTAACTACAGCCCATTTTAAGGTTTTTCTGTTTGGGGATATTAAATTATAGCCAGAGAGGAATGGATGATATTATCAGACACCCCCATATATCACAATTTTGTGAGTTTGGCTGAATGGGAGAATTTTGCTGTGGTATTTCTTTCACAAGCTGATATATGGCACAATTAATGTATCCTAAAATGTTGCTTAAGAAAAGTAGAATTTAAGTGACTTAGTTGGAATCAACAAAAATTAACGTCACAAGAAGGATTCTAACCTACATCTTTCTCTAGTTTAAACTTCTGCCTATAATGCTCTCTCACTCTGAGGTAGCTGGGTTTCTACTAGGATTCCATTGGGGAAAACAATACTTATTTTTCATGTCAGCATTGCTTTTATGTGGTATTTTAAGATTATAAAACACATTGCTCTGTCAATATCAGAAAATATAGAATTAGGTGGGATTTTACAGATCATGAAATCACACCTCATTTTAAAATAAGAAAACTGAGGCCCAGAGAAGTGATATCATTTGCTCATAATGTCACAAATAATAAAACAGGCTTCAGTCTGTATTCAAACAATATTAATTCTTTCTCTGAGGGAAGATAGTATGTTTTTAGTTAATCCTTTGGGATTGTCTTGGATTATAATATTGCTGAGAATAGCTAAAATCTTGGATTATGATATTACTGAGAATAGCTAAGTTATTAACACTTCTTCATCAAACAATATTGCTTTGTGTTTGGCTGGTTCTTTTCATCTCACTTTGCATCAGTTCATGTAAATCTTTCTAGGGTTCTCTGAAATCATCCTGCTTGACATTTCTTACAGCATAATAACATTCCATTACAACCATATCCCACATCTTGTTTAGCCATTCCCCAACTGATTGGCTTTACTTACATTTCCAATTCTTAGCTACCATAAAAAGGTGTTATAAATATTTGTGTACAAAAACATCTTTTCCTCAGCTGCTTTTTGATGTCTTTGGGATATAGACCTAATAGTGGTACTGCTAGATCAAAGGGTGCGCTCAGTTTTATAGCTCTTTTGGGCATAGTTACAAATTGTTCTTCAGAATGGTTGGTTCAGTTTGCAGTAAGTTACAGATTTTTGAGAATGGCCATGCCTTTATCTTAAAAGGATTTGCTATGTTCTCTTCCCCAAAATGGCTTAGTCCTAAAATGTGTCTGATTTTAAAACAAAATGAAAATTATAGGGCAGAAATTATTCATCTGATTCTTCTTTTTTTTAAGTGATATAATTAAAAGTATATCCATGTTAGCAGATGTTTGCATGCTAATTTTAGTAAGAAACTGGTAGTATTGGTAAGCAAACTTCCTGTAAACATTCAGTTTATAGAAAGATGAATTCAAGTAACAAAAGGGAGTGTATACTTTCACCATGTTCTCTAAGATGCTACTTTTTAGCAAATGCAGGCTCATGATGAAGCCAAAAGGAAAAAGGACAAGATAATCTTCACTAAATAATTAAAACTGAAATCGATATCCAGGGCCTTAGATTATTTGAAGCATTTAGAAACATTATTGGACGTTGAACCAAAAAGAAAAATGACTACATCAAGAAATTATGTATGAAGTTATCCCATGAAATTATTTCAATGGCTCAGAGTTGTCAATATAGGTATTGGAAAAATAAAATTAATTTCATTATAGAAATCCCGTGTTTAATATAAGGAATATTCTGTCCATAAACTGTCATGTTTGACAATAATGCTAATTGGCAACTAAATTTTTTTTTAAATGTTATATGTTCCTTATGCATTTAATAGTCGTTTTTAAAAAATGGAGTGTCTCTTAGTAACATTTCTTTCTGGGTTTTGTCACAGCTATGAAAAAAATGTTCACTACTTTGTATTTTGCTACTTTATTAAAGTTAATCATTTCAATAAATTTCCCTACTGATTTTTGAAGCATTTTTAAAAGTATACTTTTTTTTGTCTTTTGCAAAGAAGAATGTTTTTATCTCCTGAATGCTGATTTCATATTTTTAATCTTGTTCCTTTGTCTTATGGCTTTATCTGGCATTTCTAAAATTATATCAAATTATAGAAGAGGAAAAACAAAATTGATTTATTTTCTTTTTACTGAGAAAACTACGAGTTTAGTTCATCTCCTTTGAGAAGTTTTTGGTTTAAGATGCAAATGTTTTTATGTTTCTATTTTTGAGATTCTTTTATTGCATCAGGAATTGTTCTTTAAATATTAAATGGAAATTATTTTTAAAAAGGAAATTCAATTAGATTTATTGTGAGGATTAATCTTGATCTGGAGAACAGGTGATGAAAAACATTCCCTTCATCTTTTTTTCCTTCTTTTTTTAAAAGTATTTTTCTAAATATGTGCAAAGTTTTCATCATTAGCTTTTGCAAAACCTTGTGCTCCAAATTTTTTTCTCTGTCCCTCCTTTCCTTTCCCCCAAGACAGCAAGCAATCCAATACAGGTTAAACATGTGTAATTTTAAACATATTTCCATATTAAGCATGCTGCACAAGAAAAATCTGATCAAAAGAAAAAAACAAAACATGAGGAAAAAACCAAACAAACAAGTAAGCAGCAAAGGTGAAAATACTATGCTTTGATCCACATTCAGCCTTTTTTCATTCTTTCTCAGCATGTGAATAGTACTTTCCATCACTTATCTATTGGAGTTATCTTAGATCACTTTATAGTTGAATAGATCCCAGTTGAACATCATATAATCTTGATACTGCATATAATGTTTTCTTGGTTATGCTCGTTTCACTTAGCATAAGTTCATGTAAGTCTTTTTGATTTTTTCTGAAACCATCCTGCTTATCATTTCTCATACAGCAATAATATTCCAGGACCTTCATATATCATAATTTATTCAGCCATTACTTAAGTGATAAATGTCCACTAAGTTTCCAGTTCCTTGCCACTACAAAAAAAGCTGCTATAAACATTTTTGCAAATGTCTTTTTTCCCTTTTTTTATGATCTCTTTGGGATACAGACCTAGTCGAGATCAGAGGATATATACAATTTGAATAGCCCTTTGCACATTGTTCCAAATTACTCTCCAGAATGGTTGGATCAATTTACAGTACCCCTATTTAATTCCTTCATTTAACTTAATGTTTTCATAGAACCCATCAACAATGTTAGAGATGTTTGTGTTGCATCAGTCCTTCATCCAATATGCCAAAGTAAAACTTTTAACCTTTCTACTGAACACGTCTGCTTGACCTTATGGTGCTATAAGTTTTCTTATGCTTGTAATCCTGGGGTAATCTTACTCATATCTTCACTTTTACAACTTTTTACCAAATTCTGAAATTCTTCTTTCTGATTCTTCCTATCAATCTACTCCTTATTCTTTCTTGCTGAATTTGCTGTTCATAGAATTGAAGAATTTCAAAGATGAAAGGGACAGAGATATTTTCTTCCAACTTGTGCCTCACCAAGAATTCCTTCTATTTTAAACAAGTAGTCATTCAACTAGTTGAAGACCTCCAAAAGGGAGAAACTTCTATTTCCCAAATTAATCCATTTCTCTTTTGTAAAGCTTTAATTTAATTTTCTTCCCTTTAACATTATCTAAATCTGCCTCTTTTCCATTTCCACTCTTTGTTTCCAGTATTACCCTCTGAGGATAAGAATAAGCCAAATCCTCTTTCAAATGGCTACCTTTCAACAGCTATCAAGTTTTCCATAAGTCTTCTCTTTTTTTATTCTGTTTGCTTCTTAATTTAGATAATATTTTGTTATACTGTTAGATAATTATTTTTCTTTTTAAAATTCTATTTATGAAGTTTAAAAACAGAACTTTTAAATATTTGAAGAAATATAGAAAAGAAAACTGTTATAAATATACAGTTCATGTTTGTTTACAAAGCATATATTAATTAGTGATAAAATGGTTACAAATCTATCATGCTTATTTGTATCCCCTTCTAAATTCCTTCTATTCTGCTTTGTGCAGTTTATGTTTCACTGATCCTCTCTTCTTTCTTTTCTTGTCTTTTTTTGGATACCATTATCACTACATATTAACATGTTCCATTAAAAAAAATCCTTTCTTTCAAACAATAAATCTCATGAAATCAAATGAATTGAGACATTACCCAAATCTGGAAATGTATGTCTCATTCTGAATCTCTGTTACATTGCCTTTCTACCAAGAGGTAGGACTCATCTTTCATCATCATTCAAATGTAGTTAAATATACTCTATTTGTTTTAATATTCAGCAATTTCTTTCTTTCTACTGAGATTCTATGGACTGGCTTCCATTCCTCCCATTATTCTGATCCACTGACAAATTCTAATATCTTTACTCAATATCCAATATGGGCTACAATGATGTAGCTTAACAAATGAAGAATAGAATGGTGTTATTCCTACTGTTGTTTGAATCCTAGTCTTCTTTTAATGCAGCCTAAGAGGCAGTTGGTTTTACTTTAGTTTAATTTTTTAGGGGAACTGCCATGTCATCTGTCAATATGCTAACTCATTTTTAACTTGCAACTCATTAATATCCTCAGATATTTTCCTTAGGGTTTCCTAGTCATTCCTCACCATACCTACACTTATGAAGTTGATTATTTGATTCCAAGTATAGATTTTTATTTTTACCTCATTTAATTTATCTTAATTTTATAGTTGTTTAGTCATATTCCATTATGTCTAACTTTTCATAAGCCCTTTTGGAGTTTTCTTAGTAATGTACTGGAGGAATTTGCCATTTCTTTCCCCAGGTCACTTTACAGATGAGATAACTGAAGTAAAATTAAGTGACTTGCCTAGGGTCACATAGCTATTGTCTGAGGCTGGATTTGAACCCAGTATTCTTGATTTCAGGGTCAGCACTTCATCCACTGTATCACTTAACTGACTCTTATTAAATTTAGTCACATTATAATGTAAGCTCTTAGAAGGCAGAATATTATTTGCCTTTCTTCATATCTTTAGTATTTATTGAAATTTCTGATGCATAGTAAATACTTTCAAATATTTGTTGTCTTAAGTTTAATTGATTTTAGTTCAATGTTCTATTTTTTCAATATCTTTTAGGATTCTAACCTTTATGCATCATGTTACCTCTCCTATCTTCCTGCCCTCTTAAATGTTTGGCAAATATGGGTTCTATGCCAGTACAGCACAAATGATATAACACAACTATGGAGTACCTTCAAAATGTGACTCCCTAAATTGAGAACATGGACGTTTACTTCCTCTTTGGGCAGTTTTACTCCAACTTGCGCTCCTACCAACAGGTGTAGGTTCCCAAAGAAAAACTATCATGTGCTTACACCCAGATTCTTTCAGCTTTTTAGGAGTAACTTTATTTAGAGTAAATAAATTTCTATTACCCACCAATCTAGAGCCTAAAGTCCTGATAATGAATTTCTCTTTATATAATTGGGCAATCAAAATTATGATACTTTGAAATTTTAAAAATAACTATTTAATAATTAATTCAAAAGAAAATTTCTAAATATTAAAAAAGTTAATAAGTAATACATATTTAACAACCCACACATAAATGTGGATTACAATTTCCAAACAATGAACTCAGAATCTATGCAGCTGAGTAGAAAACCCATGGACCAGGATAATCCATGTGTTTTCAATTGTGAGTTGCAGACTTGGATGTTATCAGTCCATTCAGGAACATTAATACAATCTAAAATTGTTTACCTACTAAATGCTCGTCTGTTTATCCTCATTGCTCTTTTAGTTCTTCAAAATGTAAGGTCCTATGGATTATAGCAATACAGTATCACTAGAGGAATTAAAAAGCTGAGTTCTACTATGCTCAAAAAGTTGTCAAACTGCGAATACATGCTGGTCCAGCAGTGTTTCTACTGGGATTATATCCCAAAGATATCTTAAAGGAGGGAAAGGCACCCACATGTGGAAAACTATTTGTGGCAGCCCTCTTTGTAGGGGCAAGAAACTGGAAATTGAGTGGATGCCCATTCACTCAGAATGGCTGAATAAATTATGGTATATGAACACCATGGAATACTATTTGTAAGAAATGACCAGCAGGATGATTTCAGAGAGGCTTGGAAAGACTTGCATGAACTGATGCCGAGTGAAATGAGCAGAACCAGAAGATCATTGTACGCAGGAATAGCAGGACTATAAGATGATCAATTCTGATGGGTGTGTCTCTTTTCAACAATGATATGATTCAAATCAGTTCCACTTGTTCAGGAACATCCAGAGAGAGAGGACTGTGGGAACTGAGTGTGGAACACAACATAGCATCCTCACTCTATCTGTTGTTATTTGCTTGCATTTTGTTTTCTTTCTCAGTTTTTCTTTTTCTTCCTTCTTCATCTGATTTTTCTTGTGCAACAAGATAACTGTATTAATATGTATACACATATTGGATCTAACATGTATTTCAACATATTTGACATGTATTGGATTACCTGCAAGATAGGGGAGGGAGTGGGGGGAAGGAGGGGAAAATGTGGAACAAAAGATTTGCAAGGATCAGTGTTGGAAAAATTACCCATGCATATGATTTGTAAATAAAAAGCTTTAATAAGAAGAATTTAAAATGTAAAAAAAAAACTGAGTTCTGGTTTCAATATTCATAAAAATAGTTTCCCAAAGGAAATGTAGATTTTTTTCTTTATTTTTGTCTTGGCCTAGCTCATTATTCTCTTTCCAGGTTGTCCCATATATATGGAACACATGCATACACAACTACACTACTCCTCAAATTCTTTTACCAAAGTTTCTTCACACACACACACACACACACACACACACACACACACACACACACACACACACATTCTTTATAGGCCATCTATCCAACTCCCTCATTTTGCTTTGATCTCTCAGCTTTCCTCATTTCTACTTCAATTTGTTGTGTGTTTTTTTTTTAATTGCCCTTCCTTTTCTAGGTTAGCCTATTCACTTTTAACTTTGACTCTTGTGCCCCCACATTTATCTGGGACTTTAATCCACTAATTATCCCCATTACTTTTTGTCATGTCCTCTTGTCCTCCTTCACTTCTTCTCATTTTCTTCCCTCCACCCTGTCATTCCTCTTCCTCCTCCTCTTGTTTCCTCTTGATCTGTTCAAGTTTCTCCTAGATACAAAAATGAATTATCTTTTACTGCAATTATTTCATGACATTCCTTTCTGATTTTTCTCATACTTGTTTTAGTGATTATCTGATTGTTTGCTTTTTCTCAAGTGCTACCTTCCTTTTGTCCTTAAGTGCCTTTGTACTCAGCATTCTTTTTTTCTCTGTATAGTTCCTTTGGTAATGTTATTCACTTGCACACTTTAAATGACTACTTTTCTGAAGAGAACTCCCAAATTTATTTCTGAATCTATACCTCTCCTCTGAACTTCTACCCTTTATTTCTCTTAGTCTGTAGGGAATTTCTCTGTGCATGTATGACTAGCAATTAAAAGTCAAGAAATTGAAAACTTAAAGAAGAGGAGGATGAGGATGATACCCCCCATATTGGATTTCATATCTCCCTTCTTCCCCCCAAAGAAACATGTAAACAAAACCAAAATCACAGTATTATTTCTCCATACATCCTTAGACATAAGAGGTAGTTTGTTTTATATGGAAATTTGAGTCAATAATTTTATCAACTATTATAAGACATTTTACAGAAAGAAAACAATCACATAAGGATCTGGCATGGCTAAAGCTGACTACTGTGACTGGTTTAGATCCAAGTCTAAGTGTTCTAAAGTTTGCAAAACTCTTAAGAAATATTACTTCATTTAATTCTTACAACAATTTTATGAGGTAGTTGTATTGTCTCCTTACAGATATGGAAACTAGTTGAGAGAGAACCAAGACAGTAACTTCACCAGGTATATGAACCAGATGTATGTATGAACCTAATAAGGATCTGACACTGGTTTTGGACTCTGGTGATTTCAGGTCAAATACTCTCTTCACTACACAATCTAACTGACTATTGCATAGAAGATAGAAGCAAGGGAAGGAAAAGTGTTATGTGTAGAGGGCAGAACTCAGAAGAAGTATACTTGAAACAAGGTGTTAACTCAGTGGAAGTGATGAGACAATGGTTAACTATTTTACATATACTTAGAAATTAACATGGGTGATGTAATAGTTCTACAATTGATGTAATTGTAATAGAGTATTTAAACTGAGGACGAAGTCAGCCACAGATATTCTATCTTTGACCTTCCTCTGGTGGCTCTCCTGCCTCCTGCACTGAAGTCAGAGTGGCAAACTGGCAGAATGCTGGAAGAGACTGGATCAGATTGGGAGACTGAAGGAGACAATAAAGACTTTGGACATCATTCCTGTCTACTGTCTTATTCTGCTGAGACTAAGGCTGGTCCCAAGGCCCTCCAGAAAGCTAGCCCGGATATTACATTTTGGTGCCCAAACGTGGACATAAGGATTTACACTCACAGTCTGACTGACTCTCCCCAGTTTCCTCCAGCAGTCTATTTCAAAGTCCGATTCTTTTGCATAGCAAAATAACTGTATGGACATGTATACATATATTGCATTTAACTTATACTTTAACATATTTAACATGTATTGGTCAACCTGCCATCTAGGGGAGAGGGTGGGGGGAAGGAGAGGAAAAGTTGGAACAAAGGGTCAATGCTGAAAAATTACCTATGCATATATCTTGTAAATAAAAAGCTATAATAAAAAATGATACTGTCTTTCCTCTGTTGATTATCTCCAATTTATTACTTATCTATTGAATTATTTGGGGAGCTAGGTGATGCAGTGGATAGATTGTTAGACCTGGAGGGAGGAAGACTCATCTTCCTGAGTTCAAAATTGGCTTAAAATATTTGCTAACTATACGATCCTGGGCAACTTACTTAAACCTTTAAGAAAAAGAAAAGTCAAACTATGTTTTGGCAATCCCAAACAGAGATCATGAAGTATTGGATACTAACAAACTCTCTCTTTTCTATCTCTGTCTCTCTCTGTGTGTTTCTCTGTATGTCTCTCTGTATCTCCATGTCTTTCTCTCTCTCTTTTCTCTGTCTCTGTCACTTTCTCTTGTTTGAATGTTGTCTTTTCAACTAGACTGTAAGTTATGTGAGAGCAAAAACTGTCTTGCTTTTATTTATATCCCCAGCACTTAAAATTTTGCCTGGTACATAGTTGGCATTTAATAAATGCTAATTGGTTAACAGAATTGGTGCACCATTTTCAGTGATTTTTGAAAGATCATGGAGAACAGAAGAGGTAAGGATTAAATATCCCAATCTGCATTAAAAAAATAAAATAAACGTGTAAAAATTATTGGTCAGTCTTCAATTCCTGGCAAAATTCTAGAACATATAATTAAAATGATCAATTATGACTGTTCAGGAAGGGAAATGGTGATAAATTAGAGTCAGACTCATCAAGAACAGTTCATGCCAGAAAGATTAACCTAATTTCCTTTTTAATAGGGTTATTAAATTGCTAGATTAAGGAAATAGTATACTTAAGATTAACAAAGGTACTTGAAAAAGTCTCCCATAGTATTCATATGGACAAGATGGAAGGATGTGGTGCTAGTTGATCATATAGTTATGTGAACTTGGAACTAGATGAATGACTGAACCCAAAGTGAAATCATCAATTAGTATCAAATATGCAGAATATCGAATTGGCCTTAAGGATATCCTCTTTTGGCAGCACTATTCTGTACTCACTCCATCTCCTATTACATCTTATTTAGACCTTCCACAAAAGCCTTGTCACTCATTTGGTATGAATATCTACTTCTAAACTCTTAAGTCTCCAATCAGGCTTACCTGCTGCCAACCTGGTATATCTAAACTAGGCCCTTCTTTAAGCAGTCTCTCAATTCTCAATTCAAATAAAAGCCCATTTCCTTCAAGAAGACTTACAGCTTATTTAATGAAATATATACATATATATGTACATATATATATGTATATATATCCACATACACACACATAGACACACACATATGTATATCTCTCTATCTAAATCTATATATGATCCACTGTGAAAACTGAGTCATTCTGATAAACACAATGATCTAAGACAATTCCAAAGGAATCATGATAAAAGATGCTATCTCCAGAGAGAGAACTGATGAACTCTGAATACAAACTGAAACATACTTTTTTCAATTTCTTTATTTTTATTTTTTATTTTGTTAGTGTTTTCTCTTTCAAATGGCTAATATGAAAAATGTTCTTCACATATATAATATATAATCAATATCAAATTATTTGTCTTTACAAAGTGGAAGGGAGGGATAGAATTTGGAACTTAAAAATTTTAAAGAATGAGTATTAATTTTTCTACTTGTAATTGGGAAATATTTAATGAAATAAATAAAAAGAATTTTCACAAAGAATTGCTACATGGTGGCCGAATCAACTTCTATTGAATCCTTAATTGTTCTGTGAATCTTAATCTTCCTTAACCTCTCACATTCTGAAAACTTCTTGGTCAGTGGTACCCACTATCCCAATCCCACACTACCTCAAAGCTTATAATACTGGAAACCCAACTTTTCAACATTCCTCCCATCTTATGCACATGGAATTATATCAAACATTTCCATATTAATCATTTTGGACAAGAAGATTCAAACAAAAAAGAAAGAAAAAGAAAAATAATGAAATAAAAAAATAAAAACACTACTCCTCAGTATGTATTCAGAGGAAATCAGTTCTTTCTCTGGAGGTGGATAGAATGTCTTTCTTTTTTCCCTTTCTTTTTTTTTTTTTTTTTTTTTTTTGCTGAGGCAATTGGAGTTAAGTGACTTGCCCAGAGTCACACAGCTAGAAAGTATTAAGCATATTAAGCCATATTTGAACTCAGGTCTTCCTGACTTCAGAGCTGGTATTCTATGCACTGCACCACCTAGCTGTCCCCGGATGGCATGTTTCATCATGAGTCTTTTGTGATTGTCTTTGATGATTTTATTGCTGAGAATAGCTAAGTAATTTACAATTCTTTGTTGTATTATATTGTTATTACTAAGTTCATTTTTCCCTAGTTTTCTTACTTCACTTTGCATCAGTTCATCTAAGTCTTTCCAGGTTGTTCTGAAATAATTCTGTTCATAATTTCTTATAGCACAGCCTTTTTTAAAACAGTTTTTATTTACCAGATATATATATGGGTAATTTTACAACATTGACAATTGCCAAACTTTTTGCTCCAATTTTTCCCCTCCTTCCCCGCCCTCCAGATGGCAGGTCGACCAATACATGTTAAATATGTTAACATATAAGTTAAATACAATATATGTATACATTACCAAACAGTTATTTTGCTGAACAAAAAGAATTGGACTTTGAAATAGTAGCACATCCTTTTGACAAGCATCCTTTTGATTTCCAGTACTTTTCCACAACCAAAAGGGCTGTTATAAATATTTTTGTCCAAGTAGATTCTTCCCCCCTCTACTGACACCTGACACCCCTTTTAAAATCTCTTTGGGATATAAAGCTTGTGATTTAAAAGTGTGATTTTCTGATCTGGCTATAGATTTGTGGAACTATAAAATATTCCTGGCCAGTATCAGTCCAATATGGAACTTTCATCATTTTCTGGACAGTGCTCATGGACCTCTGAAAAGGAAGACTTCAGTGACATTAATTGAGACTATTCTTTCTGTTTCTTAATTGTTTCAATGACTTTGGGAAAATCATTAACTTCGCTATGAGCTAATTTCTCCATTTTTCAGACAAGGGATTTAGAGTTGGTGATTCCTAAGTCTCAGTCCAGTGCCAGTTCCATGTATTAAAGACCAAATACCTACCAGAATTTCCGCACTGTATCAGTTAGACTTACTCCTCCTTTTTCCCTCCCAGAATAAGGATTAGTTTTCCCTAAAAGGAGACAACAGGCTGCTTCATGGTGCAGTGGACTTGGAGTCAGGGAAACTGTTGTACTAAATATTTGATCTTGACAAGTCACTTAACCCTGTTTGCCTCAAATTATCTCATTTGTAAAATGAATTGGAGAAGAAAATAGCAAAACAGTCCAAGAAAACCCTTTTATCAAGTAAATCCCCAAAGTGGTCATGAAGCCAAAAACAAATGAAAAATGACTCAGCCACTGCAAAAGGAGACAAAGGAGTCCTGGGACTCAATAGGCCCTTAGTACCATGAAACAGCTTCTTGGTTACCTAATAGAATTAAAATGTCCCATTTACAGGCAGTTGTGGGTCTGTCTAACTTGATAGATTGCTAGAAGCTAAATGTGTCACCATGTCCTTAAAGAAATTTTGTCCTGGGGACCCACATGTGCAAAAATGTTTGAAGTAGTCCTTTTTGTAGTGGCAAAAACTGGAAACTTAAGGGCTGCCCATCAATTGGAGAATGATCAAATAAATTATGGTGTATGAATGTTATGGAATATTATTGTTCTATAAGAAACAACCAGCAGGATGATTTCAGAGAGGCCTGGAGAGACTTACATGAACTGATGCTGAGTGAAATGAGCAGAACCAGGAGATCATTGTACATGGCAACAGTAAGATTATATGATAGTCAATTCTAATGTATGGGCACTTCTCAACAATGAGATGAATAAGACTAGTTCCAATGATCTTGTGAAGAAGAGAGCCATCTACATCCAGAGAGAGGACTGTGGGAACTGAGTGTGGATCATAACATTGCATTCTCACTCTTTCTGTTGTTGTTAGCTGTAATGTGCTGTTGTCTCCAGAAACTGCTGATCACTCTCTGGGAGGAGATCTGCTATCTCAACTGCCGCCAACTCTGACCTCCTGTAGAGACTCTTTTTCCTCCAGAGAGCCGCCCCATGTCTGGCCCAGACAAGACTCTCTATCTCTGGAGTGCCACTCTCTTTTATCCTCCCAGAGAATGGGCATGGGATAAAACAAGGGCTTCTGGGAAGAAATACTTCAACCAATGAACTTGCTCCTCCTAAGCATGCAAGCTCCACTCCAGGAGTTCACAGAAGTAAAACCCCCCTAAAGGCCAGAACTACAGAATTGTTAAGTACCAACTTAGCACTTAGTAAGAACCTAACAGTTAGATTGCATTTAATTTTCTTTCTCAATTTTTTTCCTTTTTGATTTGATTTTTCTTGTGCAGCAAGATAATTGTATAAATGTTCATATATATTGAATTTAACATATTCTTACCATATTTAACATATATTAAATTGGAACACAAGGTTTTGCAAGGATTAATGTTGAAAAATTATCCATGCATATCTTTTGAAAATTAAAAAGCTTTAATCAAAATAAAATAAAATAAAAAAGAATTCACTTATAAAATATGTAATTGTAATAAACAATTTAAAATATAGTACACTTTAAAAAAAGAAATTTTGTCCTGGGGGCAGCTAGATGGAATAATGGATACAGTACTGACCCTGAAGTCAGGAGGAAATGAGTTCATATCTGGTCTCAGACATTTAACACTTAATAATTGTGATCCTGGGCAAGTCACTTAACCCTAATTGTCTTGCCAAAAAAAAAAAAGAAAGAAATTTTGTCTTGATAAATATACATTTTTCCATATGGACAAAAAAGAGGTATTGCTAGGTTCAGCAAATCTAAATGCACCATAATTCTTTGATCTTTATTTACCTGTTTCTCTAAAATCTGAAAAAAAATCCAAATCACATTTTGAATAGACTCAAAGACAGAGGTTCTTAACCTGGGGTCAATAAATTTATTAAAAATATTTTCATAACTATTTCATTATGATTAGTTTTTTTGTAACCCATACATTTTACTTTATGCATTTAAAAATATTATTCCGCAGGGTAAGGCAGTATAAGGTCATAATCCCAGCTATGTAAGACTGGGGTTAGGGTATCACTTGAGTTTGGGAGTTCTGAGTTGTAGTAGAGTGGTTGCCTGCATTAGTCTGCCTAAGGAGAGGTGAACCAATCCATAGCAGAAAACAAAGCAGGTTAAAGGTTTTTCTCTGTTTTGTAGTGAGATCATGCCTGTGAACAGTTACTATATTTCCATCCTGGAAAAGACTGAATGATCTAGGCTCCAGATAAACAAACAAGCAAAACCCTCCAGTGTTCTGAAAAAGGGTTCATGGGCTTCAGCAGATTGTGAGGATAGTCAATGACTAAAAAAAAAATTTTTAAATTTTATTTATAAGGTTTTTTTTGACAGTATATATGCATGAGTAAATTTTTTAAAACATTATCCCTTGTATTCATTTTTTCCAAATTATCCCCTCCTTCCCTCTACTCCCTCCCCCCGATGACAGGTAATCCCATACATTTTACATGTGTTACAATATAACCTAGATACAATATATGTGTGTAAATACCACTTTCTTGTTGCACATTAAGTATTAGATTCTGAAGGTATAAGTAACCTGGGTAGATAGACAGTAGTGCTAACAATTTACATTCACTTCCCAGTGTTCCTTCTCTGGGTGTAGTTATTTCTGTCCATCATTGATCAACTGGAAGTGAGTTGGATCTTCTTTATGTTGAAGATTTCCACTTCCATCAGAATGCATCTAATGACTAAAAAATTTTGGCATCCGCCATAGAAAATTGAGGTGGCAATATGGCAATAAAGTTCCATGTCTGGTTGATATTTTCCAGTTTTCCCGTTTAGTTCTGAAGAACATAAGAAATATAGACCTAGAATGAGGAAGACTCATTTAACTGAGTTCAAATCTGATCTCAGACATTTACAAGCTGTACAAACATGATTGCTTAACCCCCTTTGCCTTGATTCCTTATCTGTTTAATGAGCTAGAGAAAGAAGTAGAAAACCATTGTAGTAGTCTTGCCAGTTTTTATTCAGACATTACACTCATATCTAATTTTTTTAAAACTTTAGTTATTTTTAAAACATATTGCTTTATGAATCCTGTTGGGAGAGAAAAATCAAAGCAAAAGGGAAAAATCATGGGAGAGATAAAAAAACAACAACAGAAAAAAGGGGATATAGCATGTGTTGATTTACATTCAGTTTCCTTTTTTTTTTTTTTTTTTCTGGATGCAGATGGCACTTTCCGTCCAAAGTCTATTGGGATTGTTTTACATCACTAAACCATTGAGAAGAATCAAGTCTTTCATAGCTGATCATGGAACATTCGAGTTGTTATTGTTTATAATGTATTGCTGGTGGTACTTGTTATGCTTAGCATCAGTTCAGTAAATCTTTCTAAGCCTTTCTAAAAGTTTGTTTATCATTTTTATAGAACAATAAGTCCATTACTTTTATAGAACACAACTTGCGTTCAGCATTCCCCAATTGTTTGGCATCTACTCATTTCCCAATTCTTTGCTACCACAAAAAGAGCTTCTACAAATATTTTTGCACATGTAGGTCCTTTTCCCGCCTTTATAATTTCCTTGGGATACATAATATACAAATTTATATATTTTCCTTGCGATACATACCCAGTATTGGCTGGGTCAAAAGGTATGCACTGTTTTATAGCCCTTTGGGCTTTTCATAATGTTCTCTAGTTATTCTTTGGTTATAAATTCCTCCCTTCTTCAACGATCTGATAGATAAATTATCCCTTGTTCTCCTAATTTGTTTATAGTATCACCCTTTATTCCCAAATCATGTGTCTATGTTTACCTTATTTTGGTAACTCATGTCTAACTCTGTGTGACCCCTATGTGTTTTTTTGTTTGTTTGTTTGTTTGTTTTTTTGGCAAAGATATTGAAGTAGCTGGCCATTTTCTTCTCTAGGTAATTTTATAGATGAGGAACTAAGAAAAACAAGGTTAAGTGATTTTCTCAGAGTCACATGGGTAGTAAATGTTTAAGGCCAGATCTAAACTCAGGAATATGAGGCTTCTGGACTCCAGGCCTGGGACTCTGTCTACTGTGCCATCTAATTGCCCCCTTCTTGCCAAGAAAACCCCAAATGGGTTCATGAACAGACTTGACTGAAAATGACTGAAGAGTTATCAAAAGGTTATATTTTGGCATCTAAAAAAATAACTATTCTGGAATTTATCTCCTAAGACTAGTTGATCTATAGAATCTGTAGAATGAACATTGTACCTTTTTCAATATCCTAGAAAGTGTACACATTAAATCCAAGACCTGGTAGCAAAATGTTTGTTTTTAAACCTGCTTTTTTTCTCCCTAGCATTATGATATTAAATCACTCAACCTGAATTATTTTTTTAAATGTTTGTACTGATACAACTGTAAATTTGCACATTTTGTTAATTTATGCAAGATGTTTATATATTATCTCAATGTTCACTCACATGACACCTAAAAAACCACTATTTGCAAGTGATCCTAAGAGTTGAGAACTATGACTTTCAATATATCTTTATCTAAGGAAAAATAAAACTTCTATAAGTAAACTAGAGGAAAAAGAAACAACAAAATATAAACAAAAAATTAGGCAAAGTAGGTGATCTCTTCTTGTTCAATAATTCTCTGATATATTAGATTTTAGGTTGCTCAAAGCAAAGATTTTAACATATTAATTTTAGTTTCTTCCCTATCTTGATTATCTCCAACTTATCTTCTATATATTTTGCTCTTATATGGTTGTTTATAATGTCTCCCTAGTAAATTTCAACTCTGAGCTCCTTGAAAGCAAAGACTGCGTTTTTATCTTTCTTTATATCTCCAGTGCCTGGCATATAGTAGGTATTTAATAAAAACTTATTGACTTATTTATTTTTCTCTCCCTTTAGTTCCTAATATCATAGTAGTTTTCTGAAGTACTCATTATAGTACTTTATTATATAAAGTCTATATTGAATGACCTATTGCTCTGCTAAAGGGAAATGTATATATATGCATATATATGCATATATATAAATGTATAAATAATATTTATTTTACATATACATGAATATACATACTCACATAATGCTTTTTGTATATTTGCACTGTATTTGTTTACAAAATAGAAAATACTACACATTTAAAGGGAGGGAAATTCAAGAGACTATACACTAACTAATAACATAAACTTTAAGAATATTTCTGCATTTTTTAAAATAGTAACTTATAACTAAAGGGACTGCAAAGCTCATCAGATTAATATCTCTCATTTTATAGATAAAGAAACTGAGGCCCAGAGAGATTAAATGATTAATTCTAGGTCACACAGGTTCCAAGTAGCACACCCAGTACTCAAATACAGGTTCAGTGACCTAACATCATCATTCTTTCAAATTCATCACGTACTGTATATTCCCTAAATGATAATATTTATAACTTTGTTGAATCTAAAGTTAGGCAATACAAATTGAAGAGCTGGTAAATAAAAAGTGAATTTGGCCTGTGGACAGTCAGTCAAGTTTCTTAATTAAATTCTTAATTAAACTTCAACCAACTTTAACTAGTTTGATTTTCTTTTGCCTATTCTTGGGTTTGGGGATTCAATAATATCTTAAATTTGCTATAGAAAAGACAAAAGAAAGTTGAAGTTGACAGTCAAATTTAAAATGCCATTCTTTTGTAAGATGTCAGTGCAATACATTTTATAAACTTCACAACTCATGTATATATTTGTACATATACTTTTAATAGAATATGAGTGGCCTAGGAAGTGGGTTAACAAAGGAAGGAATTCAGATTTATAAAAATACCTCACAACTTTCCTCCTGCCCCCACCATCCCTAAGTCTGTTGGGATCAGCCAAAACCCAAACACATTTTTCTTTGTCTCTTGATTTTTTAAACGTGTGCATTTTAAAAGGAAATCTAATATGTGGGTTTCTGATTCATTTACACTTCACTATCCAAAATGTTGTTTTGTAAGAACCATTTGATGTTCAAGGAATCTTGTGAGGGTTGGGGTTTTTTTTCTTCTTCTTTTAATAAGCTTTTGTCAGGACTGTTCCCTTTGAAGTAGAAAGCTGTGTTTTGCCAAGAGAAACTAGAACTCAAAACTCAGTTTCATTCAAGTGGGCTGTAATAGTGCCACAGTGTGCTCCCTTCCTGTTCTGAGAATTACTTTTTTTAAAAAGAAAATCTCAGCTTAAGTCATCCATGTTGTTGCTTCCACCTACGTCTAGTGAGAACTTAACTAGCAGAACATTATACCATATTTAAACTTTCTAGAAGAGACAGGGATTTCATGTCCTTTTTCATTTTTATTTCCTGGTTTCTACTTTGCTTAGGTTTAATATTTTATCCATTCATACCTCTCAGGTTAAGCATCTGGTTAATCAATGCCCTGGGTGGGTTTGTTACCATAATTAATCTTTTATGCCATAAACCTAGTCTCCATGATTTGAAATTATTTGAATCATAGTAAATTTTGAATTTAGAGGGATTCTCAGATAATCTTTCAATAATTTGATTTTACACATAAGGAAACTGAGGCAGAAATAGTTGAAATAATTTTCCCTAATTCAGTACAAAGGCTAATTTGGAAGGCAAGGGTAGGAAGGAAAACACATATATGTTGTCCCCTACTCTGACTAGACCAAGAATTAATAAATAATCCACTTATTTGGTTTGGTTTTCTATTAAAGTGTCAGTTTGGGTTTTTCTGAGAAAACACACCTGTGTACTCACACCTGCTTGATTGCTACTCCCATTTCCTCACTTTCAAGGGGTCCATACACCCTCTTGGGTCACATGCAACACACACACACACACACACACACACACACACACACACACACACAATTTACACTGACTTTTTTTTTTTCTCTTCTTAAACATAAGACAGATAGAATACTTTCATTCTGTACCTTTAATGTGGTTCCTCTCTGTCAGGAGATGGGCAGTAGACTTTCTCATGAGTCCTTTAGAATTATAGTTGTTCATTTTACTAAATATAGTTATTAAAATTTTCCAAATTATTTTTTCTTTATATTGTTTTTGTTATTATAGAAATTTTCTTCTATTTCTTTCTGTTCTGTCTTTGCATGTTTTCTCTGTTCTGTCGCTGTCTCTCTCTTTCCTGTCTCTCTCCTTGGGATGTAGGCTTAATAGTGGCATTGATGGATCAAAAGTCGTTTTGTTGATTTGCAGGGTAGAGTTGTAAATTGATTTCCAGAATGAATGGACCAAATCTCTGCTCCAAACAACAGTATTTTAGTTAATCAAATGAATAAACATTTGTTAAGGACTTACTATGCTTCAGGCACTGTATTCAGAGCAGAAAATGCAAGAAGAATAAAAGAAGAGTCCCTCCCCTTTTGAAGTTTACACTCTAATAGAATAAGGGAGCATAAAATGAAAGTGAAAAGTTGGGGAGATCTGCATGGAGGCTAGATAGAATTCAGATAGAATGGACTCTAGAGAGAAAGGAGAACATGGATGGATGACAAAGAAACTTTCTTCAAAGTAGACATTACCACATCATTATAACAATTTTAATTTCTCTTTCAAATATATTTGCTGATGTGATGAATATGATATGAATAACCTCAAAGTCATTTTAACTTGTGTTCTTTAATTATATGCTCTGAAGATTTTTTTGTTATGGTTGTTAATAGTTTATATTGCTTCCTTTGGGAACTGTGTATTCATAACTTTGATTATCTGTTGAGGAATGACCTCGTTAGTATTTAAATGGTCCTCTCTTTTTTTTTTTGCTATGTATTATCTCACTTGGTAATTTCATCGACTTGAATGGTTCAATTATCATCTCTATGCAAATAATTTTTTTAAAAAAAGAATCATTTACAAGCCCTTCTTGGCCATATTGAAATGATTACCATGTGGAACCTCAAATTCACAACATGTCCAAAGCAGAACTCTTTTCTTCTCCAAACTCTCTTATTTAATTCCTTCTTCCAAACTTCACTAATACCATTGGTGAGCACCACCAAACTAGCAACATTTACAGGTACCAGTTTACAACTTGTGCATTATTCTCAATTCTTTACTCTGACTAGATCTACACATCCAATAACTTGATAAATCTTGTCATTTCAGTCTTCTAACATCTTTTATATGCTCTTCAGTAGCACTGCTTCCATTCTGTTTCAGGCTCTTATCATCTTCCATCTACACTATTGAAAGAACATATTTGAATAGTATATCTTGCCTCAAATCTCTGCTCTTTCCAACCCATCTTCCACATAGTTGTCAAAGTATTTTCTTCACCTCAAGTCTGAAGATGCCCCTTCTTGTCAATAAACTCCAATGACTCTATGGATTTTACAATGAAATATTTCATCTTTATGTCATGCGTTTTACAAATTTCTATTTTTGGAGAAACAATTTATATCATTTTGAATAGAACTGGACCATTTGAAGTCATAGGCTTTAATAATATTTAGCAATGATATGGTAACCTTTTCATTGTCTCAGGTAAGCTCCAATTCTTCCTTGACCTTCCTAAGAGTATACTGATCAGATCCTCTTTGTAATTTATATATAATCTCTCTTCACCAATACAGATTAATTTCTGTGAGATCTGGGATGAGTCAGGTACTCATCAAGGAAAGTTTAAAAATTCCATGAATAAACAAAAATAGAAAAATACAGAACAGTGTGTTCAGGGAAATGACCAATAGACCAGTTGCTGTCACTTTGGAGAGTGGACTGCAGTGAAGAGAGTCTTAATACTAGATTGATGAGCTAGTTGCCTATTCTCTAACAGAGCTCTATTTCTGAACTGGAAACACAGACACCTGAATGAAAAATAAAAGGAAAATGTATCATAATTTGTCTAGGTATTTATAATCAACATATCCAGGTGGAGTGAGATGCCCTAAGGTTTAGCATCAGAGAGAAGAAGTGCTTTAGTGTCCTGACAAGTAAAAATTTCTCAGAGATTAGGATAATGAAGAGGAAAAAGAGCATGTAGTATATGGGGCAGGGAGGGTATAGGCGTGAAAGTGAAAGAAGAATGTGTATGTAATAAGGCTACAAACATACTGAAGCCAGATTTTGAGAGACCAATTGAAAAATTTTAGGTTCTTGAGTGACTTGATAAAAGTTATATTTTAGGCATTTTAAACTAGCAGCAGAGTAGATAATATGTAAGCAGGGAGATATTTTTGGAGAAAATTGTCCAGGTGAGAGTAATGAAAGTCTAAATAATGATGGAGGAAGCAGAATTGGTAAGGGAGTAAAGCACATAAAAAATCTCATAGAGCTAGAAGACATAAGGTATAGTGATTTATTGGATATGGGGGTGGAGTGGGAGAAGTCAAAAATAATACTGGGATTAGGAGCCAGTTCTTCATTTATAAAAGAAGGGTTAGAGCTGATGTCCTCTAAGGTCCTTTATGACTAAATCTGTATTCCTGTAACTCAAAATAAATTTTTATTATGCCATTTTCCTAACCTATTTTCTTCAAACATTTAACCATGTTGGGAATTGCCTGCACTCCAAAGAACTGCAGCTGCTGGAAATAGCTGCATTTCATTATTCAGTAGATGATTCTTGCTATTTGAGGCAGGTTATGGCACATAGTTGTTGTCGATGTTCATCCTGTCTTCTTGAAGAGGATCAATATCATCACAATTGTGATGTCTTGGTTAGCTCGTGAATTGGATTTAAGTTAAGCAGAGCTGCACAAAGCCACCAGCCTCACTCTCTCCTCCAGAGTCATATAAGTGTAGTAGCAATTCAAAAATTCAAATGACTACGGCACATGGATAAGATTGAGGAAATTATATAAGAAGAATTTTTGTAAGATTATGTAGATTTCTATTTGTTTTGAAGAAAAAAAATTATTAAATGTCAGCTAAGCATTGGAAACAGAAAGAAAAGCAAAAATTACAGTCCTTGCCCTCAAGGAGCTCACAGTATAATGGAGCAGATAACATGGATGTAAATATATACTTACAAGATATATACAGTTTAAAATGGAGTGTAATCTCATAGGGAAGGCACTTGTAGCAGTGGTGGAAGAGTGGGATGGTGAACAGAAAAAGGCCTCTTGGAGAAATTGAGATTTGATCTAAATTCTGAAGGGAGTCATTAAGGCCAGCAGGTGAAGGTATTGAGGGAGAGTATTCCAGGCAGAGTCCAGCCAATAAAAAGAGATGGAATCATGTTTGAAGAACAGCAAGATAGCCAATGTTGCTGCAAAATGGAGTTCTTTGAAGAGAGTGAAAAGGTCAAAATGGGTTGACTAGAGGTAGGGAGTCCAAACAAAAGGCTGTTTCAAGACAATCTGACAAAAAATACAAACTCAAAAGACTTATTTTGGGAACTAATTACTCACTCTCTTGGATGTAATTTTATTTTTGATCAGGAAAATGAAAGCAAATGAAAAAATAAGTGAATACATATATTTTGATCAATTTAAGTATATATTACCAACATTTGTATATAATGGGGTAGATACTCATAAGGTTCAATAGTTGAAGAAAGAAATACGTTAAAGGCAAGACTGGCAAAATCTTCTCAGACACAGGATAATCTGGAGAAAACAAAACAAAACAATATATCAAGAGGACTCCAGGCCACTCAGTCTATCATTATATTCAAAACTAGGTGCTTACCCCCAGCCAGTGAACTTAAAATGTAGTAAATGTGAATGAAGTAAGTTTTAAGAATGTAAGAAAGGGGCAGCTAGGTGGCGCAGTGGATAGGGCACCAGCCCTGAATTCAGTAGGACCTGAGTTCAAATCTGTCTCAGACACTTAACACTTCCTTGTGTGACCCTGGGCACGTCACTTAACCCCAGCCTCAGGGAAAAAAAAAATGTAAGAGATTTAGCAGGCATTTTTACCATGAGTATCATAAAGTCATTCCCTTTAATTGTTTTAAAGTAGTCTTTGTCAAATTACCATCATATGTTCTGATTATTATTGCATTGAATGATCAATTATTGGCTTACTTGTAGTGGGGAAACATTATGGAAGTCATCTTTTGGAAAATTTTGAAGTATTTTTTGTTTGGTCATGATTCTTTGTCTGTCTGTCTATCTATCTGTCTGATAATTCAGCTCTCACTGGTAGTTCCAAGAAGCTGTTGCTTGCACAGTGGCCATCTCAGTAGATGAGCTGAAGTCAGCCCTGAAAAGGACTTAATAAATGTTTTAATATATATTTTTATGACTAGTAAATATTGTGTTCTTGTAGTTGTTATTGTTCAGAGATTTTTCAGCCTTGTTTGATTCTTTGGGACTCCATTTGAGCAAAGATACTAAAATGATTTGCCACTCTTCTCAACTCATTTTATAGATGAGGAAACTGAGGCAAACAAGTATACAAAAAGCTAATATCAAATAGCTAGTAAGTATTCTGAAACTGAATTTGAATGTAGGAAAATTAATTTTTCTGATTCCAGGTTCAGTATTTTATCTAGTGTGCCACCTTGCTGCCACATGTTCTTGTAAGGTTTAAAAAAAAATGATCACATTTCAGTTTTGGAAATGCATCTATCAAATGAAGTTGAAATAGGTGATTTCAAATGTTTGTTCAAACCCCAAATCTAAGATTTTGTGATCCTCATGTTTAGATCATATGGTTGTCCTGTTTTGAAACTAACAATAGTCCCAGATTATCTTTTCACATTTATTCATTTGGCTGCAAATATTCATTCACTTTCTATTATGCATTGTGTATGTTGAAGGAAATATAAAGCTTTTTGTCTGTGGGAGCTTATATTCTTTCTTCTGAGAACTTCAGAATTGTTTGAAGTTCCTGACTCTTAACATGTACATTTCTACTTTGTTCTCAGTGTTAACATTATATTCTGGGTTCAGATAAAGAAAAGAAAGAACCCATCATTGTGAAAAAAAAAAGCTCATTTTATTTATGTTTTAGACATTTCCATAGGATCAGTCTTTTAGAAGCAGCAGTAGTCTAGTTTAAGTTTGCTAGCCTTTTTCACTTTGTGAATATTGAAAAGGAAATGAGGGAGAATGGAAATAAAAGTGTGGTAAAAGGTTAAAAAAAATTTTTTTGAGAAGAGGAGGGAATTGCTTCATAGTTGGTGGTAATAAAGTAAACACTAAAACAAATACAAAACAATGGAAACAGCCATTTTGAGAATAGAGAAGTGATGAGATCTAGAACAGAATCATTCTTTGTAACATTAGAAAGAATAGTTGCACCTCCTGCTGGCAAATTTAGGGAATTTTCGAACCTCTAAGTGCTGAACTTTTAAAGGCAGAAATAAGAAAATTATTTTCAGACTTTAAGGGAATACAATTCTTAATGACCCATGAATAGGGTATAAGTATAAAAGAGATTATACTTATTTATAGATAATCTTGCCATTTATACAACCAAAGGAAAATGATACAACAATAGGGGGGAGACTCTTTGCCCATAAACATTCTCCAATTTTCCTACTTCCATGATTGATGAAACAATAAATACGTTTTGACTTTTGAATTGTACTTAAAATACTGTAAGGGATATAGAGAAAAGAATGAGACATTTCTGTCATCAAGAACCTTATATTCTAGGTAGAGAAACAGAATATATATTAATGAAAAGTTAACAAGAGAAGATATCATGTAATACATTTTAAATAGATAGTGCTATTTAAATTGGAAGAACAATTCCCAAAGAAAGTTTTTCATAAAGTGGGATTTAAATTTACTCTTGATGTAGGTAGAAATTAGAAGGGAAGGAATTCCATGAAGAGAGCAGATACAGTGAGCAAAGGCATAAATGTATTTTGTCCTTGAGTCATAAGGCATATTTGTTAGAGCAATTAAGTATAATGATTTGTCTATGAGAGGATTCAAGCAGAGTTAAGATGGGGGATAGAAGCCCCAAAGTTGCCTGAGCTCATCCCATGTCCCCTAAATCTAGTCTCTAAATGGATTCTAGAGTGCCAAAATCTACAAAAAAAAATGTCATGAGACAATTTTCCAACTTAAGATAACTTAGAAGGACTTCAGTAAAGATCTGTTTCACTTGGGTAAAAGGGTAGCATGGCCTAGCACAGATAATGGGCAAGCCAGCAGGAGGCCTTTGCCACAGAACAGATCAACAAAACTTAACTCATGGGTCCTGGTTCAGCAGGCCAATGGCACAACAGGCCAGCTATGAGACCCCCAGACCACCACAGAAGGAAAATTGTCAATCCCAGAAACTAGGCAACAACTTGCACTCCTAGACCAGCTATCCCATCATAGTGAGAAAGTCACTAAATACCTAAGGCCCCAACACACAGAGCCAGTGACTAGGATCCTGAACTTAGCATAAGAAAACCTGGAATTGTGCCCAGGAGCAGAGCTCAACTTTAAAAGTCACAAAATAGGCCAAAAAAAAAAATGAGTAAGAAACAAAAAAGAATTTTGACCACAGAAAGCTATGATGAGGACAGGGAATATCAAAACACAAACTCAGAAGAAGGAAATATTCTCAAAATATCTATATCTCAAAGGGAAATATGAATTGGTCTCAAGCCCCAAAAGACTTCTTGGAAGTGCTCAAAAAAGGTCAAATAAGAGAGTAGAAGAAAAACTGGCTAAAGAAATGAGAGATATGCAAGAGAGAGACAATAGCTAGGAAAAGGAAAGCCAAAAATTGATTGAAGAAAACAATTCCTTAAAAAAAAATTGGTCAAATGAAAAAACATATCCATTGAAAAAACAATTGCTTAAAAAATTGAACTGGCGAAATGGAAAAGGAAATACAAAAATTAAGTGAATAAAACAATTCCTTAAAAATTAGAATTGGGCAAGTGGAAGCTTAAGATTCTAGGATACATCAAGAATCAATCTGACAAAATCAAAAGAATGAAAAAAATAGAATAAAATATTAACAATATAGAAAAAGTGATCTGGAAAATAGATCCAGGAGAGATAATTTAAGAATTATTGGACTATTTGAAAGTAATGATCCAAAAACAAAAACTAAAAAAACCTAGACATCATTTTTCAAGAAATTATCAAGAAAATTGCCCTGATAGCCTAGAACTAAAGGATAAAAGAGTAATTGAAAGAATCCACTGATCATCTCCTGAAAGAGATCCAAAAATCAAAACTCCAAGGTATTTTGTACTTAAATTCCAGAATTATCAGGTCAAGGAGAAAAAAACTGAACTAGAAAGAAACAATTCAAATGTTGTAGTGCCACTAGCAGCTTCTACCTTAAAGGATTGGAGGACTTGGGATATGATATTTAAGAAAGCAAAAGAGCTTGGATTAAAGCCATGAATCAACTATCCAACAAAACTGATCATAGTCTTTCAAGGGGAAAAATGGATATTCAATGAAATAGGAGACTTTCAATAATTCCTTATACAAAAAAAAAATACCAGGGTTGAAAAGAAATTTTGATCTTCAAATATGAGACTCAAGAGAAGTATAAGAAGGTAAACAGGAAAGGGAAAAAAACCCTGTTATTCAATAAAGTTAAACTCTTTACATCCTTACATGGAACATAATACTTGTAACTCTTGAAAACTATAAATTTATTAGAGCAGTTAAAAAGGGTAGACAGAGGATGTTGGCATAAGTTGATTTTGCTGTAATGATTTAAAAATAAAGAATGATAAAAGGATTATAATTGAAGAAGAGAAAAGGGGAGACCATGTAACATAGATTATATCACATAAAGAGGTATAGTAGAGGGAAAGAAGAAACAGAAAAATCAAAGTGCTGTGAACCTTACTTTCATTTGTATTTGGTTCAAAAAGGGAATAACATACACACTCAGTTGGGTATGAAAATTTATCTTACTCTATAGAAAGTATAAAAAGTAGCAGGAAAAAAAGGGAAAGAAAAAGAAGGGGTAGGAATAGAAAGGCAGGCAGAAATAGGAGGGGAAAGGGAAAAGAAAAAGGAGAGGGAAAAAAGAAGGGGGCCTGATGGAGGGGCATATGGAAAGAGGTGGTGATCAGAAGCAAAACACTAGTGATAAGGGACAGGGTAAAAGGAGAGAAAAAAGTATAAATGAGGTGGGGTGGGAAGAGATAGGATGGAGGCAAATACATAGATAATAGTCATAACTGTGAATGTGAATAGGATGAAATATCTGATAAAATGGAAGCAAATAGCAGAATGGGTTAAAAATCCATAATCCTACAATATATTGTTTACAAAAAACACATTTGAAATAAAGAGGTACACACAAGGTAAAGTAAATGGTTAAGCAAAATATATCATGATTCAATGAAGTAAAAAATAAGCAGGGATAGTAATCCTAATCTCAGACAAAGCAAAAGCAAAAATAGATTTAATTAAAAGCAAGTAAATTGCATAATGCTAAGAGGCACCATAGACAATGAAGCTGTATCAATAATAAAGACTTATGTACCAAGTGGTATATCATCCATATTCTTAGAGAGAAACTAAGTGAGTTACAGAAAGAAACAGACAACAAAGCTATATTACACCACAACCTCTCTCTCAGAATTAGATAAATCTAACAAGAAAATAGACAAGAAAAAAAGCTAAGGAGGTGAATAGAATTTTGGAAAATTATATATGATAGATCTCTGGAGAAAATTGAATGAGAATAGAAAGGAATATGTCCTTTTCTCAGCAATGTATGGTACCTACATAAATATTGATCACATATTAGGTCATAAAAAACACTCAAATACCAAAAGGCAAAATAATTAAAATTAAATGTATCCTTTTCAAATCATGATGTAATAAAAATTACGTGTAATAAAGATCCATAAAAATAGACTAAAAACTAATTGGAGTTATATAATCTAATAATAAATAATAGTCGGTCAAACAACAATCAATAATTTTACCAAGGAGAATGACAATAATGAGACAACATATCAAATCTTAGAGGATTCAGGCCAAGCAGTTTTGGAGAAAATTTTACACCCTTAAAGGCTTACAGGAATAAAATAGAGAAAGAACAGATCAGTAAATTGGACATGCAATGGGTAGGAAAAATGAATTGAAAATTCCCATTAAATATCAAATTGGAAATTCCCAAAATCAAAGGATAGATTAAAAAATTGAAAGGAAGAAAATTATTGCACTAATAAATAAAACTAAAATATGTTTTATGAAAAAAACCCAGATAAATCTTTGATTAATTAGGTTTAAAAAGAAGAAAAACAAATCACCTGTGTCAAAAATGAAAAGGTTGAATTTACCACCAATAAAAAGGAAATTAAAGCATCAATTGTATCCTAATAAATCTGACATCTGAGTGAAGTGAATAATCTTTATAAAAATACTAATTGTCCAAGGAAATAAAATACTTAACCCTATTTTAGTAAAAAAAAATCGAACAAACCATCAATGGAGTCACTAAGAAAAAATCTCCAGGGACAGATGGAATTTCAAGTGAATTCTCCAAACATTTAAAGAGCAATTAATTCCACTACTATATAAACTATTTTAAAAAATAGGTGAATAAGGGGTCTTATCAAATTTGAAACAAATGTGATGCTAATATCTAAACCAGGAAGAACCAAAACAAAGAAAATGAAATTATAAACCAATCTCTCTACTGAATATTGATGCAAAATTTTAAATATTATCAAAGAGAATACAGCAATTCATAACTAGAATAATGCACTATGATGATAGGTGGGATTTATATCAGGTATGCAGACTGGTTCAATATTAGGTAAACTTTTAGCATATTGATAACAAAACTACCAAAATCATAGATCATCTGAGTAAGTGCAGGAAAAAAAAAACTTTTGAAAAAAAATGCAGCATCTATTCCTATTAAACACACTAAAAAGCATAGAAATTGATAGAGTTTTCCTTAAAATATAAATGGTATCTATATAAGAGCATCAGCAAGCATTACATGTAATGGTGATAAGCTAAATATGTCCCCAATAAGTTCAAGGATGAAGAAGGATGCCCATTATAACTTCTATTAGTCAGTATAGTACCAGAAGTGTTAGGAATGGTAATAAGAGAAAAAGAAATTGAAGGGCTTAGAAAAGGCAATGAGGAAATAAAACTATTACTCTTTGCAGATGATATTATTGTATGCTTAAAGAATCCTTGATTATCAACTAAAAACTACTTAAAATAATTAACAACTTTAGCAAAGTTGAAGGACAAACCCCACCAAAGTCATCAGCTTTTCTATATATCACTAATAATCAGCAAGAATTATAAAGATAAATTTATTTTAAAAAACTGTAGACAATATAAAATATTTAAAATAACCTGTCAGGACAAATCCAGGAACAATATGAATACAATTACAAAACATTTTTTCACATAAATAAAGCCAAATCTAAATAGTTAGAAAACTATTAATTGCTCATGGGTAGGCCAAGCTATATACTAAAAAAAAAAAAAAAAAAAAAAGATAATTCTACCTAAATTGCAATAATCAAACTACTAAACAATTATTTTACAGAGACAGAAAAAATAATACCATAATTCATTTAGAAGAACAAGAGATCATCAATATCAAGGAAAATAATCTAGCATTACCCGCGTTCTAAAACTATATTATAAAGCATCAATGGAGTATATTAAGTACACAAGACACAGTAGTCAAAAACTATAGTAATCCATTATTTGAGAAACTCAAATATTCTAGCTTCTGGGATAAGAACTATTTGACAAAAGCTGCAAGAAAAACTGAAAAACAATATGACAAGAACTAGGTATTGATCAATATCTCATATAGAATACCAAGATAAGATCAAAATGGATACTTGATTTAGTACCATGATGATACCATAAGCAAATTAGAAAAGCAAGGAATAGTTTTTCTTTCTGATTTATGAAGGAAGGAATAATTTATAGCAAACAGACAGGGAACATAATGAAATTCAAAATGGGAAATTTTGATTACATTAAATTTAAAAAGCTTCTCCACAAATAAAGCCAATGCAACCAAAATCATAGGGAAAACTGAAAGCTGAAAAACAATTTTTACTGTCAGTGTTCCTAAAAAAGGTCTCATTTCTAAAATATGTAGATAAGCAAGTCAAATTTATAGGAATACATGTCATTCTCCAGTTGACATTTAGTCAAAGGATTTGTATGGGCAATTTTCAAGTGAAGAAATTAAAGCTATCTATAGTTATATGAAGATATGTTCTAAATTCCTATTGATTAAAGAAATCCAAATTAAAACAACTCTTCAGATTAGCTAACATGACAGAAAAAAAAGTGATCAATGTTGAAAAGTAGGATACTAATCCATTTTTGGTAGAATTTTGCTCCAGCTGTTCTGGAGAGCAATTTGGACTATGTCCAAAGGGCGATAAAACTGTGCATATCACTACTAGTCTGTACTCCGAAGAGAGTATAAAAAAGGATAAAGGACCCACATGTACAAAAATGTTTATATCAATTTTTTTTTGTGGTTGCAAAGAATTCAGAATTGTCCGGTAGTTGGGGAATGTTTGAACAAATTATGGCATATGAATGTAATGAAATACTATTACTCTATAAGAAATGATGAGCAGGTGGATTTCAGAAAAACACAGAAAAACTTACTTGAATTGATCTTGAGTGAAGTGATCAGGTCCGTCTTTCACAGTAACAGCAACACTGTGGATGATCAACTTTCATAGACTCAACTCTTCTAAGCAATACAACGGTCTAAGATACTTCTAAAAAACCCATGATAGAAAATGCTATCCACAACCAGAGGAAAAAAAACTACGGAGTCTGAATTTTTCACTTTTTTTTCTTTTTCTTTTTCTCATTATTTTCCCTTTTGTTCTGATTTTTCTTTCACAACATGACTAATGGGGAAATACATTTAATATAATTGCACATGTATAATCTATACCAGATTGCTTCTTGTTTTGGGGTAAGGGGAGAGAAAGTAGGGAGAGAGAAAAAAATGTAATTCAAAATCTTGTAAAAGTGAATATTGAAATTTATCTTTACATGTAGTAAAAAAAATATTAAGTGGGGAAAAAAAGAGAGGATCCCTGTGAGTAGTGAAAAATAAAATTATAAAAATTGCTTGAAATCAGATTTTGAATTCCAGGCTAAAGATTTTGGATTGCATCTCATAGGTAATGAGGAGATATTAAATATTTTTTCACCTGGCAAATGACATTGGAATTGCATAGTGTGGATGATAAATGGGTCTTGGAATTAGGAAAATTAAAATCCTGCCTAATACATAGTAGCTGGTTACCTGGGGAAATCATTTAACCTGGAGTTACAAAGAGTAAGTTACAAAGTATGGCTGTTTTGAATTGAATGGTGGCAGTTTTCTCATCAATTCTCTAGAGGGATGAAATAACAAGCCCAAAACAAAAGTGAAATGAAAGTAATTTAGACAGATTAATTTGGCAGCAACACATAGATTGAAACACAGAGATATTTAAGGGAAGGGAGCATAGTTAGAAGTCAATTAGATTAGGCTAGTCTGGCTAAGCTAAAATCCTGAATAGCCATAGTTGCAGAAGGAGTTGAAATAAAAGAATGGTTAGAGAGATATTAAAAAAAAAGTGTGAGGCATGGCAATCTGACTTATTGTGAGAAGAGAATGAGAAATAAAAGTAGACTTCAAGGAATTCTGAGTGAAGGAAAGAGATGATAAAAGTTCCTATTTTATTTCTCATAAATTTCACTTTTGCAGTAGAAACATAATAGGAAAGGATACATTCATGCTCTTTAGGAGTCATGTTCCTCCTAAAATGAAGTTGGGCTGTGTGATACTAAGAAAAGAGAATTTTGGGAAAGGGGATCTTCTTCTAGGTCATGAGTGATATTAGTAAAGAGTTATTTTTGGTAGCTTTTTTATTTAAAAAATTGTCTTCTTAAACATTTTATTAGAGAACATGTTTAAAACTAATGTGTAAATGATGAATCATTGCCAAATGTCCTTAGAGCATAGTAATCTATAAAGAGAGGTATTTTTTTTGTTTTTGTTTTCTTTTTTTATGCTAATAACTATAGCTGTTTATTTACAAGATATATGCATGGGTAATTTTTCAGCATTGACAATTGCAAAACCTTTTGTTCAAATTTTTCCCCTCCTTTCCCCCACCCCTCCCCCAGATGGCAGGTTGACCAATACATGTTAAATATGTTAAAGTATATGTTAAATACAATATATGTATACATGTCCATACAATTATTTTGCTCTACAAAAAGAATTGGACTTTGAAATAGTGTACAATTAACCTGTGAAGGAAATAAAAAATGCAGGCGGACAAAAATAGGGGTATTGGGAATTCTATGTAGTAGGTCATACTCATTTCCCAGAGTTCTTTTGCTGGGTGTAGCTGGTTCAGTCATTACTGCTCTATTGGAACTGATTTGGTTCATCTCATTGTTGAAGAGGGCCACGTCCATCAGAATTGATCATCATACAGTATTGTTGTTGAAGTATATAATGATCTCCTGATCCTGTTCATTTCCCTCAGCATCAGTTCCTGTAAGTCTCTCCAGGCCTTTCTGAAATCATCCTGCTGGTCATTTCTTACCGAACAATAATATTCCATAACATCCATATACCACAATTTATTCAACCATTCTCCATTGATGGGCATCCACTCGATTTCCAGTTTCTGGTCACCACAAAAGGACTGCCACTAACATTCTTGTACATACAGGTCCCTTTCCCTTCTTTAAAATATCTCTGGAATATAAGCTCAGTAGTAACACTGGGTATGCACAGTTTGATAACTTTTTGAGCATAGTTCCAAATCATTCTTCAGAATGGCTGGATATAGTCATAATTCCACCAATAATGTATCAGTGTTCCAGTTTTCCCACATCCCCTCTAACATTCCCCATTATTTTTCCCTGTCATTCTAGCATCTGACAGGTGTGTAGTGATATCTCAGAGTTGTCTTAATTTGCATTTCTCTGATTAATTCATGATACAATTCTTATGCTACTAAATTATTTCCTAAATCACGTAATGAATTCATATAGATTTTCATTAACTTGCAGTTCTACTAAAAGCATAATATTGAAAAGTCATTTCACCTTCACATGTATTTTCATCAGTCCACAATCAAATCAACCATAATGAATAAAAGAACACGATTTGGGTTTTTTAATTTTAGCAAAAGTTTTTGAGGTTTTATGCAAATTTCAATTTAAAAATATAAGGTTTCCCATTTGCATTTTAGGTTTCTATTTGAATACTGTGTATTCACATTTGAAATTAGACATGGCCAAGACATTAAAGATGATTTAAGCTATTAATTGTTACTCCTTTGCTCTTTGATTATCACTTTGTTTCCATTTACATAGTAATTGTTGCAAAAATTAGCATAGGAAATACAGAGTTTTGAAAATTTCTTAGTTCTTTTTTAGGTCTTTTAATAGCAGCCACTATTCTTGCTGTTTTCTTTTTAAAAAAACAAACAAACATATATATGATGCTATGTTGAAATAATCTTGAGAGTCAGATTTTGTAGAATTGTTACTAAGGGACAATATTTTAGGGATTGAAAATAGCACTTAATCTGAGTAAATTATTATTTGTACCTTAAAAAAGTCTAGCACTAAATAATCTCAATAGGCACATGTGTGATACATATAAGAGGGAGGGGAGGAACCAAATAAACAAACATGTTAGTCACTGCCTTAAAGGAACTTTCATTCTAATAGGGAAGAGCCACAAAGGTGTGATAACCAGAGAGTTTTTTTTCTTTTTGGTTAGGGAAGTCACTGGGATAGTGGGATAGTAATAGATTAAAAGGACTGATATGTCACTTACAGAAATAATAATGTTAATTTAAGGTATGTGTTGGCTATAAAAGATAAAGTTTTATTATTCAGAACTTACCTATAGATATGTGTGAGATGGTGCATGATCCCCTTTTGTTAGTTTCTTACTAAGTGCTAATGAGATAATGAGATATTAGGTTCTTACTAAGTGCTAAGTCGGTACTTAACAATTCTCTACTTCTGGCCTTTAAGGGGAGTTTTACCCCTTTGAACTTCTGGCTTACATGTTTAAGAGGAGCAAGTATTTCTCCCACAAGCCCCTGAGTTATTCCACACCCATTCTCTGGGAGGATAAAGAAAAAAGTCAGAGTCTGGAAAGTCAGTTCTGGATTGGGTCAAGGAGAAGACATCCTGTGGATTTGCAAGTCCAACAATCCCATACTTTTGGAGGAGAAGAAGAGGACAGAGAAAAAGATTCACAGAGAAAAGAAACCTCCTCCCAGAGAAGGATTACAACTGAGAGACGATCAGGAACTTTACACTCTCTATCTCCAATCACACATCCCTAATTGCCCATTGAATGCCCAGTGAATGATGCAAAAGTGTCTCAAATTTAGTATGTCCAAAACTGAGTTATCTTTACCCTCAAACTTTTTTCTCTCCCTCCCTCCCTCCCTCTCTTCTTTCCTTCCTTCCTTCCTTCCTTCCTTCCTTCCTTCCTTCCTTCCTTCCTTCCTTCCTTCCTTCCTTCCTTCCTTCCTTCCTTCCTTCCTTCCTTCCTTCCTTCCTTCCTTCCTTCCTTCCTTCTTTTCAATTTTTTTCTTCCTTCCTTTCCTACCTCCTTCACTTTCCTCCCTCTGTCCACATAGGGTGTTATATTCTTACATGCAGATGTTCTTAAAAGCACATTTTCTTTATTTTCTTTTGTACTTTTAAAGCATCTGAAATATCATGGGGTTTACTGGCTAGATTTCTTAAGGAACATGCCTTAAATCAAAATCAATCTGATTCCCATTGATTGGTCATCAATAGGTTTTAGGCCAATGCCCATTTGGTTATTATAAGAGTCCCATTAACTCAGGTCGAATGTAAATAGCAATCTTTTTTGCTTTGATCAGAAACTCTGAGTGTCTTCCCATCCCAGGTTCATTCATTCATTCATTTATTCATTTGGATTTTTTTTTGATTAGGTGAAAGAGGAGATTCCTAGCCTCACTAATTACTGAGCCTTAATCACTGAATGGGCGCAGCCAGAGTCAAACTAAGATCTGTTGAAGACTTTAGCTTAAAAAGGCTAAGGTCTGCCATTGTATCCAGAGCCATCTCCAATCACCCTGATCTATATCTAGCCACTGGACCCAGATGGCTTTGGAGGGGAAAGTGAGGCAGGAGATCTTGCCCAGCCTCCCTCACTTCAATCCTTACATTTCATAGCATCACCCCCCTGATGCCATGGTCCTTTGAGAAAGAAGGCCAACATCAAATGCTTGAGGAGAACTCCTTTATCCAGAGTATGTCAGTATAACACTCCTACAATCTTTCTCTATAACATGGCTCATGCTTACACAGCACTTTATAGTTTATATAGTATACACAATGAAGTCTTTGCATATTATCACTATCATTTTACGCAAAAGAAGGCCAGTTCACATGATGGCTACATATACGTACTGTCGGATGACAATCTTAGTCTTTGCCTAGATAGATTTCTAAGTACTTAAGGCAGGATTCAAGGCAGTAATTATCCTTGACCCCAACAAATAGTTCCATGAAAGAACATATGCAATATTCTAGAAAATGTTTCCAAACCTTTCTTAAGCTATGATGCATAGCTGAACTCAGTGGGTATAACAACCTACTCAAAGGACTCTGCCAATGCCAAACTCCAAATCTGGATGGGTCTTTCCCAAAATGGGGACCCTCCCAGAAATCATCGTTTTGATTCTATAGATTGAACCATGCTATCCCATAAGCTCCAAAACTACATGGATTTTACTCTCCTCTCTCTTTCCTATACTCCTGTGTCTTCTTTTTTTAACTTTTCCCTGCTCTATACTTAATTTAATAAGTACTTAATAACAAAGGCTTGTTGAATGAATGAGTTAATGAGTCACAAACCAAAGTCAAAGCAAAACTATAAATACTATTTTCAAATTATAAGGATAAGCATTAAAGTGATGAAACAATAGCTTATACTTTCTTTTTTTATAATTCATAGGTACAGAGAGCTGTTGGTTAATAATCTCTGTATAATGATGCAGGTTAACACCTGTATTTTAACAAAAACCTCTTCTCCTAAAGCATAAGAAAACAAAACACTCAGGAATTGGTCTTGGTACCACCATGTATTAGGCACAGTGCTAGGCAAGGGACACAAAAAGCAACAAAAGATAGTAACCTAACCATTAACTTATCTAATATACAAACAACCCTAATTACCAATAAGAACCCTGACTATAGAGCAAGAACATGTACTTTAAATACTGAATTTTTTCTACTCAGAATCACAAAATCTCAGAGTTCAAAGGCACCATACAAGTTTGATTTATCTATCAATCAACAAATATATTAATTGATGATGTGCTGTGAAAAAGTGAAAAGTCACAGATAATATTAAGGTCCAAACCCTGGATGAGTAGAAGGATTATGGTGTCTTCAACAACACAAAAGAAAAAGGAAGAAGGAAGGAAGGAAGGAAGGAAGGAAGGAAGGAAGGAAGGAAGGAAGGAAGGAAGGAAGGAAGGAAGGAAGGAAGGAAGGAAGAGAGGGAGGGAGGAAGGGAGGGAGGAAGGGAGGGAGGGAGGGAGAGAAAAAAGTTTGAGGATAAAGATAACTCAGTTTTGGACATACTAAATTTGAGACACTTTTGCATCATTCACTGGGCATTCAATGGGCAATTAGGGATGTGTGATTGGAGATAGAGAGTGTAAAGTTCCTGATCCTCTCAGTTGTAATCCTTCTCTGGGAGGAGGTTTCTTTTCTCTGTGAATCTTTTTCTCTGTCCTCTTCTTCCCCTCCAAAAGTATGGGATTGCTGGGCTTTCGAATCCACAGGATGTCTTCTCCTTGACCCAATCCAGAACTGACCTTCCAGACTCTAAATTCTTCTTTTATCTTCCCAGAGAATGGGTGTGGAATAACTCAGGGGCTTGTAGGAGAAATACTTCAACCAATGAACTTGCTCCTCTTAAACAAGCAAGCTCCTCCCCAAAAGTTCAAAGGGTAAAATTCCCCTTAAAGGCCGGAACTAGAGAATTGTTAAATATGACTTAGCACTTAGTAAGAACCTAACATCTCATTATCTCATTAGCACTTAGTAAGAACCTAACACCCTTTCCCAAATTAACTAATCAGAGACATCATCAGGTACAAAGAAAAAGTATTTATTTAATCCCTGCAGGGAGAGGCCCAGACAGCCCAACTCTACCATGTGCTCCTGGAACCTGACCAGATTCCGCCTTGTCCAGGACTTAAAAGCAAAAGACCTGAGGCTTCTCATTGAATAGACTAAAAGGACATAACCATCTCTGACCAATGGTCATGAATGTTGTCTGCTTTCTATGGGTCACATCACTTCTTGTAACTTTACTAACTTCCTGCAAGGGTTCAAGGTTCATCCCTCCAGAGATCATGTGACTTCATGAAACCCAAGGCTCAACTAGGTATAGGAGTCGTGTGAATTAGGCCTAGCCCTACAAACTTGTGAAAATTTCATACAATGAGCCCTATTCAGATACTTTCCCTAAAAGTGCAGATGGAAATCAGTCTACACTTTCTCATTTTTTCCAATTCTCATCCATGTTTTCCCATAAATCTTTCACAATGGCATGTAATTAATGCTGGTAGAATGGATGAATAAACAAATTATAAATAAATAAATAAAATGAATTATAAATAATAAACATACAATATAAACAAACACATAAAATCAAAATGCGCACAAAGAACTAAGTTATTTTCTGGAATTAGAACAGTGCTAATAACTAGGGAACTGGGTGGTCTTCATGTAGGAGAAGGAAACTGAGATGAAGCTTGGAAGGAGCTATCCAGAGATTCTAAGAGGTGGATTTAAAGAGAGACAGCATTCCGGAAATAATTTAGTTTTTGAAAAGGCCAAGATAGGGCAATTATTATGTAGGTCACAATGGCATGTATAGAGATTAGCAAGAGGGTCAATTTGGCTGTTAAGGTGTTATATCACATTTTCCTTGAATTGTTCTACCTCAGTTTCCCTGAATTGTTCTGCCTCAGTTTCCCTGAATTATAACACCTCAGCTCCCCTGTATTAGTTTCCATGAATTATAATATCTCAATTTCTCTGAGTTAGTACACTGTCTCCCCCCTTTTCCTGATTTTTAGGACTGATAAAAATTAGGGGTGGGAGCTCTAACAAATAGCATTCTATAGATGGCTTATCAGAGATACCTAGCTGGCACCCTCTATTTCTCTTGTTTCAGACTTCCTGTCTCAAGCTTGATTACCTTCTTCACTCCAAATTTATCAGAATTTATGGTCCTTAGCCCCAACCTGTCAGAATTGAATTTATGGTCTGTTCCTAAAAATTCCTGCTCACCAGTGCTCTCTGCCTTCTACCTTTGTTTCCCTTCTCACTGGAGCCCTATAAAAATCCCTGAAATTTCACATTCGATGCTGGATTCTTTGAGATGCAAGTCCAATCCAGTCAATTAATCTAAACTCTTCAATAAAATATTAAAACTCTCTAATATCTATCTTGCCTCAGTTTCTCTGGCTTTATAAGGGGAAGTAATATGAAATTAGCTTGAAAAGATTGCAGATAGAGGTGATAAGGTCTTCAGTGTTGGGTGTGGTTAGCAGAGGAATTGATAAAAATTAATCCCAGTGGCTGGCAAGGAGAAGGCACTGATAGAGACCAGTTTATCTCCATGGTCCCACCCTCTGGGGTGGTTATCTAATCAGAAATCCAAATTATGTCAAACTCCTAAGGTTCACCCTCTGTAGGGATCTTGAGCAAACTCACCTTGCCATGTCCTGACAGAAATCCCAATTATGTCCCTGAGGTTAAATTTTTATTATAAAATCTACTTATGGGTCATCCCATGGGTACTGCCTTCTTTTGAGTCAATCTGCTATGGAACTCTGCTTTTCTCCTTACCCCTTCCCCATGCCCCATGCCTTCCCTAATTCTACTATACTCCCAACTCCACTTCTCCTCCTACAGCTAACTAACTTTTTAGGGTGCTAAGTTCCTTTCAGGTTTTAGCCTTCCAGCTAAGGACATGCCCCAACTTTGTAGGGTGCTCCCTTTCTACTAGGTAACTGTGAATTCTACTGAAGAATTTGTCTTTCATATGCTCTCTCACTGTATTTCATATTTACCATTCCTGGTACCTATTGTATCCCTTAATTTTGTTTGTAACCTATTTCCTTAAATAAATCTACCTTTTGCTAAAAAGAATGGCCATTGTGAATTCTTCACATAACCGAACTCTAACTTTTGATGCCTACTATCATCTGGTGTCTACATCACCCATATCAGAGGCAGATTATATACTTTGGATGCCCAATATAAACATGATAATTAGTAAATAAATATTTAGGAACCTACTATTTGCTAGAAACCATACTAAGTTCTGAAGATATACACATACACACACACACACACACGTATGTATGTATGTGGACAATTCCCTGTTTTCAAGGAGTTTGTAATTGAATGAAGGAAATTTTTAAAAAATTATGTACAAACACCATATATACACCACAAGTAGAGATGGTAGACGAAGACAAGTTATTTAAATTGAAGCAGGATCAAGAATGGCTTCTTTCCTGAAGGTGGGATGCTAGCTGGAACTTGAAAGAAGCCAAGGAAATCAGGAAGCAGAAATGAGAAGGGAGAGATTTCAATGTAGGAGATAGCCTATGGAAATATCTGGTGTTTGGAGACAGAGGGCTTTGTGCAAGGAAACAGGAAGGAAGCATTTTAATTGTTGGAATCCAATACTCCTCTTATGATAAGTAGATAAGTAGATGGGCTCTTAAAGGCTATATTGATAAAAACAAACAAACAAAACAAAACAAAACAAAACAAAACAAAAGCAGAAAACAACCAAGCCCCAGGAGCTTTTTCCCCAAGACTCCAGACCATTGTTTGAATTCTAACCCAACTAAGTAGACAGGAGCTCAGGACTAAGACAGTTGGCCACTAGATGATTATTTTCTTTTCCTATCAACATTGACTCATGAAATCCACATTAATTTGTGAAACAGGTTTAATATGTACCAAAACATATAATAAATAAAATTCCTACCAATTAAATCACAGGTATTAGAAATTTTAAAATAGTTGTTACAAACATTTATCAATTTTTACAAACAGCAGCTTTTCAAAGTATTAAGAAGTTTCCTTAAAAATGGGTAAAATGCCTATTTTAGATTATATAAGCAGTAATGACATTTGTTTGAGGGTATGATTATTATTCTTTTTTTTTTTTTTTTTTTTACTCTGTGGTATTATATAAAAATGGTTATTTGGGATGTATTTTCAAATAGGTTTTTTAAAATATGGTACAGATTTGTTAAAAAGATGTTAATGTAAAGATTTGAATTTTCATTCCTAATTAGGACAAGATAGGAAGAAAAAAGGAAGAAGGTGAAGAAGAAAGGAAAAAGGGAAGGATGAAGATAAAGGATCAAATTGATGAGAAAGGGAAGAAAGAAAGAAGGAAGAAGATGAGTCCCATAGTAATGATGGGGGTTAGGGTCCCTTTAAGATTCCTTTCTGATTCCCCAACCCCCATGGCTGACCTTTGATTCACAAATCCTGGTCAAAAGGCATCCTTTTGAATTCCATTGATATCCCAGCTCAGCCCCCACTATCTGCTCAGGTTTCCCTAACCCCCACAAACAGTTTCTTCCTTATCTTAAAGCCCTCCAGGAACTTATCACCCACAAGCTCCCTTTTAGGTATAAAAGAGCCAAGTTGTAGCGCTCTCTTTGCAGGAGCCCTCCCCCCAAAACATGGTATCCTTCCGGCCATGTAAGGGTTCCTGCCTGCCCAGCAGCCACCTTTGGCCCTGGCGTCTTTCTAACTAAACTTTACTTCGAAATTCCTACAATAAACCTTTTATCAATCTAGGTTTTCCGGCCTGTAAATTCATTTACAGGGGACACTGCGCCGTCATGGGACTATCTTACTATCTTTGTGCTGATCAAACGGGGTTCCCCCTTTCCTATCTCTCATCAGTAATATCCTTTCATTGTTTCCTCTGAGTCAAACAGAATATGTTGAACAACAATAAAATCATGCTTCTTCCACATGGGAGACCATCAAATATTTAAAGACACCCATGGTATTTTCCCTAAGACTTCTCTCCCTCAGGCTAAACAGCTCTAGTTTCTTCACTGAATCTTAACATGACATGAAGCATTCTTTTAATATCGTGGTTGCTATTTTCAGCATGCTCTCTCTTTTGTCACCACCCTTCCTAAAAGTTGCTATGTAGAATTTATCATAGTATTTCACATGTGAACAAATTGGGACACAGAAGAAGTATAAGTTTAGAGATGAGAAGCTATTGGACTTTATATAGCTCAATCATTTTCCTCCCATTTTATGGATTCAGAGAGGATCTTGGCCAGATTTTACAATCTCTAAAGTGAGAATAATGAACACTGAAACAAAGCCCAGGTCATCTGATTCCAAATCAAATGCCCTTTTCATTGAACCATGTTAACTCTCTTGAATATAAGTGGACTATCATCCCTCTTCCATTATATCAGAAGAGATTCTACATAATTTTCTATTCTGCCCCATCTACGATATCAGAACATTCATTGATGCTCATAAGTGAGTATTTAGTTAGCAAAGGTTTATTGAAGATTATCAAATTTATTGAAGAATACTATCTATATATGTATATTAAAGAGTGTTATGCCCCAGTTCTCTATTATTGTCCTATCTCAGTTTCCCTAATTATCCTGACTCTGTCCTGCCTCAGTTTCCCTGCTTCTCAGTCCTACAAAAGCTCCCCTCTCTCTTTATCAGAATATTTGATAAGGATAAAAGATCTTATGTTTTAGAATATCAGAATGCCTCTCCCCATCCCAAGCTATTGGAATGTCAGATACTGTCTTATCAAGATGCCTCTCCCCATGTCCAGGGTGCCTCCCCCTGATTATGTCATCCCCCTCTCTGGAGGCTCACCCCACCCTGTCAGAATTCCATTCAAGCTCTCAGTACCCTGACTCCGCCCCTGCCTCGATCTACCCCTTGTGCCTGAGCCATGTTTATATATGTTATTGAGAACTCTGATTGTTTGCTGGATTATTGGAGAGGATAGTCTCATTCAGCACTGGCACCAAACCATGGATCCAATTTGATCCCAGTATATTCTCAATTTAATAAATGATTAAATCCTTTCTAATCTCTGTCTTGCTCAGTTTCTCCAGCATTACAAAAGGAGGAGGATGATCCTTTTGAAATATGAAATCTGATACTTTTTTTATACTATGGTCAGTTAACCAGCATATTCAATCAATTTAAACATTTTATTCTTCATTATTCTGAATTACTGAGAGTATAATATATTAAAACAGAAATAAATATCATTAATTTTTCTAGATTGTGAGTTTTATTAATATTTTTCTAAAGAGAGTTTTAATTTTGTAGATTCTTATTGAATCTTTTAGAGAAGAGACTATTGTGATAATACAACTTGCTGGATCATGACTTTGTTTCTTGCTGAGGGCCTCATTTATTAACTAAAAGGTGTACTGAAGTATATTAAACTAATAATCTGCTGGATAAAGCAATAACTCCAGAGTATGATTTATGAATCATGCATGGCTACACAGGAAATGGATATTAAAGGAAAACTCATTAATACTTTTATTTCTGAGGTATGTAATGCTCATTAGTTATTTTCCCCTTGATAATGCAAAATTTATCAGAAGGAACTTATGCTTTAGGGAAATTAATTCACAGAGAGGTCCTGTAACAGTAAAGCCAAATGCTCATTTCCTCCTGTTCTGTACCAATATTTCTGGAACATGTTCCAGCAGGTGAGGAAAACACATTTGATTATTCACAACACAACTATGCCTACATTAAAACATAACTCATGCAATTTATTTTTGCAATGTAAAATTGTGATATCTAAAAATTGTTAGTACTGAAAATATCAAGGTATATTTCCCAGTATTCAAATAAAATATGTAGACAAGGCTTTTGGGGGAGATGTTATTGTTAATTAGTTCTTATTAGATAGATGAGCAAAGTAAAATGCAGTAATTAAGGAGTAATCTTCATTATTTTGGCAAAGGAAAAAAAAAAAACTTTTGTGAAGGAGCAGAGGCTATTTATCCCCTCCCTTCATATTCATCATTATAGTGAAAGGCCACATTGATCAAATTTCCCAAATAATTATAAGATTATGTATTTTACTTTACTCTAAAAGACAAACATTTGATAAAATAGCATTCCTGCTTTATGTTCAGGCATATTGATATTAGGATATTTTACTTTATAGACAGGCAGTTTATCAGCTAATAAGAATTTATTAATTACTTACTATATATCAGACATTGTGTGAAGTGCTGAGGATTAAAAAAAAGGCAAAAACAGCCTCTGCCCTCAAGAAGCTTACTCTCTAACAAGGTGCCTAAATGATACATAAAGAATATGCAGAAATAATTACATGAAGACACCAGCAGCTAAGACATCCTGAAGAAGGTGGAATATTGAATGAAGTAAAGGAAGTTTGCCTATTGAATATTTTAAACTGGTTGCTCTGGAGACATCTTCAGTTCAACATATTCAAAATATAACTCATTATCCTTCCTCATAAACCCTCCTCCACTTAAATTTTCCTGTTTCTTCTGGAGGCACCATCATTCTTCTTTTCATAATCTCTGGATCATCCTCCATACTACTGCCAAAGTAATTTTTTTCTTATACACAGATCTATCCACATGACTTCCCTGCTTAATCCTCTGTCCTTGCTTTCTATTGCCGTTAGGATAGGATATAAACATTCTTTTTTAGATTTAGAAGTCCTATATAAACCTATTTCCAAATGATCATTCCCATCTCATTGGACATCGCTACCCTTCCTGCATGATATGATCAAGCCAAACTAGTCTTTTCTTTGTTCCCCAGAGATGGTACCCATCTTTTATCTGTGCCTTTTCACTAGCCATCCTGCATGCCTGGAATGCAAAGCCTTATAGTAAGGGGGCAGAGAAAGGATTTTAAGACAAGCTATATGATTCCAAACCCAAACTAAGGCTCAGAAAAAAATAAATATTTTGTGTACTCCTGATAAATATTAAGTGGCAGAGCTGGGATTTGAACCCAGGTCTGCTGACTTCAAACATTTATTGAGAACATTTTGTATTTGGAAAACAAAGTTCACAAATGACTATGTTCTGGAACAGAATTGTCAAATATGTGACATGTGATCCGTGGCATAATTCCAAATGCAGCTAGACCCTGATTATAAAGTAATTGGGAAATACTTATCAAAATAAATAAAATTATAATAAAACATGAGTAATATTGCATTTTAAGACTTCTAGTATATGATCTGCAGGGATTCTTATGTAACCCCTTTTCTAGTTGAGTTTGGTATCAGTATTCTGAACATTCTATCAATGATAACTGTTAAGTAAGAAGTCATAATAAAGAATCTTTAAGTTATATGGATGACACTATTAAGGAATGATGAAGTATATGTCTGATTAGAAGATAAGCTGATTTTATTGAAAGAATAAAATATAACAAATAGACTTCTTAAGTGCCATGCTTATATATTTGAAATATTAGGACACATAGGAAAAGACCATCATAATTGATAAATCATTTTTCATATGTTTAATTAAGAATATAAATAAGAATCCCACAGGAGAGAAAGCATGGATGAATAGCAGTGTGTATCAGTGGAGGAAGAAGCCAAACAGCAAAAATATTATTATTATTATTTCATTATTTTATACTTCTTTAAGTTTTACAAAGCACTTTCAAATTTACCTCATTGATCCTCACAACAAACCTGGAAAGAAGATGCCATTATTATCCTCATTTTACAGATAAGGAAACTGAGAAAGCCAGAATTTAAGTGATTTGTCCAAAGTCATATAGGTAACAAGTATCTATGTGGAATACAAATCTACTTGATCTCAAGTCTAGAATGCTGTATCATATTAATCTAAAATATAAATAGTAATAGGGACAATACGACATAGTCCATAAAGAGCTGTTCTTATCTATGGTTGTGTGACATTAAGCAAGCCACTTAACTTTGTACTTCTCTGGGCAACTTTTTAGTAATAATAATGAATCTCCTGAAGTAATTGCAGGCATCCACATTCACATGATTTGAAATTAGAATTATGTAAAACAAAGTAATTGGCTTTGGTTCAATGGAAGTATTCAGTATGAATTTTTAGGGGTTTCATTATCCCAACATTACAGGGCTATTTGTAAAATGCAGAGACTTGTATTGCTTAGGGGAGTTTCCTTGTATTTAAGCATTTCTTCTACTGGAAAAATCTCATATTTAGATCCTATATCACCTGCAATAAATAGGAAGAATAGCTTTTGAAAGTAATATAAAGCAATGGCACGAATTATAAAATATTCCAAAGAGCAGTTACATGGAGATAAATTGTGTTTGTTTAATAAAGCCAAATGCTTAAAGACAGAAATTATATGTGTATCTTGGCATCCTCCTGCTTAGTATTATACATAGTAGATATTTAATATATGTATTGAATAGGAATATTTATGATGTTTTTGAAAATTATATTCATGACTTTATTACTATAGGGAGCCTCCAGAAGGAAAATTCTCTCTACCAGTATAGAACTAGAGCTGATTTTAAATGTTAAATGTCTTGTCAGGTTCACATAGACAATCAGTGTCAGAGCTTCCCTGATTTCAAGACTAACTTGATGTCCATCATACTTTTTGGATCTCACAATAATAATATCAATAAGTTACATGAATATAGTGCTTTATTTACAACATTCCTATGAAATAAGTAATATAACCATTACCTCCATTTACAGATGGAGAAATAGCTCAGGGAGCAACTCTATTCATAACAAGTTGTTCTGTTTCAGCCTTAGTTTAAAGGAGCCAAATTTTTATTTACACGCATTGCTTAACACTGAGGCGAACAAATAAACCAAATAAAAGGCAAAACCCAAACCAAAACAGAATTGTAGTCATGATGAGGCTCCAGTTTCATTGACAATGTCAATATATTAGAGAAGGATAATATGTTTTTCTAAATCTAGAATTGGACAAATCCAAAGGAAACTCATTAAAAATAATATGCTACTTGAGAAGAGTTTGCTGTTATTCTTGGGCAAATTCTCAAAAGCACACAATATCCCCATGTGGTCAGATAGCAGCTGCAGTAGCTCATAATTCAGTTGGCTTTAATTCTTTTGGTTGTATGTCATTTTTTAAAATTTTGAGACTTGATTTTCTTTTTCATTTAATCTAAAATAAGTTGCCTATATATATTTGCATTCTTTGCTTTATTTGGAAAATAAAAATAATTGTTATATATCAGATCATGTGAGAAATTATATTAGGGAAGCATGGCAGGGGAAAGGTAGAAACATAATGATAAAGGACTCTCCTAATTTACTTATTTGTTGTATTTTTTGCATGTGTGTTTGTGTATGTGTGTTTGCATTCAGGCAATGAACATTTCAGTCATCTACTATTTTCCTGACAATTATGTGTCAGTAATACATATACAAGTAAAGTGAAAGATAAATCTTGTCCTAAAGAACTTACATTCTAATTGGGGAAGACAACACACAAAAATAATTGGAAAAAAAATAGTAGGATATATGTGTTTGTGTGTGTGAGTATATTTGTGTGTGTGTGTGTATGTGTGTGTGTGTGTGTGTGTGTGAGAAGGAAGTACTTGTGTAGAGGTGTCACGTAGAGATTCATTAAGTTAGGAGGCAAAAATCAAGAGGGGAATGAAGGTTGGCAGTTCTGAGCCCTTCTCCAAAATGGAGATCTTGGAAGAAGCTCACCAATAAGAGAAACATACAGGGATAATGGAATTAGAAGAATTAAAAGGATGGTATAGGTTATGGAGGCTTTAGGGGTATGTATGTGAAACAAATAGTGTGTTATAATGAAAAATGGGGAGGTGGAACAGAGGGAAGACAGTTCAATATCCTTTACAACATATAATTTTATGAAACATAAACATGTATGAATCACATATTAATACTTCTTTGTGACTATGTATTGCTCTTGGTCCTCTATCTATCTATGAAAATTGGGGTTAAGTGACTTGCCCATGGTCACACAGCTAATAAATAATTGAATCCAGATTCGAACTCAGGTACTCCTGGCTCCAGGGTAGTGTTCTATCCACTGTGTCACCTGACTGCCCCTCATACTCCTTTTAATTTTTATTGTGCTTTTTTTGCAAGATGTTTACATAGCATAATTTTTGATGAGAGAGATGCTAATCTTGGTTATAACCCATTAAAAGCTACATTTAGGGTATGATCAACTTAAAATGACTTTAAATTTACTTCTTATTGCTACTTTTCACATCCTAGTGAAAAAACAAAATAGAATTCTCATAGCTGTTCTCGTTCTCTACTTTTACTAATACTCAGTAAGATTTTTGGAACTGAATGGAGATGCTTAATCATTAGCAGTGTCTTTATCTAAAATCATTAAGCCCTAACTTTTAATCATTCTAGTTATTTCAGAAAGGAACAATAGAAGAAAAAAGAGGAGAACTCCAGGTTACTGGAAATCAAGTACTGACTTAGAACTGTTTGTGAACACATTTTTAAGTGCTTTAGACATAACAGTGCAGAAGTCTCACACCCACAATTCGGATGGGGGGGTGGGGCAGAACCAGGACTTTGTCTCAGGATGTTGAAATTTAGAGGATGCTAATAGTCCTTATGCTCCTACAGATGTACCAAAAATAATTACTTAAAACAGAAAGCTTGTAGATGATATCTACCCCTCACCTTTCCTCTTGCTTCCCTTACTCTAACTTTTCTGTACTTTGCTCTAATCTATTTATACTTTGTCTCATCCTATGCCTTCTCTCCCAGCAGTGGTCCCAAGTCTCTGTCTCTCCCCAAATTGGGTAATGTCCTAGGGTCTTCCTATATCTATCATACTTAAGTGGACTTTTAAAAGCAGCAACAATGCTGGTTGTGACGGGATTAATTGTATTTCATTCATCTGGTTTAAGCCACAATCTGATTTTATAAGATAAAATCTGCATCTCTGCTTGGCATACAGAATTCTACCAGGATACTTATTAATAATCTATAAAACAACAGCCACAGCACTCCTCCCTCATCTTTTTTTTTTAAAGAAAGATCAGAACAAATAAGAGAAATCATTATCATGCACACATAGTATTAATCAAATGTGGTCTTTATGAAATTTGTGCAACTATTGATTTTGAATGAGTCAAATTGTGATGGTCCGGTCTAGCTCCTCTGAAGGGCTCAGAATAAGTCCTTGTCAGGATAAGCAAAAGTCCTTGCCCCACGTTGTGGATGGCAATTTGTAAAGTTCTTGAATTGTGAGGGTCCGGTCGTCTGCTCAATTATAATCCTTCTCTGGGAGGAGATCTGTAAAATCTTTTCCTCTGTGCACAGGTTTCTTGGGAGCTCTGAATCTCCTCCAACTCTTGTCCTTCCTCAAATCAGACTGGTCTCCTTTCAGCCTGCTTGGCGTCAAAAACTCTATCCCAGAGTCGATTCTCTCAGACCCAATGCTGCCCTTCTTTTATCCTCCCAGAGAATAGGCAGGTGAGAACTCAATGGGGCATGGGGAAATACTTCCACCAATGAACTTGTTCCTCTTAGAATTCCTAAGGTGTAAACTCCCTTTAAAGGCCAGAACCAAAGGTCTGAGCCAGAGAACTGTCAAGTCAACCTGAGTTCTCACCTTGTAATTGTCCAGATAACCTGAATTCTCACTTTGTCACTGTCCAGACAACCTGAGTTCTCACCTTGTAATCCTAACATCAAATGAACAAAGATAAGAATGAATCAGTGACAAAGGTGATTTTCAGCATATTCAAAAACTAGATTTCAGAAATATGAACACAATTATTATAACTTTATATTGCAGAAACCATGATTAATACATGTTCAAGTATAAAGTAATTTAGATGTTACTACAGAGAGTGTACATGAAAAGTGAAAATTCACCTTAGTTATTTACTATCACTCATACAATGAGTTCTATTAAATATCAAGCATTTATCAACTGGGCTTTGACTTTTGAACTTAGTAATATATTAAAAATGTAAAATAATAAAACAAATAGGGCAACATGAATTCCACACAACAAAGTGATGGCTCTTTATGAGAACTAAATACAGCAACATATAAATCTAAATCATCAATTATTAAAGCAGTAAGTACCATGAAAAGAGTGCTAGTCAGAAGATATTAATATGAGTCCTGGTTCTTCCATTTACTTCCTTTATTATCATAGACAAATCATTTAATGTCTTTGACTTCACTTTTCTCACCTATAAAATAAAGGGTTGGCTTAGGATGTTTTCCAAAGGCTCTTCCTGTACTAAAATTATGACCTTCTTTCTCTATGGCAAATATTCTTTGACTTTTTTATTAATATTATGGATACCTTGGCTATAGGTACTTCACAGAATAATATTTCTAAATGAATAAAATAAACACAAACAATTTCAAAGAAAATCAGTTGTATTGAAATATAATTATCAATTTTTAGAAGTTTACATACCCCAAATTAAGAACTCTTGCTTTCAAATCCCTATTGATCAGAGAAATACAAATTAAGACAACTCTGAGATACCACTACACACCTGTCAGATTGGCTAAGATGACAGGAAAAAATAATGATGAATGCTGCAGGGGATGTGGGAAAACTGGGACACTGATGCATTGCTGGTGGAGTTGTGAACAAATCCAACCATTCTGGAGAGCAATCTGGAATTATGCCCAAAAAGTTATCAAACTGTGCATACCCTTTGATCCAGCAGTGTTTCTACTGGACTTATATCCCAAAGAAATACTAAAGAAGGGAAAGAAGACTTGTATGTGTCAAAATGTTTGTGGCAGTCCTTTTTGTAGTGGCTAGAAACTGGAAAATGAATCAATGCCCATCAATTGGAGAATGGTTGGGTAAATTGTAGTATATGAATGTTATGGAATATTATTGTTCTGTAAAAAATGACCAGCAGGAGGAATACAGAGAGGCTTGGAGAGACTTACATGAACTGATGCTGAGTGAAATGAGCAGGACCAGGAGATCATTATATACTTCAACAATGATACTGTATGAAGATGTATTATGATGGAAGTGGATATCTTTCCCAAAGAGAAGATCTAATTCAGTTCCAATTAATCAGTGATGGACAGAATCAGCTACACCAGAGAAGGAACACTGGGAAATGAGTGTGAACTGTTTGCATTTTTGTTTTTCTTCCCACGCTATTTTTACCTTCTGAATCCAATTCTTCCTGTGCATTAAGAAAACTGTTCAGTTCAGTTCTGCACACATATATTCTATCTAGGACATACTATAATATATTTAACATGTATAAGACTGCTTGCCATCTAGAGGAGGGGAAGGAAGGAGGGAAGAAAAAAGTCGGAACAGATATGAGTGCAAAGGAGTGACCCCTTTTAAAATTCAAATACAGTCATGATAACTCAGAAAAATAACTCTTGCTTTCTGATTTTCAAACATTTTTGTATGAATCAAATTTAACTTTTCAAATTAAGTAGAGAAATATTTCTATTTTCTTTTAGGAATGTAGACTAGAATTCCAAAATTTTCTTTATGCAAGAAGTTTTCAGATGATACTATGTATAAAAAGCAAGTGGATAATTTTAAACTACAAAAATCCAAATTTATAGGGACAGATCATAGGAGAATACATTTTTAGTTAAATAAGATCCTGAGTTATCTAATTATTTCAAGGAATATGGAGATTACTATGCAACCCTCAGAGATTATCAGAGATGATTCCCAAAAAATAAAAGTAGAATTTAAAAAAAAAGAATATTTGAAGATGCTTTTTTTCTTTATCCTTTGGGAAAATAATTCAATTAAAACAATTTCCTCCTATATGTAAGATACTGAACTTTCTATTCTTAGGATGAGAACTACTTTAGTATTATCTGCCTTTACTTATTATTCTGTATGTTTTGACACCTTGACATTTGTCCTTATTTGTTTGTACGATCCTATACTCCTTTTATACTCTTTACCCACATGGTTCTTAAAGTCACAACAGAATGCTTTATTGATGGTGAAAAATCTAATTAATCATTGTCTATTCAAAACTCATTATATGAGCAGAGAATATAAGGGAACTTTCTGTAATTGCAAAGCCTTGTGTAAGGGGAGAGATATTATGGATTTTCTTTTTACGTTAAGATTCATATTGGTTATAGATTAATTACATGTTATAAAGCATTGTCCTTATCAAATTTAACATATATATATGTAGATAGATAGATAGATAGATATGATTTTTATTACTTTGTTAAATGAGAAGTTATGGCAGTAATGAGATTAATGCATGAAAACATGTAGAAAATATCCTCATAGATAAACTATAAGGAAGAATATATGAATATAGTCATGATCTATCTCTTTCTATTTACAACATATAAAATCCTATGACTTCAGGTCACAAACCAAAGCTTTGGGATGTGATTTTTTCCTCAGCAGTAATAACTGATTTTTTTCTCTCATTTTAAAGTTTGAAAATTATGTTATACAATTTATCTTATTTAAATCTCATAATAAAGTTTTTTAGATCTAGACCACTATCCACATTATGTGGATGAATTAAAAAAAAAACAAAAACAAACAAAGTAGAAGTAGAAATATCCAAGGTAGGATTTAGAAAGAGAGGCTTTCTGATTCCATATCTAATATGTACCCATTTTATCACACTTCCTCCATGTGCAATTTACTGCACATTTCTAGGTCCAAGTGTCTTTATCTGTAAATAGAGTCAGACTAATACTTTTGAACTCTGTTTTCCACAAACAAGAAGCAGGAGTGACTTCTCATGTTTATTCTTTGGGGCCAAGCTTGTAATTTTTGCCATATCCAGTTTCAGTTGCTCTATGATTGATTTTTACATTTACATTTTTGTAGTCATTGTATATATTGCTTTCTTGAAAATGCATATTAAACTTTGCATCACTTCATAGCAAAAAAGAAAAGAAAAGAACTCAGGCTAAGTGGTCTCTAAGGATCTAATTACCTTGAAATCCTATTACCTAATTCTGAAGAAAACTTGACAGAGTTGTGTCAAAACACTTTTTTTCTATTGGTCCCTGAGAGTTTTTGCTAAAAAGGGTTTGTTCCCCAAAAGTAAATGTGAGTAAAAAGCATGTAATCTAGAAGAAGGAATATTGAATTTGGGCTCATTTCTATCTTCGAACCTAATTTGGGCCTAAAATTCCTCTCTCTGTAAAATGAGGAGGTTGAGACTGCGTGATGGTTTGAATTCTTTTCCATTCTGAAGTCTCTAGCCACTCATCTCTTAGCTTTCATTTTTGTCCATCTTTCTGTGTCTAGTCATAGAATAATTGTCTATATTGTGTTTGAAAATGATATCTGGCAAGAAAAATAAGTCTTCTAGCATTTATTAAATGCCCCGCATATACCAGACATGCTAGATGCTCTAGGGATAAATACAAGAGAGACACTTTTTGTCCTCAATCTAAAGCAAGTGATGATATTGGTGGAGAAGAGATTATATTCATAGCCTGGATGCAAAATAAAGAAGTGTTTTGTGATCACTGTGAAAGGGTGGATACTAACAAGTAGGGGAATCAGGAAAGGTCTCTTGCAGAAGTGGCATGTAGGCTGGTCCTTGAACAAAGCTAAGAGGTAAAAGTGAAAAGTGAGGGCTTGAGATATATGGAGATTTGGAGGTAGGAAATGGGATGTCCTATTCAGAGAACTGCAATTAGGTCAATTTGACTGGAACACAGAATGTGTAAGGCAGGACGAAGGTATAGTCTTTCTGAAGGCAGATTGTGAAGAACTTTAAGGAGTAATTTGTATTTTACCCTAAAGGAAAAGATAGCCATAAACCTGAGATTTCATGACAACTTTTGACTTGATTTTCTGTATTTCCCTCCCCAGATGTCCTCTTTATTTTTACTTTCTTTGGTACTATTCCCCTCCTTTCTCTCCCAACTCTATTTACTTTTTTTAAAAAAAATTCTCTTCTTCTACATCTTCTGTTCCTATCCCCTTTCTTTCTTCAGTTGGCATTACATTCCCTCCCTCCATCCAGAATGACCTATTTTTGAGCCCTGGCTTCCCGGTTCAGTTCTCCACCCCCAAAAGCCCATTGGCTGCACTCCTCTCTTATGGTGCAATCTTTTTTCCCTTTGTTGACCTCTTCCCAGTCCCGAATCCTAGCCAACATTCCCTGTTCTTTAACTCCTTAAGTCAAACATTCTTTCTCTTACTTTGCCACCCCAGCCCTCTTCATTCTTGGTTTGGCTCCACCCTCTTCATCAGTCCTAACAGGCTTTTCTCCCAGACTCCCAATCTCCAAATTGGCCAGTTCTTTTCTGACCTCTCATCACCAGGTTCCTGGGCACTCTCATCCTACCCCTTTTGGACTGTTGAAATCAGGAAGGAAGCAGCAGGACGAGTCCCTAGACTCCTTACTGCAAGTAAGTCTCAAATCCTGGGGTCAGAGGAGATGAGCTTGGTCCAGTAACATTTTTTAGGCTGATTTCCCAAATTTAGTTTTCTCATGCCAGCACCATATTCCCAGAGACAATACAGAATTCTAAAGAAAAAGTGGAACACTGAAGAGTTATATTCTAGGCTGGAGTAAACAGACAAAATGGGACAGTGCTGACTTTGCTTTTAATAGTTTCAAAAATATATGTGTTCTTTTTTTTTCCTTTCAAACACATTCAGTTTAGTCCAGTATCTAAGACCCTGCTACCATTGGCAGACTTTTTGTTTAAGGAGGTAAATAATAATGCATATTGTATTCTCCAGGCAACTTGGACTATATGGGAAAATCATGGAATTTAAAGTCAAAGAAACTGCTTTTGAATTCCTCTTCTTTACCAATTTACAGCTGAGTAACCTTAGGGAAGTAATCATTCTCCTCTCAGAGCCTTTTTCTTCCTTTGAAAAAATGAGGGTATATTAGTCTAGATGGTCCCCAAGGTCTTTTGTCAGTTCTGTATCCTGATCATACCAGGGACCTAATACTCTACATTGTTACCCTGTTCTCTTTATTCCACTAACAGTAGGAAAATAAGCAAAATGTTCCTTAGGATTTTTTCAAAGAGCTAGGAAATTTGGCAGTAAATCTATTTCTGACAGAGGATCAGGGAGCATCTACCAAGGAAAGTAGCATTTGTAGACAGAAAGAATCTTTTTCTATAATCATGTTTGATTTATTGTATTAAAAAATCCTGAGAAGTTTAGAAAATAATATAGCTAGGGAATATGAATACAAAAATATATACATATATGACAAACATAATACAAATCTTTTCATGTTTATATTCCATATTCTACTAACTAATGTGGTATTTTGTTTTATAAATCCAATTGATTATTATTTCAGTAAGCAGTTATTTGTCTTTTTTTGTTCACTTTTGTCCAAGAGAAATTTTAGCTATTTAAAGCAACAAAGAAGCAAAGGTAAGTAAAGAAAAAAATTATTAAATTTGCAAGGATGAAAGATAAATAAAACAAACAATAAATAAAGGGAAAATAGCTTGTAGATTATGAAGTCATTTTTCTGCAAAATATAGATCATTGCACTTTTAGGTTTGATTTATTTTTAAAATATTGACTTTCATGTAGCAAAAATATTATAGACATTATCACTCAATTTTAATATCATAACTGAATTTGACAGTAAAATTTTTTGGGGAGGAAGGAGTAGAGAAAGTTTGGAACTATAATTTAATCTTCATAGACAATTCTCTCAGCCAGTGCGGCTCATCAACTCATGTCTAACAGAGTCTTAAAGAGTTGTCATAGGCATTGAAAGGATAAGTGATAGACTAAAAACATGATTAAGATGTGTGAGAAATAGAAGTTAATCTTCTTGATTCTAAAGTCATCCTTCTCTCCACTATGGTCTTCTGTCTGTCTCTTAACCAAAGTGTAATGAGCTGCCTCTTTAGTCATCAGATATTTATTTGTTAGTTTTAATTGATCTTTAATTTTTTTACATCATCATAGTTTTCTACAGTGTCTACTCCTCCTCATCCAAAAGTCTTCTCATATAAAAACTAGTGTCTTTTAGAGACAAAAAAGAAAGAATGGGAAAAAAAAGTAGCAAAACCAATTAATACATTGAAAGTTTTTTTTTCAAAGTATGGTATGTGACATTAGTGGACTTTCCACCTCCACAAAAAAGTTAGGTCAAATACTCTTATGTTTTTTCACTTAAGTCATATTTGATCTTTATAATTCTATAGCATTCACTTTATTTTTATGTGTAGTTGTTCTATTTCATTGTTGTAATCATTGTGTATATTGTTTTCTAGACCTTACTTCACTCTGCTTTTAGTTTATATAGCTCTTTCCATGCTTTTCTGCATTCAATATAATAATAATTTCATATAGCATGGTAATATGCCATTATCTTCAGGTATTTACATTTTGTTTAGTCATTTCCCAATCAATGGGCATCTAATTTATTTCCAATTCTTTGCTGTTACAAAAAATATTGCTATAAATATTTTGGAATATATGAAGAACTTCCTTCTTAAGTGACTTTTTTAGGGTATTGGCCTAGTAATGGAGTCTCTGGATCAAATGAAATAGACATTTTTTGGACTTTGAAAAGTTCCAAAATGTTTTGAAAATGGTTGTATCAATTCACAGGTCTACCAACAATATATTAGTGTGCCTATTATCCTGCAAACCCTCTATCACTGACTATTGCTATTTTGTTTGCCATCTTTACCAATTTGTAGTACAGGAAGTGAAATCTCAAACTTGTTTTGATTTGAATTCTTCTTCTTATTAGTGATTTGGAGCATTATTTTATGTGCTTTTGAATACTTTTCAAATTTTCTTTTGAGAAACTTTGATTCATTTCCTTTGACCATTTGAAGAGTTGCTATTAGTTTCTCATATACACATTTATACATACATGTCATACAAGTAAGATATAATTAATTCATGTCATATAAAACATATCTATGACTGCTAAATCTATAAATGTATATGTAAATATATGTATATATTTGAAAATTATTTATATTAAATCTTTATCAGAAAAAAAATTTTTATGAAGATTTTTTTTTCATTCAACCATTTCTTTTTTTTTTTTTTTTTTGATCAAAGTTTGGAAAGATGTTGTTCCTAAGCATTTGATTTTTTTAAAATTTCTGACTAAAACATAGAGTTAGTATATATATATATATATATATATATATATATATATATATATATATATATATATATATATATATATATATATATAAAGACAATTCTCCAAACACACACACACACACACACACACACACACATATATATATATGTTTAAGTTTGGAGAATTAAGTCTTTTGATCCATCCCTAGAATTGTCAGACAAAGGAGATTTCCAATAAGGTATACTTCTTTCTTTTCGATTTCAGGTGCTTTACTTCCTGAAAATGATGTTTGACATAGAAATCACTTCCAAAGAGGTGACCTTCTCTCTTTTAACTTTGGCAATAGTTTTTGTTTTTATAAGAGCACTAGGAAACAGGAACAAAAAGCATCTGTCTCCTCCAGGCCCATGGCCATTCCCCATCATAGGTAATCTTCTTCAGCTTGGAGATCATCCTTATCTTACATTTATGGAGATGAGGAAGAAATATGGTGATGTATTTCTTATCAAACTGGGAATGGTCCCTGTGGTTGTGGTGAATGGTACAGAAATGGTGAAGAAAGGCTTGCTCAAAGATGGAGAGGATTTTGCTGGCAGACCCCACATGCATACATTTTCTTTCTTTGCTGAGGGCAAAAGTCTTTCATTTTCGGTGAACTATGGAGAGAGTTGGAAGCTCCAGAAGAAAATTGCCATAAATGCCTTAAGATCCTTTTCCAAAGCAGAAGCAAAGTCCTCTACCTGCTCTTCCATCCTAGAGGAACATGTCACTGAAGAAGTTTCTGAATTGGTAAAAGTCTTCAAAAAACTGTCATCAAAGCAAGGCAGCTTTGACCCTAAGAATCCCATTACTTCTGCTGTTGCTAACATTGTCTGTGCCTTATGCTTTGGTAAGAGGTATGACCACTTTGATGAAGAATTTCTCAGAGTGATTAAAACAAATGAAGAATTTCTGAAAGCCTCCAGTGCAGCTAACCCAGCTGATTTTATCCCATGTTTTCGCTACCTCCCATTGCGTATTATAAATGCTCCCCGTGAGTTTTATCATCAACTAAATCAGTTTATTAAACGGCATGTACAAGATCATATTACCACATATGATAAGGTAGGAACTTTAATTACTATCAGTTATGAGCTTTGTAATGAGGTTTACAGTACATATTAAGGAGATTGCAATTTCACGTATACTCCAGGGTGGGGTGGATATTTTCTTGCTTTTGTTTCTACATGAGGGTCAGCAAGATAAAATTGACTTTGTCCCCAAAGATGTCGATTGTTGTCAGAGACTACAGATCTCTGATCAGAGGTCACCTTTGAGGTATATTCAAATCATCGATATAGGTTGAAACTAGAGAACCTCAGGCAAGTGGGCCATTTCTCTGATATCATGCTACCTAAAAAGGCTTTTCAATAGGCAACAGATGACCTTGGGCCTTAAAATAGACTTTCCCTGAAAATTTTTGATTTGAAAACGTTCTTTTGGCAAAAAGGATCACCTAACGACTAAATTCAATTTTGAAGAATGGGGAGTTCTAGGATATGATCATTCGCTTTATTGCTCAGATGGAGGGGGGAAGAAAGTCACTGGAATGAGATGAGACAGTTGAGGATTTGATAAACAAATGCTGATCAGAATTGTGGCAGAGGTTGAGGCTGGAAATAATATACTCAAACTTTTATTTCTCCAGAATCATCTCAGAGATATCACTGATGCTCTAGTTAGTATATGTCACGACAAAAGTGCCAAAACAAAGGCTGCTTCCTTAAGCGATAATGAAATCATAAATACGGTGTGTGACATTTTTGGAGCTGGTAGGTATTATTGTCTATAATAGGATTTCTTAAACTTTTTCCATTTGTGACTTCTTTTTGCTTGAGAAATTTTTGCATGACCCCGGGTATATAGATATATAAATAGATATACAAATCAAACATTTGCTGATAATAAGCCATAGTTTCATGACCCTCTTGTTACATGGCCTCATATGAGGTTGTGACCCACAGTTTAAGAAGCTTTGGTCTATAACCCTACATTGGGAAGAATTTAAAATGCTTTAAACCTCTTTATGTTCCCCACTGCTAAAAGTAAATTTAATAATCTGTTTCTTTTTTTTTTTAAGAAGAATGTTTAATCATATTTTTTTTCTCCAGGATTTGAAACAGTATCAGCATTTTTAAATTGGAGCTTTCTCTACTTGATTTACTACCCAGAAATACAAACAAAAATCCATGAAGAAATTGGTAATATCATGTTTTAAGAATAAAAAAATGCAATCTGGTCATGCAATATTCTGTAGCCTATCATCATTCTCATTAAGCGCAATCATTTGTTCTCTGCAGATGAAAATATTGGCCTTAAACCACCTAGATTTGAAGACAGAAAAAATTTACCCTACACGGAAGCTTTTATAAATGAAATCTTCAGGCATACCACATTCATTCCATTCACTATCCCTCACTGGTAAGCATGTGGTTCCATCTTTTTATGTGACCTTTAAATGGAAACAGTAGGTATTTATTTCATTTCTTTAATCTGAGGTCACTTGAAAAAAATGTAAATATTTTGAAATATATATTTAAATACTGGCCCATTTTTGTTTCAAAAAATTGAAGTCCATGTTCCAGGTGGAGTAAAGTGATTTTGGAGAAATGTCTCTCAAAACAAATTCTCAAACACATTTTTCTCTTTGTCTCTCTGTCTCTGTCTCTCTCTCATCTCTCTCTCTGGTTCTCTATTTCTCGGGCTCTGTTTTTATCTGTTTCTATGTCCTTAATTTAGATCTGAAAACCCTATGTAACCTTATGTCAAAGTACATTGATAATATGACAATCCATTAAAAGGAATATTTCTGTATTTTCATTGTTTGCTATTAACAATTTCAACTCAATTTGTGAAAGTGATTTTTGATGCATTGTCAGGTTTGCAACCATATGAGAATTTCCCTGCAAATTTGGATTAAATATTTTCCGCCCTTTCCCTTGAATAGAGTTGTCAATATTGTTGTGTTTTATATGAATGTAATTCAACCACCCCACTGCTAAAACACCTTAAGAAGTGCAAATGGCAAAGGGCAATCAATTGAATTTTTGAATTGCCTTCTCAGAGCAATATTTTTGAGGGAATGATACTATAACCCTGTAAAGAATATAAACTAGAATTGGACTTCTCTTTCAAATAAAACCAATCTACGAATAACTGGATTGCAGGTGGGCTTAATCTAATAAAAATGTATTCACATCAGGATACTTTTAAATAGCCAGATAGCATATTGCACTAAATATAAAATTCAAATTGCCAGAGTTAATACATACCTATTCAATAACATATCAACTGCATAAAATAATACACTCCTAGATGGGAAACAGATGGTAATTTGAGAAGATTAGTAGATTTGGGGCCATAGGGCCCCAATTCAAATCCTGACGATATTCTTCACAGCCTAAGAGAGTATGGGCAAAATTAATTAACCTCTCCAGATCTTACTTGTCTCTTGAATACAGAGACCTGGGTCAAAACCTAGCTTGGATAATGGCTGTCTATGTAATCTGAACTCAGTATCAGCCTTCTCTAAAGACAATAACATTTCTTTTTCTAGCTCCACTGATCTCTTATTTTGTGATATTGTCCATTAGAGAATATAGTCTAATAGTTTTTTGGTAGGATTAGAATCACAGAATATTAGTACCAGAACTACAGGAAATCCTCAGAAGTTTAAAAAGGACTCAGAGGTCCTTTAAATTTTTTTGATCTGCTCTCCTAATAAAACTTTTGTTGAATAAATTCTTAAAATATAATATAACATAATATGTAATAATATAAGTCATTAACTATAGAGCTACACAATCTATTCTCACATTAGCAAAGTCTAAAGATGTAGAAAGTATTTTTTTTTTTGCATTTTAAGTTCCTCTTTCTGTCAAAAGTTAAAGAGTTTATTTTATTTTACTTCTTTTAGACTAGACTAGTGGTATTTTAACAACCCATCACCTTTTCCATCTAGCCATTGCTCTCACTTTCATGGATAAGAAGTATCAAACTTGAAGCCTACTGGTTCTCAAATGAGGCCAGAACCAGATTAAAATATATTTAACAAATGATTAACAAAATAAGTAGAAATACAATATAACATAAATAATGTTAATTTGTGATTTCTTAAGTCAACTGAGACTACTGGACTAGAAGACAGGTTTTTGTTAATTCTTTGACTCAACATATATAGCTTTTGGGCACCTGATGCATCATAGATAGTGACTAATCCTGTATCTGTTTCACTTTATTCTCATAGATTTTGATAACTGATATATATGACATTTGACATGATGGAAGAGCATGATGTTTCCTGAATATGTGATATTAATATTATGATAAAATTGCTTAGAACTCCCCTATATCAGCCTTTGAGGCAAAGAATGTGTTGTTCTGTTTTTTTTTTTTTTGTACTCAATAATAAAAATGCATTATATGTGTTTTATTTTCCTAGTGCTACTACAGATACTACTCTAAATGGATATTTCATTCCTCAGAAAACCTGTGTGTTTTTTAATATGTATCAAGTAAATCATGATGAGTAAGTATCTGCTAGAATTCCTCCACAGAGAGAGACATAGTCTCACTTAACTCAACCACAGCTAAACTTTCTTTCTTCCAGTACTATCAGCTCCTTAAAAGGAGTTCGTTCACAGGAAAAAAAATCATAGAGATTATAGGATTTTAGGATTTAGGGTTAGAAGGAGACCATAGAAACTGAGAGGAAACCTGGACCTAGAATAAATTTAGCCAGTAGATAAAATAGAAACTTGTGGACTTTTTTTTTTTTTTTTTTTTTGTAGTGGAGATATGACACTGTGGACTTGTGTTTGTGTTGTTCTGGGGAACTTATCATCTGAAAACTCCCTTTACTGATATAGACCATAATGTGTTATGATGGATCATAAAGGTTTTGTATGTAAAATTGTTTATTTTGAGAATAGCTCAAAAGAATATACCAGAAGTCCAGCACTTTCATATTAAAAGTGGTTCAGCAGAAAAAATACATAAGGATATCTTACTTTATCCAAAATAAAGAAAAAGGAGAAGCCCAAGCATTTATGAAGTTAGGAACTGCTCTTCTTTTTTAAAGTTTATTGATATCTTTGTTTTTGCATCACATACATTTTCCAGCATATCATTCTATGTTCCCCTTACCTCCAAATCATCTCTCATAGTAAGGAAGGAAAAAGAGGGAATAAAAATTCAGCAAAAATAAGTAACATATCAAAAAAGGTGACATATTCAGTGTTCCACATCCACAGACTTTGACCTATATAAAGAAGCAGAGTATAGGAAGAGGTGTCTTTTCATATCTTTTTTTTCAAAATAAGCATGATTCAGTTTCATTCAGTTTCATTTGATTGTTCTCCTTTTCCTTTTACATTGTTGTACTCAAATGTATTTAGTTTTTCTGGTTCTGATCAGTTTGTTTCACATTAGTTATAGAAAATTTCCATACTTTTCTGCATTCATTATAATAATTATTTATTTTGGCACAGTAATATCCTATTACATTTATATTCCAAAACGTTTTTTAGCCATGCACCATTTATTTAATAAACAGGAATTAGTGGGGCAAATAAAAACCTGCTGCATAAGATTGACTTTGAACAGTCTTGAGAAAAATTAGTAGGCACAAGGGAAGAGGAAGAACATTCCAGGTATAAAGAAATGGATTACAGTGTTTAAGAAAGTTCAAGTAGGTGCTTAATAAATGCTTGTTTACTTGGGGGAATACAGGAATCTTTGAGGAATATTGAACTGTGTAAAAATCAGGTCAATCCTCTAAGTACAGTCAAGTGTAGAGATGCTAGCTTTAGATAATTGAAATACTTGATGAAAAGAATTAAGCATGAAATCTTTTAAGAAATACTGTTAGCTATCAAATATATATGGCAGGTAATTACAAACCTTTCCTTTGGGAATAAATGCATGAGAAAAATCAAATTTTAGTGTCCAAACAACCCTGAACACTAGAAAGTATAAAAAGCCCCCTTGAGTTGAAATTTATGACTTTTTTGGTCATAGCTTGGTTGTAATAATGATAATAATCAAATAATCTTTATGTATCAATTTAAATTTTGCAAAAGTTTACACATATTTTGTCATTTGATCTTCAAAGTGAGTGTAGTCAACTGTTGAATTAAATAGTACTAAGGGCCACGTTAGGCATGACTATGGCAAGTCAACTTCTAGGATAGCAAATATTTGATAACAAAACTGTAATATTCTTCTCTAAAATATAATTTTCTCTGAGAGCAGGTTTTCTTGGGAGGGCTTCTGGGAGCAGCCTTTGTTTCAGTTCAGTGTTCCCAAATGCAGCCAGGAGTTAAAGTCCAAATCCTTTATTGTTTCCTTCAAAGTCTTGTCTCTTTTCCTGGGGCCCAGTTAGCTTTTTTACAGGCCTATCTCTCTCCTTGGTTCCGAGAGCTCCTGCTGCTAGTCCTTTGCCTCTGCTACCTTCTGCCTCTAGCTTCCTCCGAATGAGCTTCTAGTGGGTTTGTCCTTCCTGGTCCTGAGATCTCCTCCTTATATGCTCCACACTGAGTACACATCAATCATTATATCACTAGGAAACCATTATTTGTTGTAGGATTAAATCAATGCTAAACTAGATTTAACCACTATCTCCTCAATTCCACTCAGTACCTTGTTTCAAGTTCTGGCCCTTAACATCTCCTTGTAGGATCAGATCAATTATACTGAACCATGCTAAATTAGATAATTATTGTCTCTATCAATTCCACTGTCTTAGTACCTTGTAAAAATCCTAACATCCAACAGGACAAAGAGCCAAATTCAAAGTAATCCTGCAAGTGCATAGTGAAGATTGTTCTGATATTTTATTAGAGCACATTGGGATTTCCCCTATAGAAATACAGAAATCCGTGTCCCAATTGCTTTTTGTGACAAAGGTATATTTCATAATTTTGATCTTTTATGTCATATTCTTGAAATGCTCTAAATAGCATTTTGAGAAGAATATCACTATTGGAAAGACTTGATAAATTGCGTTGTCTCTTTTATCCATTGTTTAAGGAATTGCTATCATTTTTGTAGGAGCTAGTAATTATCCTACACTGGATGTCATGATTACATTAAAGTCTTTTTAAAAGCTAACCTTATTGGTATACATATTATACAAAAGAGAACTATTCATTTTTGTATTTTCATTCAAACTGTTATTCCACACTGCATTTAGAACAAATAAAGTGATTATGGGTTGCTTTAAGATTAAAAAGTGCTTTTTAGATGATAGTTGGTAATACCATTCATAAGATTTATACATAAGTCAACCTACTCAATGAAAGGATCTTAATAGTGCTTTTTGTGTTTCTTATTTTTGTTTAATGTAGAACTGTTTGGGAGAATCCTGACTCATTCCAACCTGAGAGATTTCTAAATGAAAGCGGCAAGCTGAATAAAAGTGTGGTTGAGAAAGTTTTAATTTTTGGGATGGGCATTAGGAAGTGCTTGGGAGAAGATGTTGCTAGAAATGAGATTTTTGTTTTTATTGCTAGTATCTTGCAGCAACTAAAGTTGAAGAAATGTCCAGGAGCCCAGCTAGATTTGACACCTGCATATGGATTAGTTATGAAGAACAAACCTTTTCAACTCACAGTAGAGCCTCGTATCCTAGGGAATTCTTAACATAGTTTTCAACTGAGTTAAAAGTCTGGATATAATATACCAAAGTAATTTGAAGATGAAATAATTTAATTCATAAGCTTTCCTATCAGTTTCATTTAAGGCTCTTTATCTCTTTGTGGGAGATCCAATAGTGTAAGGGATAGCCCCCCAAGAAGTTTAAAATTGTAATAGTAAAATGAAGACATAGTCATATAAACCACTTACAAAACTGTGTAAATATATCCTGATCTCATGCCCAGATGTGTGGGTTAAGTGATAAAGACTAAAAAAAGTCAAAAAAAGGAAGTAATTTAAATAGAACAGAATAATCAGAGAAAGTTACTAGGACAAGGTGAGTTAAGATTTCAAGAGTAGAGGGAGCTGTATGTGCAAAAATGTAAGTGGCAGCCCTCTTTGTAGTGGCCAGAAACTGGAAACTACATGGATGCCCATCAATTGGAGAATGGTTGAATAAATTGTGGTATATGAATATTATGGAATATTATTGTTCTGTAAGAAATGACCAACAGGATGATTTCAGAAAGACCTGGAGAGACTTACATGAACTGATGCTGAGTGAAATGAGCAGGACCAGGAGATCATTATATACTTCAACAACAATACTGTATGATGATCAATTCTGATGGACGTGGCCCTCTTCAACAATGAGATAAGCCAAATCACTTCCAAGAGAGCAGTAATGAACTGAACCAGCTACATCCAGCGAAAGAACTCTGGGAGATGACTATGAACCACTACATAGAATTCCCAACCCCTCTATTTTTGTCTGCTTGCATTTTGGATTTCCTTCACAGACTAATTGTACACAATTTCAAAGTCCGATTCTTTTTGTACAGCAAAATAACTGTTTGGACATGCATACATATGTTGTATTTAACTTTAACATATTTAACACGTATTGGTCAACCTGCCATTTGGGGGAAGGGGGGGGAAGAGGGGAAAAGTTGGAACAAAATGTTTTGTAGTTATCAATGCTGAAAAATTACCCATGCATATATCTTGTAACTAAAAAGCTATAATAATAAAAAAAAGATTTCAAGAGTAGGCATCAAAATTGTGCACAGTAGCCACAAGATTATGTGATGATTAATTATGATAAATGTTACACTCCTATGGATTACTCTAACCTGGTAGCTTCCCCTAGAGCTACTCTTAATGCCCGTCCATCGACGGCAGGGCTAGGCCACACTTACACGTCTTTGGGCACCAACCCGGATCCCATAGAGACAGACCACCATTAGGTAGGGGTGAAGCGAAAGAGAACTTTATTCTGAGATAGCACATATTTATACCCCCCTGATGATATAGGAACCTGGCATAATGGGATTGGCCCGAGAAGAAGGAGGGAGGTGTGCTAGGCTTTGAGAGCACTAAGGAGGGAGGCGTGGTACCTAGAATCAGACACAGCCTCATGGGGTTGTGCCCTACCTCCACGTAGGACTCGCCTGCGCCTCAGAACCTCTCATCCCTCAGGTGCCTTGAACTGCATTCCTTGCTTCTAGAGGCTTTTTAACCCTTACAATAGACTTAGCTCTTCTCAGCAATATAGTGATCCAAAACAATTCCATGGGATAGAAAATGCCATCTGCATCCAGAGAAAACTATGGAGAATGATGCTGATGGAAGCACACTATTTTCACCTTTTCTTTTGGTTTGCTTTTTTTTTCCTCATGATTTTTCCCTTTTGTTTTGATTTTTCTTTTATAACATAGATAATATGGAAAGTTGTTTAAAATTATTATTCATATATAACCTATATCAGATGTTTTACTGTTTTGGAAAAGGGAAGAAAGAAAAGGAAGGAGAAAAAAATTAGAACTCAAAATTTTACAAAAATGTAAATCTAAAATTATCTTTACATGTAATTGGAAAAAATGCTATTGAAAATATATAAAAAAAGAAGATGCATCAGACAAATGGAAAATGGGAAGATGATATTTTTAATTGGAGAATATCATACAAAATCATTTAAAATGATTTAAAAAAAATAAATAAAATAATTCACAGGGGTTTTGTGAGAATCAAATAAAATAATGTATGTAAACTATCTTGTAATAGTATCATCTTCACCATCATCATCATCATTACAATTCCAACATTGCTAGTGTCATCATTGCTTTTGTTCACTGTTTTAGGGATTATAATTTATTTCAATACAAATCACTTGCCTTTACCTCTAGATAGCCTAACTTCAGTAATTCTTTGCTATAATATCCAGACTAGCTCCCTGGAGAGCCTCAGGATCAGCCAGAACCAGGATAAATCAAAGTCCTTGGTCTTTAGGGGGAGAAGTGAAGGAGGCAGGCAAGCTGCCACAGGGCTTGCCAAAAATGTATCCTGAATTCTGAAGTCTGGAGTTTCCAGCCTCCCTCCTGCTGCCAAGTACCTCTGACTTCTCTCCCCCAGCCCTCCAGTCCTTCCTATGATTATCTCAACACCAAACATTCAGCAAACACCACCTCATCTAAATATGTATATAGAGCCATTATCTCACATCAAATAGGTAATTAGCTTTAAATGCTCAGTTGTCTGATTCAAGCACATCTTTTTGGAGTTTCAGCCTTCTATACTTTGCAATAAAATTAGATAATGTATGAAAATCAAGGTTCTGAACCTTTTTATAATGAGTACCTTCCTTTGAGTGTTCATTGAGGCTTATGCACCTGTTCTCAAAATAATGTTTTTAATTAAAAGAAATTATAGGGAAAGGGACCTGTATGTGCAAAAATGTTTATGGAAGCCCTCTTTGTAGTGGCCAGAAACTGGAAACTATGTGGATGCCCATCAATTGGAGATTGGGTGAATAAATTGTGGTATATGAATATTATGGAATATTATTGTTCTGTAAGAAATGACCAACAGGATGATTTCAGAAAGGCCTGGAGAGACATGAACTGATGCTGAGTGAAATGAGCACCAGGAGATCATTGTTACTTCAACAACAATACTATATGATGATCAATTCTGATGGATGTGGCCATTTTCAACAATGAGATGAACCAAATCAGTTCCAATAGTGCAGTAATGAACTGAACCAGCTACACCCAGCAAAAGAACTCTGGGAGATGACTATGAACCACTACATAGAATTCCCAATCCCTCTATTTTTGTCCGCCTGCATTTTGGATTTCCTTCACAGGCTAATTGTACACTATTTCAGAGTCTGATTCTTTTTGTATAGCAAAACAACTGTTTGGACAGGTATACATATGTTGTATTTAATTTATACTTTAACATATTGAACATGTATTGGTCAAGCTGCCATCTGGGGTGGGGGGAAGGAGGGGAAAAATTGGAACAAAAGGTTTTGTAGTTGTCAGTGTTGTAAAATTACCCATGCATATAACTTGTAAACAAAAACTATTATATATAAAAAAAAAGAAATGACAAATATCAGTTAGAAGATATTGCAAATAGAGATATCACCCTCCCTCCCAGTCCCCAGTCTAAGTTTATAGACATTCTGGATTCTGTCTTTGGATCCCTTGAAAGTTTTTGGACCACAGGTTAAGAACCTCTGATCTAAAGTGTTTGTAAAACTTTAAAAATTTGAAATATAGTTATTATAATTATGATTAATTTAGCTTATCTTATGAATAGGATTTTCATGGATAAGTTGGTTATCATTTCTAATATTATGAGAAATCATAAAGATTGAAACAAACTTGGCATATGTTCAAAAGAGCAAGCAGACTGGTCTGAATGTAGCAGCAATTTCATGTCATGGCACAATAGGGAACAGGAACTACCATTTCTCTGCTATGTAAAGGAATAATTTACTTCTGCTAAATTGACTAGGAAAATTGACTCAAACTTTTAAAAGACTTTGGGAGAATTTAGCCTTGTTTCTATAATTATTCCAACATAGACAGATACTGGAAGAGGAAGTTCTCTCAATTAGAAAGTGCTCTACATTAATGAAATCACAGATATTGCCCCCATTCCTATCTCTAACCACATCTACATTCATATACTTATAAGAAAGTCAAAAAGAATAATCATTTTTTTCAAGGAGAGAAGTCATGCTGGAAATATTATTTCAGGAAAATTTGTTTGCTAGCAGTATTTAGATTAGATTAAATAAGAGAAAGAATAGATACAAGGAAGGTAGAAGTAGTAATATATAGCAGAATGGGAAGAAGAGAATGAAGAAAAGGCAATAACAAAAGAAATGAAAGAGAGGAAGTGGCAGAGTTTGGGAGAAAGAGAGAAAAAGAGAAGGGGAAGGGAGGAAGAGAGATTTATTTGCGTATGATTAAATTATTTAGACCAAGGTAAAAGCACATGAAAGCATTTGCGTTTTAGCTAATTAAAATTGCAAAGTTTTATAAGAATCTATGGAAATTCCTTTGTTAATCTAACTAAAATAGAAATTTTAGAAAAAAAATTATCTTTTGTAGTTTAATGTAAAACATATTGGATCAAGACATTGATTTGGAATCAGGAATACCTTCCTGGCATACACTAAGTGACTCTGGGCAAGTTTCATTCCTATTGTCAAATAACTAAAACTCTAAGTAGCTTAGCAGGCACTTAATTATTTTAATAGAATCAGAAACTTCTCATTCTTTGTACCAATGGAATCACAGAGTATCCCTATCCTATCTCAAATAATGTTATTGCTTTTAACATGAAGGCATATTTGGTTTCTATAAAAGGGGCAGTGAGATTTTTTTCCAAGTTGCTAGTAGCATTTCCATGAAGTTTCTTCCATCATCTGTAAGTAATGCAACATGGTATTATGGGAAAAGTGTTGTCTAGAGTTAGAAAACCTGACTCCAGAATCTACCCATCTCTGCTCTACTTCATACCTGTTACTTGCAATAATCATTTAATCTGGGCAAACCTCAGTTTCTTCAGTGAAATGAAGAGATTGCACTAGTTGAGCAATGATCTAACCATGAATACTCTGGAAAAAGTCAACTTTCTTTCTTTCTTAATACAGACTGAAGTATACTCTCTTTCCTTGTCTCTGTCTCTTTCACAATATGACTTTTATGGAAACGTTTTGCATTTCTTAATAGGGGCTAGAGGTGGGAAAAAAGAGAGAACTGGAACTCAAAAGTTTTTAAAACAAATGCAAAAAAAAAGTTTTAAATGTACCTGGGGAAAATTTTAAATTAATTAATAAAAAAAAAAAAGAAAAGAAAGTGTCTTTTTATTGCTTTATTTTTTTTCTCATATATATTGTTGTAGTCATTATAGATATTGTTTTCTTGGATCTGCTAACTTCATTTTGCATCAATTCAGATAATTCTTTCTATGCTTCTTTGTATTCATCATATTCATTTTTTTATAATACAATAATATTTAATTCCATCCACAAACACCAATTTCTATTGATAAAAAATTAATAAATCTGTTGTTATTTCAATGTGGTCTTAGTCCAGACCAGTGGTCTTTTGTGATCTGACTCCAAGGGATATATGATCAAATGGTGAAATATTGGAAATACAGATGGTATGACATCTTCATTATGCTAACCAGTGTGAGATTTGTCCTTAACACAACCACATCTAGCCTTATCTCCCAAAACAGGGCCATTTTATTCTTTTTCTATGATAAACAAGTTCCAGATCTCCCCTTTTCTGATCTAAATGACAGGCCTTCAGAGTTATTATTACTTAAACTACTATCCAGAGTCACTCTGTAAGGGCCACTGGGAAACCTTCCAGTCCTGATAATACATTATCCCATACCTATTTCAAGTGACCCTTAAAGAACATATGCATAGGGAAATGACCTATAAGTAAGGTCCCTATCTACTCCCTTTACATTTTAGATAGGACATATTTAGACTTATTGACTTAATTAGCATGGCTAGATTTGAATCTAAAAATACCATTATTTCATCCTACCTCCCAATCCCATTTATCTTCTGAACTTACTGTTGGTAAGGATAAGATAAGGATGATAATTCAAATCCAACCTTATTATCATTTTCAATGAAAATTCTCAATATTCTCTCCCTCCCCCACTTCCATGTCCAGGTAGGTGACACAGTATATTGAATGTTGGGCTTAGAATAGGAAAGGCCTAAATTTAAACCTTGCCCTTAGACACTTACTAGCTGTGTGATCTTAGGCAAATCAATTTCCTCATCTGATAAATGGGTATAAAGATAGTATCATAGATTTTCTGTGAGTTATCAAGTAAAATAATATATCTAAAACACTCTATAAATGCTAGCTATTATTATCTGTGCATCTAAGAAGTAGGTTGAACATAATAGAAAGTCTCAGTTTCATGAACATTCATTTTTCTGTTTTGTTAATGTATAAAGAAATAAATGTTCATTCCCTTGTGCATTTTAATTTTAGAATAAAAAAATTAAGATTTTGTCAGCTTTATCTACTTATATAGCTACCATCTTAGTTCAGGTCCTCCTTATATCTTACTTGTTTTATTGTTTTAGCCCCCTAATGGATTTCTCTGCCCAAGATTCTCCCCTCTTAGATCTATCTCCCACCAGGTGCCATAGCGATTTTCCTAAAGGCCATACTATTTCACTTCCCCATATGTCTCCCTATTGATTCTAACATTAAGTGTTCTTTCATTTTAATCTCATCCCTTAAAAATGTCTATTTTTGTAAGTTTTATGATGTATAGTTACTAGTACATGTATATAATTGATAAATAAATATAGATATATTATATGTTCTCAATTTTTTTGATAAATCAAAACAATTGGAGATCAATGGGTCTAGGTAATATGTAAATCTTCATACAACAACACTTAAACATGATTCTCTAGATATTTTGCTTCTCTGTGTGTGTGTTGAAAATGACACCAAATCACCATGCACTATAATGATATAAACACATAGCATTATCTTTGATGGTTAGCTATTGTTTCTAAAGTCTTTCTTTCTAAAGCTCAGTTTTTCTACCTCTTGATTATACCATTACTCCTCATGGAATTATGGATTCCACAAGTTGAAAGGACCTTCAGAGTTACCAAGTGTAACCCATGCCAATACAATATTCTCCAAAAAATGGTTATCCAAATTTTACTTGGAGATATCCAGTAATAATTAGGAACCTATTACTTCCTAGAGTAGCTCATTTTACATTGGGAAAACTCTAATTTTTAGTAAGTTTTTTCCCTTAAACCAAGTTGAAGTCTATCTTTCTGCATCTTCCATTGTCCTCTGGGACTAACTACTATAAATGAAATGCCTTCTCCACATAACAACCCTGTAATTGCTTGATGACAATTCTATCTCCTCTAAGTTCTCTTCTCCAGGCTAAGCCTCTGCTCCCTTAGTTCCTTAAATTGATCCCTCTAAGGAATGTTTACTCATAATATTGATGAAAAGAATGTTGATTATTTGAATAATGTTAACTAGAGAGAATTCCTAGCGAAATGCTTTGTGCCTAGCCTTCAGACCTCTACCCAATATTTTTATCATTGATTTAACCAAAGACATGCATGTAGTATCCAAATTGTTAATGACAGAATGCTTACAACAAATGTCAGAGGGCACCAGCCTGGAATTCAGGAGGATCTGAGTTCAAATGTGATCTCAGACACTTAACACTTCCTAGCTATATGACCCTGGGCAAGTCACTTAACCCCAACCTCAAAACCAAAACAAAACAAAACAACAAAAAAAACCCAAATGCCAGAAGCAGTATAGAGGGAGATTGGAATAATACTGGATTTGGAGACAGAACCTATGTTTAAATATGGGCTCTTTAACTTACTATTTGTATTATTTTCGATAACTGAATTTATTCCTCTGGGCCTCAGTTTTCCCATTCATAAATTGAGGTGGGATCATACTAGAGGATCTGATACCCCTTTTAGCTCTGAAATTGTGATCAGTAGGCCACATGAAATTAAAAAAATTATATATAGTTGTCTAATTCTATACTTGAATCCAAAAAGTAAACTACTTAAAGAAAAAGGGGTGAAATATAACTAAATAACAGTGCATATGGAAAAACACAGTTAAAAAAAATAAATCTTACTGAGTCAATAATATGACACAAGAACAAAATATTAATATGTGTGCTCTCAAGTCAGCATATATATCTTTTGATACCTTTATTTAATGAGGGTAAAATATATCACCAATTGCCTATATAAATAGAAAAGACACTAGTCATAAAAAGCATGTTAAAAAATCCTTCTTAGATATCCATGAGATGTATATTTTTAGATTTATTAATTTATTGTGTTTCATTCTAGATGCCCTATTTTAGGAAGGGTATTGATTGATACTGATAAGTTTGAACTTGTCCAGGTTAGTGGAGGGATGTAAAAGTATGCCAAATGAGGGCTCTGTGGAAGAATTTGTTTTGCTTGATGAAAAGATGATTGACTGGAGATATAAAAGCTGAGTTAGCTTATTTGAAGCATTATTGTATGTAGAAAGTATTAGACATTTCCATTGTAGAAGAAATTAGGTGGCATATTGGATAGAGTGTTGGACCTGGAGTCAGGAAAGTTCAAATTCAGCCTTAGTTGCCTACTATTTATGTGAGCCTGGGCAAGTCATTTAACCTTTTGTCAACTGCAAAATTTGAAATAATGATAGCACTCACTTTAAAGGATTGTGGTGAAGATCAAATGAGATTGTATTTGTAAAGTATTTAGCACAGTGCTTGTCATATAGAAAGCATTTAAGAAATGCTTAGTCTCCCCAAAAGAGCAGAACTACTAGCCATATATGAAATAACAGAGAAATGGATTTCAACTGCTTTAGGCAAAACCTTTTAAAAATTAAAACTGTAAAACAAACAAACAAAAAAAGAATGGATTAAAAAATTAGTGAGTTTCCCCATCATTGGCGGTATTCCAATGAACATTGGATGATTGTTTTTTAGAGATTAATTTATTCCTTAAATATGGATGTAATTAGCTGACTTCTAAAGTTTCTTCCCCAAATCCTCTAAATAAAGTTACCACTTTATAATGCTTTTGACTTTTCAGTATTCTGTTTTGAATCATGATGTTTGATATCAAGAAGCAAACTTTTCTTTAACCAGATGTACATATCTGCAATTCTTTCCCAGTCAAAAGTCAAAAGAGTGACAGACTGTTGAGCTTGAGAAATGTCTTGTTTCTGACATGACAGCAAAAAACAAGAGGAGAGTCCTTGACTATTTTACATATTTGCTTTTCTCCAAGTTTTTGGGGTCAATGAAAGGAACATATCCTGTAAATCATTAAAACAATTTCAGAAGGAAGCATCTCAAAGTTAGGCAACTTCAAAACAATAAGTCTTTCTTGACCTATGTCCAAACCTTTTGGTGCCTAAGGAAAGAAAGGGCCAAGCAATAGAGAACAGAGAGACCTAGAAAGAGCTTTCTAAGTCAAATAAAATAGAAGAAAACATTTTCCTTTAAGTTTTGATCCGTGGAGAGAAATGTCCAAAAATTACAATAAGCAATCTATTTTCATTTCACTTTATACAACACTAATAAGATGTATTGATTTCAGTCTTCAGTCTGAAGGCAGATTTACTTAGCTGGAAGAAGAGATTAAGTCTAACTTGGAAGGAACATTAACTTCTTCAGAATTCATCAAGAACGCACTTAACCTCTTAAAGAGTAAGACAAGAACATAGTTAAATAACAATAGGATGAGTTAAAGAGAGTTCACAAAAACTTCTTTTAAAAATCCTTAGATCTTCTGGTTGCACACATTGCTTTTTTTTTTTTTTTTCTTGAGGTATAGAAATTTTCAATTTAAAAAAGGGAAAGGGATACTGGACTTCATATTTTTTAAATTTTCTTGCCATATAGTCATCAAAATATTTATTTTTTCTAAACAAATTTATTTTAAATGTAATTGGGAAAAATATTAAATGAATAAATCAAATACATTATTTTTTTCTTTTTAAGACTTATTGTTGCATATATTTCCCCCCTTTAAATATCAATTGGAAATCTACATTCTTAGGTATTAAAAATCTAAAGAGGGATTTTTGTTCTGTTGCACAATACCTAAAGACAAAATGAAAAAAAAAAAAATATATATATAGTCTGCCTGCTTATCTAAGTTTTTGTGATCACACTTGAAATCACAACTCTGATATTTACTACTTGTTTGATCACTTATCTTCCACAGATATAAGGGGATTAGATACAGTAGCCTCTCTGGTCTCTTCTGGTTTTACATTTATTATTTTATGCATTAGAACATTAACTATTATTTTCTTTTTTTCAAAATGTTCTTCTTTTTTTCCTCCTGCAAGGCAGTTGGAGTTAAGTGACTTGTTCAGGACCATGCAGCTTGTGTGAAGTATCTGAGGCCAGATTCAAATATGATTCCTCTTGATTTCAGGGCTAGAGCATTGTCCAATATGCCACACAGACACTTCCTTAACCATTACTTCCTTAGGACAATGGGAACGCTTTTGAATCTAAAGATAGAGGGGACACACACACACACACACACACACACACACACACACACACACATAGAGCGATTAGAGACAGACCAATTAGATAGGCAGATAGACAAATAGATAATAGAACATTTATTAAATACTTTTCAATATGCCCAGCATTATGTTAAGCACTGGGAATGCAACTACAAAAAACAAAATCAATAACTGTTTTCAAGAACATACATTCTAACATATACTGTATCTTAGAGTTGCTTTAATTTGCATTTCTTTAGTCCACAGTGATTTAGAGCATTTATTAATATGACTATAGATAATTTTGGTTTCTTCATCTGAAAACTGCTTGTTCATATCATTTGATGATTTATCAACTAAGTGATGCCTTGTATTCTTTTTTTCCTCTTATTTAATTTTTTTCCTAATTACATGTAAATTTTTTAACATTTATTTAAAAATTTTTGAATTTTAAATTCTCTTCCTCCTCTCTCCCTTCCTTGTGGTAGTAAGCAATTTGATATAGACTATAGATTCAGTTTAATATAGAGTTTATTTAATATAGACTCAGTTATCTATATGTTTGAGAAATGGAGTCTTTATCATAGAAATTTGTTGTAAATCCCCTCCCCCTTCTAAGTTTTCTGCTTCACTTCTAATCTTGGCTGCATTGGTTTTGTTTGTTCAACCTTTTTAAAATTTAATGTAATCAAAATTATCCATTTTATATCCCTGTTTTGTCATAAATTCTTCTGGAAGGAAATCTTGATGAAAAAATTCTTTCTTGACAGACAGATCAGCTACTACTTTTCAACTTAATTATGTTAGAGTTATGATCTAAAAATCATAGAGGCAATATTTGTCAAAAGTAAGATGATCCTTGTGACCAACCTTGTGATCATGAGCTTCTCTACAATTAACTAGGGAAATCCTTTAAATAAATCAATTATAGCTTGGTTTGTATTCAGTAAATTTCTTAAAATACGCATCATGTCCTTTCATATCCTTTCAATAAATCCCAGGGGCTCCCTATTGCCTCCAGTAGCAAATAGTAAATGTTTGGTATTCAAAGCTTTCCATAAACTAGTCCCCCTATATTTCTGCTCTTTTTGTAATTTACACTCTGCCTCATAATTTGCAAACCAATTACATGATCTCCTGAATGTTCCAGAAAGAAAATGCTCCATTTCTTGACTTTGGCATTTTCTTTGGCTATCTTCCCTTGTCTGAAATGATCATTCTCCTCGTTCACTCTCCCTATGAATTTTTCTAGCTTTATTTAAATCCCAACTAAAATACTGCCTTTTATTATAAGGCTTCCCTAACCCCTCAATTCCAGAGCCTTCCTAATGTTAGTTATTTCATATTTAGCATGCATATAGCTAGCTTTCTATATATTTGTTCACAGTGTTGTCTCATCAATTCATTGTAAGCTCTTTGAGGCCAGAGATTGTTGTTTATTTTTGTATCCCCAGCATTTAATACAGGGCCTGACACATAAAAGGTGCTTAATAAATATATTGATTTAAAACCTTTCTGGAATGGTAGATCATTAAATATTACTTCCTTAGCCCATGCATTACAGTGATCCTTGATATATAGAAATTGATATATAGAAGAAAGAATTTCTTTTGTCATTGCAGATCTACATTTTCTCAGTAACTTGTGGTCTTAGAAAACTACCAGAGTCTGAGATATTAAGTGATTTGTCTAGGACAGCATATCTACTATGTGTTAGGTGAAACCAAGACCCACTTTTCTTGTGTTATGAGATACCACATTATTTACTATTGCAGACAGCCTCTTTGTTGGAGTACCATCTCTTGGAAATCCAGTATCATCTACAGATTAGGATGTGGCTTTGGAGAAGGACTTCACAAAAAAAGGTAGTTAAAAAAAATAATTTGCTATTGTTTTGCAAGTAAATCATCACTACTACTGCAAAGCACATGTCTCCATGCCCCTCTGACTGTAGAGAGCATAATTTTGATAAATGAAAGGAAGTATAGTGCAGTGTAGAATAGGTTGGACTTTAGTTATATGACTTGCTTTTAAATCATGATTCCATCTCCCTGTGTGACTTTGCAAAATTTGCTCAAATCTTGAGTCTCAGTTTCTCTTGTGTAAAATTAAGTCACCATGGAGATAATCACTAAAATCCCTTCCAAATCTAACTCTAGAATCCTATAATTTCTTGTCCCTTTCAAAAAGATGTCTGAACTATACTTTACCACCACCTACTGGGAGCTGGTTTATAGCACTAAAAATTATGAGTAACAAAAAGTAGATGCTGCTATCTTTATTCTATACCTATTTCCCCAAACCTTTTGCTACTTATTCTTGATTTCTTATACACACACACACACACACACACACACATATACACACACACTTTTCCCTCTTTATTGTTTCCAATTCAGAACTGCTTGGTCTGTCTCCACTTACATACTTATGTGCTTCAGGCATTTTGCCAGTAGATGGAGCACGAGATTAGAATTGACAAGACCTGTGCCTGGAACTGTCCTAATTTATACTATTAGCATAATTCATTTATGACCTGACTTTACTGAGGTAGTCCTTGTAACAATCATCCCCCATACTCCTTGCCCTCAAAATCTTTGTAAGCACATATTGAAAGTGCTTAAATTTGTAATTTGGAATCAGAAGCCAAAAAAGTGTTTTCTCATCCAATTTCCGAGAGAAGAAAGAGAATCAGAAGAATACATCAGAAATTTCAGGCTGACCCAAACCATGTACATTAGTCAGAATTAGCAAATCATATTGTAGTTTTTGATAGGGCTTTTAATAGCCTTCATGGAGGCATAGAGTGGGTAAATGAATCTGATGAGGTTTAGATCAGGGAAGCAACCATTTTGTGGTTCAATCATTTTTCAGTCATGTCTGATCCTTCATGATCCCATTTGGAATTTTCTTGGCAGAGATACTGAAATGCTTTTTCATTGTCTTTTCCATCTTATTTTTATAGATGAGGAAACTGAGCAAAGAACACTAAGTGACTACCTGGGGTCATATAGCTGTTAAGTTTCTAAGGCCATATTTGAACTGAGAAAAATGAGTCTTCCTGACTCTATACCAGACATTTTATCCACTGTATCACATAGTTGTCCAAGAAGCACCATAGAGACTAAGGAAAGCAAAGGAACCAGGAAATAGTTCTGGATCTTGTCCAGCTGTTCTAGAATGTTTTTTTTTTCTTTTTCTTTTCTAGGAAGTACCATATTATGCTGCTCATAAATCTTGGTAACAAGAAAGGAAAGAAGGGGAAAGTGGACATCTAAGTCTATGCTAAAAGTGCTCTATATTCTAGTGCTTTTCTGCTCTGTTGCTCATGGAGGACTTTTAAAATGCAAATATCAGGGGCAGCTAGATGGCGCAGTGGATAGAGCACCAGCCCTGAAGTCGGAAAGATCTGAGTTCAAATATGGAACTCATATTTTGAGATCATCAAATATGATCTCAGACACTTAACACTTCCTAGCTGGATAACCCTAGACAAGGCATTTCATCCCAATTACCTTGGCAAAAAAATAAAAATAAAATAAAAATGCACGCACACAAATATCAGCACTTTAGTGAACACTTTGGCTTCAATTAATTAGTATGGTCAAATGGAAAGAGTACTGGCTTAGAATGTATAAGATCTAGGTTCAAATCCTGTTTTTCTCACTTAATTTGCTATGTCATGTTAGGCAAGTCAATCTCTGTTGATTTTGTTTTACCTGTCTGCAAAATTAGAGAACTAGATTAGATTATCTCTAAATCCTTCAAAGCTCTAAATCTATCATGTTGTAAAAGATGTTTTTTGTGTTGTAGTTCAGCCATGATTTTGGATTGATGGAGAGAATGCTGATATAATACTATGAGCCTGTGTGAGGGGCAGAGTTGGTGGGAGATCTTTAGGGAGGAGAGATGTTATTTGAGAGGGAATAGAAGAAGCACCAGATCTTTAGGATGTGATACAAGCTGATAGAGAGAAAGACTTGGACACCTGCTATCATATAGGAGAAACTATTTCCTAAACATATGACTGAAATCCAGCCTTCTTCTTTATTGGTTGAGATTTCATTTTTCTTCTATCTAAATTCTGTGATGACCACCTTAGCGGCCTGGATATCTTAGAATCAGCCGGAGTCAGTATAAGCAAAAGTCCTTGGTCTTTATTCTTGGTCTTTAGTGGTAGAAGTCAAGGGGAATGGACACATAGGATCTCTGCAACCCCACCTCCTCATCTCCTGCCCAGAGTGAGTCTGGCTAGTCTCACAGCACCTCCTAGTCCCTCCCACAATTCTCTGTATACACCAAATGATTGGGCCAGCACAGGATAGCAGGAAGGGCCATTTTCCAAACATATTCTTATAGAGTATTGTCCAATCGGTAATTAGCCTCAAGTGCTCCATTGTCCAACCCCAGTGCATTGACTCAAAAGTTTCAGCTCTTTACAAAATTCTTTATTCACTCTTGTGATAGTCTGGCATATCCTATTTGTATAACTTCTCTGATTTCTTTTTACTATTTACTTGGGAAGACAGATTCTTTTATTATTTGTTATTTGGGATGTTCTTTTGTATAACTAATGTTTTGTGGGAAGTAATCAAATGGCTAGTGACTAGGCAGGTGGCTTTTATTTTGAACCAAAATTCTATCTTTATATTACTAATATTTGAAAGAGAAGATAAGTCTAAGTTAATTCCAGTACCCTTCTCAGAAAGAGTGGTTAGCCTTATGACCTTTTGTCTGACTTCTTCGGGCAAGAATATAGTCTCTCTTAAAGAAGAGTAGGCAAGATGCCAGAGTTAATTATTAATGCCTCCCTCAAATAAATTCAGATAATGCACATATATGCATTGTACAATCCTTTAATATAATCTGAAGGTGTAGAGAGAATACTAGTATTGGTACATGGATTTCTTACTTCTTCCATTTCCTTACTCTAAGTATAAAGACTGTAGCTCTTAATTAGCTGATTGTCAATCTGAAAATAATCTCCCTAACTCTTCTGTCTGGGTATCTTTTTGCTTGTATCACTTTTTAATATTACAGCTTATTTTTTTGATAAATGAAAGAAAGAAAAGAGAAGAGAACAAAAAAAGAAATGTGAAAATAATATAATATTTTGAGCTAAGAGATGAGTTCAAATTCTATATTTACTATTTACTAAATATGTGAATGTTATCTCTCTGGCTCAGTTTTCTCATAAGTAAAATGAGATTAATCATATTTATGCTACCTACATTTTAAGATCATCATTTAAAAAAAAGTGTTTTTTAAATATAAAACTACATAAGTGAGAGACAGAAAGACAGACAGGGACATACAAAAAGACAGAGACTGAGACAAGGGAAAGAGATTTTGGAGGAGATAGACAATTAGGAAGCTTCTATGACCAATCTCATATGAAATTCTTAGTCCAGAAAATGTATTTTTCCCTTTCTGGAGGAAAAAGTTTGGGAAACAATAGAAAGAGGTATAAATATAGAAATGATCAAGTTTATTGAGTTTTTTGGAATAAGGTTTTGTTTTACATCGAGCAAGGTTGAGATTTTAAAAACTGGGAATACAGGCAAGTATAATTTACCCAGCAAAACTGAGACTAATCCTGCAAAGGAAAAAAATGGTATTTAATAAAACAGAAGACTTTCAAGCTCCTGATGAAAAGACAAGAGCTGAATAGAAAAAATGACTTTAAGATATCAGACTCAAGAAAAACAAAAAGGTAAAAATGAAAGATATCACAATAGACTCAGTAAGGTGAAACTGTTTACCTTTATATTTGAGGAGTCACTCCATGTAACTTCTAAGAACTTCATTTTTTATTAGTACAACTAGAAGGATACTATATAGAAACATAGAATGGAAATGCATTAGTAACGGTGCGATGGAATTAAAAAAAAGAGAGAGAGATAAAAAAGAGAGATGCTTTGGGAGAAGAGGAAAGGAAGAGAAATAATGAGGAAAATTATCAGACATTAGACATCAGACTTATGATAAAGAATGTTCTCTACTTCCAGAGAAAGAAATGATAGGGTCTAAATGAAGAATGAAGAATACTGTAAAAAAAAATCTTTATTATTCTTGAGTCTTTTTTAGAGGGATTACAAAAAACAGAACAGATAAAAGCAGGCAGTGGTTTGAAGCAAAACTGATTTTAGAAGAGGGATAAAAAGAGAGAAAGTAAAGAATAAAAAGTAAAAAAATAAGATGGAAAGAAATGCACAATAAGTTAGCATGGCTAAAAATTTGAATGGGATGAGCTGACCTATCAAAGGAAAATAGATAGTAAGACAATTTAAAAGCCCAAATTCAGTAATATGTTGTTGTTATAAACAGATTTGAATGAGAGACACTCACAGAGTTCAATGAGGGGCTATATCAGAATCTATTATGCTTCAGCAAAAGTGAAAAAAAAAAGCACTTGTAGCAATCATGATCTCAGAAAAAAACAAAAGCAAAAATAGGCTTTTAAAAAAAGAAAATCAGGGAAACTACATCTTACTAAAAGGAACTACAAAGTAGTCATATTAATATTAAATATAAATGTGCCAAGTGGCACAATATTCAAATCATTAAAAGGAAAAATTAGATGAGTTACAGGACTAATTTTCCCTCTCATAGTAAGATACATATCATCATAAAATACATAAGAAAGAAGTCGAGGAGATAAATAGAATCTCAGAAAAGTTTAACAGATCTTTGAAGAAAACTGAATGGGACTAGAAAGGAGTTTAATTTTTCTCAGTTACACATGACTTTCTTCATAAAAACTAACCATGTATGAAGGGAAAAAAATACAAAAAACCTATCTCACAACCAAATGCAGAAAAAATAATGCATAATATTCAGACCATAAGATTAAAAAAAAGGTATATTTAGTAATGAGCCATAGAAGAATTGCACATGTTTGACATATATTGAATTACTTGCCATCTAGGGGAGGCAGTGGGGGGAAGGGAGGGAAAAAAATTAGAACACAAGGTTTTGAAAGGGTTAATGTTGAAAATTATCCATAAATATGTTTTGAAAATCAAAAGCTTTAATAAAAAAAGAAAAAAAGTTAATTTGAAACTAAATAATCTAATCCTAAAGAATGAGTTGGTCAAAAAACAAATGATAGAAACAATCAATAATTTTGTTAAAGAGTGTTGTGACCAACACAACCCAAATGGGCTAGTGGCAGTTGAAAATAAGGAGATAGGGTTGCTGATAATTCAACAGAACTGTTTATTAGGAGAAATCATGCTGCTTATATATCTTTAAACCCCTGGTTTCTGTTTTCTATGATCTAATTCTCTGAAGCATGTTGTTGGTTTCTAGGGACTCAATCTTGTGTAAAGTTCACAATGCTCCAGTAATTGTGCCAGGACCTTATGTTTTCTCATGATTTCAAGCTGAAATGCAAGCTTGATTAATCTTAGGAGGAGGGGAACATTCCAGTTACCAAAGTCTCTAGCTTCCTGAGAGTTCTCTACAAAAGAGAATGAAAATTTGTGGGATGTAGTAAAAGCAGTACTGGAGAGAAAATTTATATCTCTACATGCATACACCAACAAAGCAAAGAAAGAATAGATCAATGACTTGGGCATGTCATTAAAAAACCAACCAAACAAAAAAAGAATCAAACAAAAAAAAAATGAACCAAATAACCCTCTTCTCCCCCAAAATACCTAGAAAATGAACAAATTAAAAACTCCTATATCAAAATCCTGAAAATCAAATACAGATGGAAAGAAATTAGTTTCAAAAAATTGAACTAATATATAATTATGCAAAACCCAATAAAAATAGACAAGAAAACCAAATTACTATAGTATCAAAAATGAAAAGGGTGAATCTTATCAATGAAAAGAAAATTAAAGCAATTATTGGGTATAATTTTGACCAATTAAGTGCTAGCAAGACTAGCAATCTAAGTGAAATGAATGAATATTTACAATATTAACTGCTTGTTTAACAAAAGAGGTAACAGCATACTTAAATAATTCTCTTTTAGAAAAGTAAATTGAACAAGACATCAATGAGCTCCTTAAGGGGAAAAAAATCCTCTAGATCAGATGAATCTATAGGTGAATTTTACCAAATCTTTAAAAAAAATCCATCCCAATATTACATATACAATTTAAAAAATAATACAGGAGTCCTACCAAATTCTTTTTATGAGACAAACATAATTTTGATACTTAAACCAGAAGCAAACTATAGTTTTCTATAATTGCTATAATTGCTATAGAGCAATTTTCTTAATGAATATTGATGCAAACTTTTAAATAAAATACTAGCAAGGAGATTGCAACAACATAAAACAAAGGCTATACGCGATGTCCAGATGGGATTTATGCCAGTAATGCAGATTTGGCTCATTATCAGAAAAATTACCAGCATAATTGACCACATAAATAACAAAAATCATATGATTATTTCAAAAGATATAGAAAAAACACAAGTCATTTCTATTAAAAACATGAAGCATAGTAATAAATGGAGAATTTCTTAAAATGATAATTTGTATCCATCTAAAACCAAGAGCAAGCATTATTTGTAGCAGGAATAAATTTGAAACCTTCCCAGTAAGATGAATGGGGAAATAGAGATGTCAGTTTTCACCACTATTATTCAATATTGTACTAGAAATGTTCACTATAGGAATAAGAAAAGAATAAGAAATTGTAAGGTCTTTGAGTATAAGTGACAAGCCATGTGTGTTTCTATTTTCATTGGCACCTTCAGAATATTTACAAATAGTCGTCAGCTGTGAGGTAGTGAAAATGGTACTGGTTTTAGAATAAGAAAGTCAAAGCTAAATTTCCAGTTTCACCTCTTATTTACTAAACTATAACACTGTGCAAAACCTTCCATTTCTCTGAGCCTCAGTGTCTTTATCTGCAAAATGGATTTAGTCATAAGTATATGTCCTGACGCAAAGGATTGTTGCAGAGATCAATTGAGAGAATATAGCAAAGTACTTGATAAAATTTTAAGTATGATTGATATGTAAGTTATTATAATTAAATAGTTAGGTGGTACAATAGATAAAGAGCAGTGCCTGGAGTCAGGTTGCCTGATCATCATGAATTTGAATCTGGCATCAGACACTAGCTAAGGAAGCATGATCAAGTAATTTTAGCCTGTTGGCCTCAGTTTCTTCCTCTATAAAATGATTTCAAGAAGGAAATGACAAACCACTGTATCTCTGCGAAGAAAACTCCAAATTGGTTCATGGAGAGTTGGACACTACTGAAAACAGAACAATAACAATAACAATAAAACAGAACATTGTCATTATTAAGAATAGTAAACTTTTAAATATTTTGAATGTTTAAACATGAGTTCTTCACGAGTGATTACTACTGTAATTCAGGATGCAGATGCATTTATAGGCTGTAAGCAGAGAATGTACTAAATATCAATTAATAGTCAGGACATTTGTTATTAATAAGGCAGAGAGAAAGGACAGTGACTAGAGCATTAGACCTGTAGTCAGGAAGATCTGAATTAAAGGGCCAAGTCACTTAACTCTGTTTGCCTCAGTTTCTTCAACTATAAAATCAACTGGAGAAGGAAATGGTAAATCACCTCAGTAGCTGTTAAGAAAACACCAAATGGGGTTTTATGACTTACAACCATGACTAACAATGTTATTAACAGGTTTGTTCCAAATAGCAAATTGACGAATGAAACCATTAGTGTTTTATCGATTTGCCAGTTTGTTACTTAATACTGGTAAAAAAAAAATACTTAAAATTGATTCTTCTAGGATCTACAATACTTTCTGGAAATAATTGAGACTACTAGAGGAAACATATTTATTAAAGAATATTACCAAACCCTTATTTCAGTTTTAAGCTGGAATCCCACATATATCAAAACATTAATGTAGTTCAGTTTTTTAAAAATAGCTAAATTACAATTAAAAGGAATTTTTTTCCATTATAGGCTGATCAGAATTTTTTTACCCTATAAGCTATTGCAAAGATTAGTTTGAAATTGAATATGTCTTGACAAATTGTTTAGCAACAAGTTATTTATAGGCTCACAAAGCCACTCATCTATTTGAATTGATATCGTGAATTTAGGCAACTTAACCATTAATTCAATAAGAAGATAAAAGATTAAATCTATGGCTTACCTGAATTGACAGATCATTTTAATGACATTCCCTCAACCAGTACGTATTGTTTTTATTATTTTCCAGGCCTGTGCTAAGTGATAGTAGCACATAGAAATACATATAAGATAATCTCTAATTTTATAGGGCTGACATTATAATGGGAGAGATAACATGCAACTGTGTACATGTAAGATGTCATTCAAATGTTAAATTGCTAGCCTTATATACAGATACTCTTCAAGCAACATCAACACTCCATTGGTGATAATATACATATATATTCTAGGAGAAAATTTTGATGGATTTGTATTTTGAATGTTGAGAAAATAGGGATCTTAATCGTATTGTTATCATGGGCCCTTTTAGCAGTTTGGCAAAGATAAATAAACCCGTTATCAGAATAATGTGCCTAAATACATATAAAATGAATCATTACAAAGAAAATTAATTACATTGAAATGTACTCAAAGTATGAAAAAAAAAAGTTTATGGACCCAAGTTAAAAACTCTAACACAAAAGCTTGTCTTTTAATGAATGATTAGACTACATTTTAGGAACTTATTTTAAACCAACATGTTATTTACTGTTCATATCTTTAAAATACATGAAATATATTTAAAATAGGTATATTACATAGGATCTATTTTAACCAAGAAATGAAGAGCTAAAGTATTATTTTACCAAGACATAATATTTATCCACTGTTCCTTTCCAATACTATTGATGAAATACATTCACATTTCAAAAATTTAAACCAGAATATCTCCTATATTTTGAATAGTTTTTTGTGGAGAATTTTTAGATTCCATGGACAGGAATTACACAAGATTTCAATTTATGGATTAATTGTAATCTGCACCAGGAGGAGTCTTCACTTGCCTAAAATCATGGATCTAGGAAAGTTTTGATGTATCCTATACTTGTTTAAAGAAAAACAACACAAAATAAAATTACTATTTCATTTTGAGAGGTCTGCATTCTTTTTCTATAAACCATATAGAATTCCTTGAAGTATTGAGATATACATGGAAAATTATGTGGTTTATATTAACTGGTTTGCAGAGACTGCACCAAATAGCATAGTTCAAAGAGAATCTCTCTCACTTGTTAGGGAAGATGGTAGACCCTCTGGGATGATCCAATCAGGATTTTTCTATTTCTAATGCAATCCAGAGCTATTTTCTCAATTTTATTGCTACAATTGAGTTTTGTTGCAAATTTTCAAAAAAAAAAAAAAAAAAAAAAAAAAAAGATTTATTTCAAATTGCTCAGTAAAATAATAATAATAAAAAATTCTAGGAAACAGAAATTCATGAATAATCAAAGATGAAATTTGGTTTTAATCAGAAAATTCCTTGTTTTAAATTGAATAGATTGAATTTTTTAAAGTTAATTCTTAAGGAAAACATTATGCTGAATTTAGTAAGCAAATACATCTCTTATTTTAAAGAAATCTTAAATTCAAACATTATTTCCTTTGTTCATGTGATTTCATTGGTATAGAAAATGTGTGGAAATGCCCTCAATGAATACAAATCCATAATTCATCTATAATTTATAGACTTACAATGTTTCTTGGTATTTTGTTGTTATTCTGTCATTTTTTCAATCATGTGTGACTCTTTGTGACCCTCCCCTCCCATTTTTTGGACAAAGATACTAGGTCATTTTATAGATAGGGAAACTGAGGCAAATAGGCTTAAGTGACTTTCCCAGGGTGACATGGGTAATATATGTCTAAGATCAGATTTGAACTGAGGAAAATGAGTCTTTTTTACTACAGACCCAGCATTCTATCCACTGAGCCACTCTAGTTTTCTGATACAATGAGAGAATATGTAACTTGTTCAAGGAGACACAGATAATGTCAAAAACAAGACCTGAATCCAGATCTTCCTGATCTGGCAAATCCTTCAATCAGGGTGCCAAACTGAATTTAAACAATAAAAGAGAGAGGGAAACAATTGTCATATACACTTTAACTAAGATATGTTAAAGCTTAAATAATTTTTAAAAATGAAGTTAAAATCTCAGAGATATAATACTTCAGAAGAACCAAAGTGAATATTGAAATTCAGAGATTTATCCCCAGGATAATACACTATGATCAAGTAGGATTTATGCCAGGAATGCAGGGCTGGTTTAATATTAGGAAAATTATTAGTATAATTGACCATATTAATAATCAAATTAATAAAAACCATATGATCATCTCAATAGATGCAGAAAAAGCATTTGATAAAATCTAACATCCATTCCTACTAAAAACGCTTGAGAGTATAGGAATAAATGGACTATTCCTTAAAATAATAAGGAGCATATATTTAAAACCGTCAGTAAACATCATATGTAATGGCAATAAACTGGAACTTTTCCCTTTAAGATCAGGAGTGAAACAAGGTTGCCCACTATCACCATTACTATTCAATATAGTACTAGAAACGCTAGCCTCGGCAATAAGAGCCAAGAAAGAGATTCAAGGAATTAGAGTAGGAAATGAGGAAATCAAACTATCACTCTTTGCAGATGACATGATACTATACTTAGAGAACCCCAAAGACTCTGCTGAAAAGCTATTAGAAATAATTCAGAACTTTAGCAAAGTTGCAGAATACAAAATAAATCAACATAAATCCTCAGCATTTTTATACATTACCAACACAATCCAAGAGAAAGAGATGCAAAGAGAAATTCCATTCAAAATAACTGTCAATAGTATAAAATATTTGGGAATATATCTACCAAAGGAAAGTCAGGAATTATATGAGCAAAATTATGAAACACTTACCACAAAAATAAAGTCAGATTTAAATAACTGGAAAGACATTGAATGCTCTTGGATAGGCCGAGTGAATATAATTAAGATGACAATACTCCCTAAACTAATCTATTTATTTAGTGCTATACCAATCAGACTCCCAAGAAACTATTTTGATGACCTAGACAAAATAACAACACAGTTCATATGGAACAAAAAAAGGTCGAGAATTTCAAAGGAAGTAATGAAAAAAAAATTAAATGAAGGTGGTCTAGCTGTACCTGATCTAGAACTATATTATAAAGCAACAGTCACCAAAACCATTTGGTATTGGCTAAGAAATAGACTAGTTGATTGGTGGAATAGGTTAGGTTCACAGGGCAAGATAGTGAATAAAAATAGCAATCTATGTTTGACAAACCCAAAGATCCCAACTTTGGGGATAAGAATTCATTATTTGACAAAAACTGCTGGGAAAACTGGAAATTAGTATGGCAGAAACTAGGCATGGACCCACATTTAACACCACATACTAAGATTAGATCAAAATGGGTCCAAGGTTTAGGTATAAAGAATAAGATCATAAATAAATTAGAGGAACATAGGATAGTTTACCTCTCAGACTTGTGGAGGAGGAAGGAATTTGTGTCCAAAGGAGAACTAGAGATCATTATTGATCACAAAATAGAAAATTTTGTTTACATCAAATTAAAAAGTTTTTTCACAAACAAAACTAATGCAAACAAGATTAGAAGGGAAGTAACAAATTGGGAAAACATTTTTACAGTTAAAGGTTCTGATAAAGGCCTCATCTCCAAAATATACAGAGAATTGACTTTAATTTATAAGAAATCAAGCCATTCTCCAATTGATAAATGGTCAAAGGATATGAACAGACAATTTTCAGATGATGAAATTAAAACTATTTCCACTCATATGAAAGAGTGTTCCAAATCACTATTGATTAGAGAAATGCAAATTAAGACAACTCTGAGATACCACTACACACCTGTCAGATTGGCTAAGATGACAGGAACAAATAATGATGAATGTCGGAGGGGATGTGGAAAAACTGGGACACTGATGCATTGTTGGTGGAGTTGTGAAAGAATCCAACCATTCTGGAGAGCAATCTGGAATTATGCCCAAAAAGTTATCAAACTGTGCATACCCTTTGACCCAGCAGTGCTACTACTGGGCTTATATCCCAAGGAAATACTAAAGAAGGGAAAGGGACCTGTATGTGCCAAAATGTTTGTGGCAGCCCTTTTTGTAGTGTCTAGAAACTGGAAAATGAATGGCTGTCTATCAATTGGAGAATGGTTGGGTAAATTATGGTATATGAATGTTATGGAATATTATTGTTCTATAAGAAATGACCAACAGGAGAAATACAGAGAGGCTTGGAGAGACTTACATCAACTGATGCTGAGAGAAACGAGCAGAACTAGGAGATCATTATACACTTCAACAATGATACTGTATGAGGATATATTCTGATGGAAGTGGATATCTTCAACATAGAGAAGAGCTAATCCAATTCCAATTGATCAATGATGGACAGAATCAGCTACACCCAGATAAGGAACACTGGGAAATGAGTGTAAACTCTGAGCATTTTTTTGTTTGTTTGTTTTTCTTCCCAGATTATTTTTACCTTCTAAATACAATTCTTCCTTTGCAACAACAAAAACAACAAAATTTGGTTCTGCACATATATATATTGTACAAAGCATATACTATAAGATATTTAATATGTATGGGAACGCCTGCCATCTAGGGGAGGGGGATGGAGGGAAGGAGGGGAAAAAATCGGAACAGAAGGGAGTACAAGGGTAATGTTGAAAAAAATACCTATGCATATGTACTGTCAAAAAAAGTTATAATTATAAAATTAATTTTAAAAAAAGAAATTCAGAGATTTGAGATTTGGAAAAATCTCTATATACAAATCAATAATCAGTTCCAAAGTCCTCAGTCTACCTTTTATCACAGAATCCCAGATTTAGGACCTGAAAGGAATTACAGAAGTCATTGATAACTTCTTTGAATTGGTCAGGATCAGATGGTGGGTTTCTTGATGAAAGGGATTACTTGTCCCTTTTTTGGAGGAAAATATCCCGAGGATTTAGCAGAATGCTTAATATATATTTTGTGTTTATTAAATGCTTGATGATCTAATTACTTAGAAATGCTGAAATAGTTGACAAATATGATTGCTGAGCCCATTGTCAAAAATGTCTGAAAGATGGAAAATAGGAAAGTTGCTGCATGATTATAAAACAGCCCTATATTGTCCCTAATTTCAGAAAAAGAAAAAGTATGAAGTATTTAAGCTAAACACAAGTAAACTTGACATTGAATCCTGACAAATTTATAGAATATGTTATTAAAGAGATAGTTGGTACACATCTTCCAGCCCTAAAATTTTGATCCTATAGGCTAAAAAACATTATTGAACACAAAAGCCATCATATTTTCAACAACAGATTGTGCCAGTTTCATTAAAAAAAAATATGAAGAGATGTAAGAAAATGACAGTATAGTTAAGCAATTTTGGACTTGGATGAATAGTTAGAAGAACGACATGGTGTGTAAAATCAAGGAGGTGATAGTTTCTTTGTCCTTTACTCTGGTGGGACAATACCTGGAGTATTAGGCTCAGTTCTTGAAGAAATACTTGTATAGGCCAGAGAGCTTCCAAAAGAAGGTAACCAAAATGGAGTTGGATTTCTAGATCATGAGCTATGAGGATTATTGAAGAAACTGGTGATGTTTAAAATTTGATTGGAGATGGAGAAAATATTGCTTTTTTTTTTTTTTTTTTTTTTTTAGGTGGTGCAGTAAATAAAGAGCCTGGCCTGGAGTCAGGAAGACTGAATTCAAATCTGATCTGATACTTTCTAGTTGTGCGATTCTTAATCTTATTTACTTCATTTTCCTCATCTGCAAAATGAGCTGAAGAAGGAAATGGCAAACCATTCCAGTACATCTGCCCAGAAAACCCCTCAAAGTGTTACAAAGAATTGAACACAATTGAAAACAACATCAAAGGTCAGAAGGGATTAAGCATATTTCACTTGATCAGAGAGGGAAGAACTAGAAGCAATATTTAGTTACAGAAAGGAAACTTTAGGCTTGATTTGAGAAAAATATTTACATTTATATTAATACTATTCAAAATGGAAGGGATTTCCTTAGGAGATAATGAGTTCCTTCTCACTGGAGATGTTTAAACCAAGACTGGATCATCACTTGTCAAATATGGTTTTGTTAAGGTACAAATATGGGTATATGACCTCTAAATTCCATTTCAATGTTTAGATTCTGTAATTCTTTTATTCCTCATACTTAATCTTAAATAAAATAGTAAAATTATTTAGAAACTCATCTTCAAAACTGTGAAGTTGAGAATTGCTTTGTGCTCTGATTCACTCTGAAAGTGATTATATTAAATTCAATTTCTAGAATAAGGAATTGCTTATTCTAAATATCTTTCAAGTCTTTTGGCTTATCCTTAAAAATTGCTTCATAGGAGAAGATGTTTTTCTCTTTATTTTTAAATGTTTCTTGACAGTCAATTCTTTCTTCATTATTTATTTGAAATAAGTGGTGGACACCTTGTTGCACAAATAGTGTTACATATATTATAGTAGATAATGTGTATCTAAGATTGATTATAATTATCATTATGACAGGGGATTTGAAACATTTGTTAAATATCATTTCGTGAGATCCTAGAATTAGATATATTTGTAAGAGATTTTAAGAGTAATCTAAATCAATCCCCTCATTTTATAATAGAGGAAACCAAGTCACATAATGTAAGCTTTTAGGAGTAGAGACTGTGTAATTTGCTATATTTATATTAAATTATATATTGCCTATGTTGTATTTATATTCTTAGTACTTAGCATAATTCTTGGCATACAGTGGATGCTTATTAAATGCTTGCCAATTGTCTGCTGACATTTATGTAGGCAATAACTGAAAGAACCAGATCTCAGGCTCTGGTCTGCTGAATTCAAATTTGGTCCTCTTTTCACTGAACTGTGGAATTTCCTTCATTCTTAATATAATTTTTGTCTTCCTTCTGTTGCCCATTTTTAGTTGAAAAAAATAAACATGACTTTGTATGTGTCTATTTACAATAATATTGTATTTTTGTAGATCAAGTAATATCTCTACTGTGCTAAAAAATGTCTCACTACTGTTAGGTAACTTCCTTGCCTGGCACTCATGGTGCACCATAATCTGTAACCACCCATTTATTTTCTGCTTTATTTCATATTATCCCACTCTGCTCTGTCAACTTATTGATAACATTTCTCCTTTTTGCTGATCTAGGCATTATTCCTGATTCTCCTACACACTCAGAAGCTTCTTGAATTTTTGGTCCTTCCCTCTGATTGGCTCTTTTCTTTTAGAACCTCCATTTTAAGGAGGATTTTCAGGTCACCTACATCTTCAATTCTCTCCAGGCTGTACTACTGAATCTTCTCTTGAATATTCTCTAAAATGCTATATACCTTCATCTCCCCAACTCCAATTTCCTTTTACAAGTTGTCTATAGGAACTAAAATGTAAACTCTTCAAGGGAAGGCTATTATTCTTTGTGTTTTTCTTTATACTTGCAGAACTTTGCATCTGGCTTATAGTAAAGGCTTATTAAATGCTTATTACTTGTTGCTGTTGATTTATCTCACTCTTGCCCTTTCTTTTGTATCTCTTGTGGAAATACGTGAAAAAAGCTTTTTTTTTTAAAAAATTCTTGAGAATGAACTTCTTAAATTATATTAGTTATGCATTTCTTTTATTTCCTATTAGGCTATTTGCATCTGGAGGGCAAGGTCTTATTTGAAATTAATATTTCTCCCAAGTCCAGAAAAGTACTTTGTTAACAACAGGGATTTATTCAGTTTTGTTAACTTCCTTAAATCTAACATATGCCTTTTTAAAATCTTTTCCCCACCAAATTTAGAATGTCTGTGGTGTGATAGATTATCATGCCTGTTAAGGCATGTTAAGCCATAAGTATTGCTTTTAAATCTCTCCATTTTAAAGGGAATTCTGATCTCTGTGAAATTATGAGGTATTTAGTGATTTATTTTTTTTCATATACCATGTGCATGACAGATCTGGGAATGAGACAGATAACTGAATTTTAGATTCCTTACATTTGTGTCTAAAACATTAAAAAGCCCATATCTGCTTGGGAACAATACTCATTCATATTATTTACCTTGTTCATTAAAAATTTTAAAAGCCTAGCATTTGGGACTCTAGATCTGTCCACTCCCTAATACTCACTCTCATTTTCAATAATCTCAGTGATCTCATTTTCCTGTTTTTGTAATGACTGTTTCACTTTTTCAAGTAGCTCTGATGTTCTTCTTAGTTTTTCCTCTAATAGCAAGTTTCCTTGATCCTCCATTTTGCTAATTCCCTATAAGAAAATAAGGTAGATTTAGTTCATATTTACCAGTAAATATTTATCACATTCTTTTCTTTAAAAAAAAAAAAAAGAGATGAAGAAAGAACAAAATTGGGATGTCTCTGGGCAAAAGAGCAATTATGAAATATTCACAATGAAGAAATATTCTAATTATGTAAGATGTGAATTGTTTAAATCTTTAGAAACATGATTTGGAAATAATAAGTAGTATGCTATAATTTGAGTTATAATAAAAAAGTTGAGCCAGACATATTTTGGAAAATAGTTTGGATTTTAAAATGAATGTAAGTTTGAATTTGAATTCATTTGGGAGAAAGTTTTCATAAAAATTTCATTGATTTTTAAAATATAGCAAGAGTTCTTTGAATAATTTTGCAAAGATGGTTAAAAACTTTCTTTGAACAATTAGATTGGATTGAGGAATACAATTTTTTTTTTCCATTTCAAGAATTGTCAATGGCCAAGAAATTAATTGACTGATGGCTCACATTATGCTAATGATTCTGATCACATATGACTAGGTCTTTTCTTGAAAGTGAAAACCAATCCAATCCTTAAGTACAGTGTTATGCAGACAATAAGTATTTTATGCTTATTGACTGAATAACAATGAAAAAAACTTAAAAATGAATTTTTGAGACTTTATTATATTTTTACAATCTATTTTTACAGCTCTCTTTGCCTAGCAATTGACATCCTAATGATAGTTTTAAAATAGATAAATAATGACTTTTGAATCCTTGAATTTATACATGATTTCAGAATAGAAATTTATCATAAAAATACCATGCTACCTTACTTGTTATGCAAAATAATATAGGAAGATTATTCTAATTTTTATTCTTGATGTAGTCACCTATCATGACTACTATTGAAGAGAGGACTGACATAATAATAGTTAGCATTCATTTAGAAGAGCACTGTTTCCAAAGTGCTTTACATATTTACCATTTGTTTTTCATAATAAATCTATAAAGTGGATGCCATGATTATTCCAGTTTTATAGATGAGAAAAGCTTATGTTACCCCTAAGCCACAGACATTAAAATTTAACAATTAATTTCAAAACTTTCAGTGTAACAAGAAATTCACAGTATAAGAAGGTATGGACCTAAAATCATGGAGTCATCAAAGAAGTTAAAATAAGTTTCCATCATTTTTCTAACCATATTTGGTTTAGTAGAAATGAGTCGTCACTATGTAATAGAGAATCTATTGTACTTAGAATCTAGAAGATGTAATCAATCATACCTCAGATATATATGAACTGTCCTTAGACAAATAACTTAAAATCTGTGAACATTAATTTCATCTGTAAAATGGAAATACTACTACTACAATACTACTATAAATACTACTACTACAACTACTACTATCTTTAAGGGTTGTTAGGGAAAAAAACAATCATGTATATAAAGCCTTTTCAAACTATAAATAGTTCTACAAAATAGGTTACCATTGCCTTTTAGCAACAGAAAGAAGTACTAAATTAATGCTTTAAGAAAAGTTTTATTAATGGATCTAGACAAAAAAAAAAGTCTGAAATTTTTTTTGTAATCATATATATTCCTATTAGTGTTTGTGCTAACTTTTTTTTTCATATTTATTTTCTTGTCTTCCTAATTAAAATTGTGAGCTCCTTATCAGAAAGGACCATCTTTTGCCTCTTTTTGTATCCCTAGTACTTAACACGGTACCTAGTATATAGTAGCACTTAATAAATGTTTATTGATTGATCAAATGAGATATTTGTGAAGCACTCTGATATGTATATGCTAGGTATTATTATTATTATTACTAACCCATGGAAGGACTGCAATCCACAGAATAGAGGGCAATAACCATATGGATGATGGTTACTTAAAGTATCAAAATATATTTAACAAAGACCAAAAATCAATTTAAACAGTATGAATAGCTTAGTATATCTTGTTTTATATCTTGACAGCTTGCTACTGTAATGCCACTGTTGCCAGTGCCCTGTTATTTCTATCTTCACTTTTTACTAACTAGAATTTAACCTTACTTCCAAACCCCATAATAAACCTCTTTTATCAATCTAGGTTTTTGGATCTGTAAATTCCTTTACAGGGGACTCTTGCGCTGCCAACTAGACCTCATTTAACTCTGTATCCTTGCACTGAATCCAAAGGGGTTGCAGAGGAGCTCTATTTGACGCCCTTAAACCCTAATTTCATTTAGGTACTCCAATTCTAGACCTTATCATTTGGTTCCCTGACTGGGAACCAGAGGTTCCAAACATGGCAGCCTTACACCTGATATGCCAAGGATCTCTATCCATTGGACTGCTGTTTCCAGTGCCCTCTTATCTCTACCTTTAACTTTACTAACTAGACTTTACCTTTATTTCCAAACACCACAATAAACCTCTTTTATCAATCTAGGTTTTCGGGTCTTTAAATTCATTTACAGGGGATTCTGCACCACCAGTAGATCTCATTTAACTCTGTATTCTTTCACCAAATCCAAAGGGGCTTCAGGGGAACTCTATTTGACTGCCTGTACCCCAAACCTTCCACTAGACCTCAATGAAACCCTAATTTCATTTAGGTTCCCCAATTCTAGACCTCATCATTTGGTTCCCTGACCAAAATCCCTGAAAACTAGACCTGGTCTGGCAACCAAACAGAACCTCAACATTTTTAGGGCACTCAGAACCAATGTGGGTGTTGAGCTGTTCATGCAGTATTCTTCTGGGAAGAATATCTGCATTCCTTCTTTCGTCTCACCCTATCTCTAAAGGTAGTGGGCACCTAAACTGGGTCTGGGCTGCGGGCAGTATTCTCCCATGGAGAGTACTTGCATTTCAGGCAAAAAGGCCTCTTTTTGCCACACTCTATTTGTAGGGATAGCAGAACCAGGAAATCTGGAACTCTGGATGAGGTAAAAGACTTTTTTTCTTTCCCTATCCTGCAGTGGACACCCAAGCTACTTGGGTCAGCTTTGGGTGATTGTTAGAGCTCTACCCCTGTGCACAATTCTCTACAAATTGCTGTGGATTGACAAAAGGCCTCCTTTTGTCTCACTCTCTATCTTTAGAGATATGAGAGAGGCTGTAAGAATTTGGGAAAACTAAAAGCTTTTACCTATTCACAATCTAGAAACACCTCTGCCTCTAAAATCCTTCCTCAAGCAGATTCTTGGCTCTGTCCAAATCCTTCCAGATATAAAGGACCTTCCTTTGCATCTCAAGGCATTTCTAATCTTTTTTTTTCTCTCTCTCACCAGAAAACCCTGCTCTTAGGCAGGAACTCTGAGACACCAAAGGAAGTGTCTCTTTAACACCCCCCTCCAGACCAAGGAGACATTCTATTTGATCTGTTCTGGGGAGATAACCAGAGAAACTTAAGAGGAGCCTTGTTTGGGTCCTTCTCCCACTCCACTATTAAATACAATGGAATCTCTAATGGTCAGGCTGTAGCCACAAGGAGAAAGGTCACTGAATTGGGATGAGCTTGGAGATATGTCTCTACCTATGGCTTCTACTCCCTGAACAGGGGTGGGGCCGTCTCCTTCAGGTTTTGCTCTCCCAGAAAGATTTGGGGGCTTAAATGAGCTACCCCGCCCTCAAGTTTCTGCATGGAAATGCTAGAGGAGTCCTCAATATTCGGGACTCACCGCACTGGGTAAGATGGCATCTCTTTGTCCCCCACCCTCGCTCTGGCCTTTCCTCCCCCTCCCCCATGCAGTGGGGATCACAGAACTCAAGGCCTTTTTCAGACCTCTCCTATATGGCTTTGCAACCTGCCATATTTAAATGCTCCTAACCTGTCCCCTTCTTGGGGTACTGTGAAGTGGGGAGATTGGGGACTCAATCTTAATCTTCTCAAAACTCCAGAAAAGTTTCCCATCAACTTTTAAAATGGAACTTTGCCAGCAATCTGGATAAGCAGGCCATGTCCCTCCCAGATCTTTTACTTGGCTCTTAAATGAACCACAGCTTCCAGCCCTCAGGAAGCATGCTTGTCCCATACATACTTGGTTTCCCTGATTTGGTCATCTTGCCTTAGAGCAATGCCTCCTGTCATAGCCTTTTAACTGTAGAAGCCTCAAAATTATGCTTTTGCACACTCACGAAGCTGTCTACAAAAACAAGGGGTTTCAAACTGTTCTTGTTTTTTTTTTCCTATGTCTCTCCTCTCCCTCTCTCCTTTTCTCTCCCTCCTCCTCCTCCTCCTCCTCCTCCTCCTCCTTCTCCTCCTCCTCCTTCTCCTCCTCCTCCTCCTCTTTCTTCTTCTTCTTCTTCTTCTTCTTCTTCTTCTTCTTCTTCTTCTTCTTCTTCTTCTTCTTCTTCTTCTTCTTCTTCTTCTTCTTCTTCTTCTTCTTCTTCTTCTTCTTCTTCTTCTTTTTTTCTCTTCTTTCTTCTTCCTTCTTCCTTTATCCCTTTTAGACATCATTAGAATATCAAGAACTGCCCCAGTACCTCCCATTATGTCATCCAGGTACCTCCCCCATTATGTAATTGTTCTTATTAACCTATAAAAAATCCTGTATCCAATATTCAGTGCTGGATTCTTCTCGTTCAGTCTCATTCAGCCCTTGGACCAACCATGGATCCATTAGTCCCAGTAAATCTCTCCATTTATTCATTTAATAAATTCTGTATTGAATACTCTCTGATCTCTATCTTGCTCAGTTTCTACAGCATTACAACTTTACAGGTGAGAACTCTTTCGCTCCTAATCTCCTCAATCCCAAGACTTTTTGCTCCTAGCATATTCTCTCCTATTTTTCTGGACTAGCATTCTATGCCCCTGCCAAACATTCTTTAATTTCTAAGCTTTAGTTTATTTTCTAAGCTTCAACCCTGGCCAGGTTGCAGTTTCAAGAAAGACCTTTGGAATGATGGCTAGGGAATACAATTCTGAATCAAGGCAAATTAAATTAATTGTTAAGAAAGTAAAAATGGCTTCTTTCTTTCTTTTCTCTTTTCATTCCCTGAACTGTAGCAGGAAATGAGGAGTTGGGAAAGATGGAACCTATTTTCAAAATTCCTTAGCTTCAATTTGGTGAAACATTTAGGAAAGAGGTCTGTCTTTCCTGTTGTCTTTTTCTCAAGCCCTCTGTAGACTTGTTCTCTGTTCTATACCTGGTCCCTGACAAATTCTCCCTTGCTCAGTCATGTCACAGTTCTACCTCAGTTTCTCTGGCACTATGGCTCTAGGAGCCCAGGGGCTATAGAATATGAATTCTGTCTAGAGATAAGCGAGGAGCTATTGAATAGAGAACACACCCATTCGTACTACACCTCTCCTTTGCTACCCTGCCCTCAATATTGGTGGCCCCCCCAGGGGGTTTCCACTGAGGCAAGCCCACCACATCACCCTTCTATAGTGGGGGACAGTTCGAATTTCCCGGGAATTGTTTGAACTGTTGGGAGCTGAGATGGCTCCGAGGATTGTTTGGGGTCAGGGACACCTGTGCAAATGCACCTTTCTAGAGACATCTTGAGAAGGCTATGCTATAGAATTGGAAAGTTTTAGGGCTTGTGGCCAAGATGGGTCAGCTTCCCTCCTCCATCCCTAGAGATTCTCCTTTAAGCTATCTCTTAATGCAGAGACAAACACTGGGCTTGAGAAAAACACCTCAATCTCAACACCTGAACTCCAAATACATTAGCTGAATTCAAATCTATCTCTCCATCCACCAACTCTATGGACAAGTTTCAGTTGTGTAACATTCTTTGCTAACCCATTTGGTGTTTTCTTGCAAAAATTCTGGAGTGGCTTACTGTTGCCTTCTCCAGCTCATTTTACAGATAACAAAACGGAGGCTAAGAGCAGAAAGTGACTTGCTCAGAGACATACAGCTAGTGTCTGAGGCCAGATTTGAAGTCAAATTTTCCTGATTCCAGGCCTTGTGTTCTATTCATAGTACCCTTATCTTTTCCCCTGAGGCAACTGGGGTTAACTGAGTTGGCCAGAGTCACACAGCTAGGAAGTGTTAATTGTCAAGGGAGCCTCTTGGTGACATTATTTTCAAAATAGTCACAAATTTGATCTCAACAAGAATGAAAAAGGCTATGTCAGTAAGGTACTTAGAATGCAAAGGAGATTATAGCATTGGGCTTATATAGATATATTCAGTAACTGCTTATTTACTCTTTTCCAATTCAATTTAGTAACCAGTTATTAAATGCCTCCAAAAAGCCAGATGAGGTGCTAAACTCTGGGGATATAAGGCAAAACAAAAATCATCCTTGCTCTCAAAATGCTTAATTCTAATCATAATTTTGTCTCTTTTACTCCATGTTCAACATAAATTCTGAAATTATTATTCAAAGTATACCCTGTTTTGAACATTTTAGGGCCTGCTTTCCTCTTTATTTCTTAGATGCTAAGTACCTAAGAAGTATCAAATCAATACTTATTGAGTTGCATAAATCTTTTTTTTCCCCAAGTACTTTTTTCCTCCTAATCCTGAGACTGATTAACACTTGTTCCCTCAGGCAAAAATTCGGAGTGCCAAAACACACCCAGCACACTTGTCTCTTTCAAAGCTGAAAAGCTCAATGTTTCTCCCACTCTGCTGCTAACACCTGTTGGTTTCCCTTTAACTCTCTAACTTGAGACTCTCAGCTCTCTTCTTCTTCTCAGGGCAACTTCTGCTTCCAGAAAGAAACACTCAGAGTGGGTGTGCCCTTTTAATACAAATATCTCCCAGACTTAGGCCTGTAGGTGCTACAGAAGCTGTCGGAGGAGATTCCAGTCTCTGTCCAGAGTTCGAGCAGGAGGAAAACTGGAAAAAACTATGTCAGCGAATACCACAGGGGCTGAACTGGCCCCTTGGTGTCCTGCTCCTTGGTAGGAAATTGGGGTCTGGCCCTGTTTCCCCTTTTATTCCAGGACAGTCAGAACACCTCAAGGGCAGGTAAACTGAGTAGGCAATGCTGATGCTTGGCACTCCCTTTGACCCCTTCTACCCCTCCCCTATAAGAGTAAGGAAAATACGAGGGAAGATTCAGGATCCTTGTTTATTGAGAAACCAACTCTTTTTTTAAAAGAAAAGCAGCACAATTAAAAGATTTCCAACAGCTTAAACTGCATTCTTATCTTGACTAGATATCTAGGCCTCCTGCCTCCCCAGACTTCTGAGTCCACACCCTTAATCACAACCCCTGGAGAAATTAGCTTTCCTGGAAATTAAGAATGAAAGGGCTAAACTCCAGGCTACTTAACACCTTTTACTATAGACAAATAATTTTTTGCTCCTAACATTTTCTCATACTTCTCTTTGATAGTTAGAAGAGTCATCAGCATTCTACAAGCAGTCCACAGAGGTGACCTAATGCATTTCTCCATTCCCAAATGTCGCCATCTCAACACTGGATGATATCCCACTTTTAATCTGCTCCCAAGATCTGTTTTCTCTAGGTTTCAAACTATGGATTCACAACTTGCCCTGGAGAACATGGGAAAACTGACTGGGGATGACTGACCGGGACAAACACCCCTTAAATGCCCTGCTGCCATCCCCAAACCCCACACCTCATGCACACTTCACCTCCTGGCATGAACCCCCAAAACCTCTATGACCCTTGCCAGCTCAAAGCAGTTAAGAGGAGATTGTCACCCCCTTTTCCCCACATGCATTTGGAGGTGACTGCATGAGGGGGGAATGACGAGGAGACCCTGGAACTCTGAAGATCCTTGGAGAAAATCTTCAATTCTGCCTCAATAAGAGACTGACCCAAGTCTTTTTTTCTTAAATAAATTTAAGTTTTAACTTTTTGAGGGGGGAATGGTGTGGGTTGCGGTCCCTTTAAGAAACTAATGCTTTCAGATGGATTTATTCCTTTCTGATCCCTAGCCTCTCCTAGCTGCTGCATTAACAATTCAAGAAGCTAGGACCTTTGATTCACAAATCCTGGTCAAAAGCACCCTTTTGAATATCCCGGCCCAGCCCCACTATCTGCTCAGCTTCCCCCTGATCTGAGCTAACGGAAAAGCCCGCCAAGAACTTGGGGGTACTGCCCATCTCCTTTTAGGTATAAAAGGGCCAAACAGGAGACTTCTCTTTGCAGGAGCCCTCCCCGCCAAAACATGGTATCCTACCGACCATGTAAGTGTTTCTGCCCGCCCAGCAGCCACCTTTGGCCCTGGCGTCTTTCTAACTGAACTTTACTTCCAAACTTCTACAATAAACCTTTTATTTATCAATCTAGGTTTTCGGGCCTGTAAATTCATTTACAGGGGATACTGTGCCTCATGGGATTATCTTTGCGCCAAGAAACAAGGTTCCCCCTTTCCTTTCCCTCATTACAGCTAGTGTCTGAGGCCAGATTTGAAGTCAAATTTTCCTGATTCCAGGCCTTGTGTTCTATTCACTGTACCCTTATCTTCCATTACTCCATAGTGTTTCCAAAAGGTAAAGAAATGGTTGGGGCAGCTAAATGGCTCAATGGATAGAGCATCAGAAGTCAGATGGACCTGAGTTCAAATCTAGCCTCAGACACTTAACACTTCCTAGCTGTGTGACTCTGGCCAACTCACTTAACCCCAATTGCCTCAGGGGAAAAAAAAGATTTATGCAACTCAATAAGTATTGATTTGATACCTCTTAGGAACTTAGCACCTAAGAAATAAAGAGGAAAGCAAGCCCTAAAATGTTCAAAACAGGCTATTCTTTGAATAATAATTTCAGAATTTATGTTGAACATGGAGTAAAAGAGACAAAATTATGATTAGAATTAAGCATGATTTTTATTTTGCCTTATATCCCCAGTTTAGCACCTCATCTGGCTTTTTGGAGGTATTTAATAACTGGTTACTAAATTGAATTGGAAAAGAGTAAATAAGCAGTTACTGAATATATCTATATAAGTCCAATGATACAATCTCCTTTGCAATCCAAGTACCTTACTGACATAGCCTTTTTCCTTCATGTTGAGATCAAATTTGTGACTGATGATTTTGAAAATAATGTCACCACGAAGCTCCCTTGACAATTGTGCATTTCAGCAATATTAGACATTTCAAGTTAGGCTTTACTCTTCTTTTTTTTTTTTTTTTTTTTTTTACAGATTTAATCTTTTTTTTTTTTTTTGATAATAATACTGATGCAACAATGGGAGAAACTAAGGAAATAAACTAATCCAATACTACTGATTAAGTGCCTGCTATGTGCTTAGAATTATTCTTTGTGCTTTCTTAGAAAACTCAAGTTTCCAAAGAGCTTGTAATTAAGTTGGGCAAACAAATTCTCATCACTTATTAAAGAATGGCTTAATTAAGTTATTGCTATAAGCTTTTTTTATACTTTTACAAAGTATAAGTCTTCTTCTTTTTTAGGGGGAAGACACTCTACCTTTAACTAACCATCAGATAACACCTCATAATTCTGATGCTCTTAATTCCTGACCAGGCCAGCTCCTTTCCAAACTCAACCCAATCCCTTGGGATTGGCAGCTACTTCAGTTCCTTACTATAATATATGTAATCTCCCATGACCACACTTCACTGTATTCTCCACTACCTCCTCACTAAGTGGCCAGACTATTACCTCTTTTTTCCTAGTGCTGATACTTTCCTACTCTAGAAAGAACTAGATCAATTATCATTTATCAAGGAAAAAGTATATCTCTGTTCACATTTTCTTAACTTTAGAAACCAAAATTCCCTCCCTGGTCATCTGTTTGTCTTTAGTTCCCTGTATCAGAAGTACATTAATGACATGAACTATCTTTACTTTTTTAATCTGTATCCCCCAGTGCTTAGCATAATGCCAGGCATAGAACTTAAAAATGTTTTCCTCACTCATTTATTCATTCAAAATAGTTTTAGATGAAAATAAAGTTTCCTGATCTTAAACAAACATTTCAAAAACACTATAAACAAGAAAACACAGTTAGGTGAATAGAAAAAGGCTGGGCTTGGAATCGCTTGCCTTGGCATCAGGAAGGCTTGAGTTTAAATTCTGTCATAGACACTAAGTGTGTGATCCTGTTGGAGCTGCTTGAACTTCTGAGTCTCAGTTTATTCACATATAAAATAACATCTATATTATAAAATTGTTCTAAGGTTCATGTATAAAATAACATCTATATTATAAAGTTGTTTTAAGGATCAAGTCATAATAAATACCTGCTATGTGCCAGTCACTATGCTTAGTGATGGAGATACAAAGAAACAAACAAATACAAAACAAAATAAAATAATCCTTGTTATCAAGGAATCACAATCAAATGGGGGAAACTATGCAAACAACTAGTTACAAACAACTAGAAACAAACTATGGAGAGAGAGAGAGAGAGAGAGAGAGAGAGAGAGAGAGAGAGAGAGAGAGAGAGAGAGAGAGAGAGAGAGAGAGAGAGAGAGAGAGAGAGAGAAGATGGGGAGGGAGGGAAGAAAGGAGGGAGGGAGAGAAAGAGTGAAGGAACAGGGAAGGGAGAGAAAAAGTAGAGAGAAAAAAAGAAACAGAGAGGAGGACAGGAAGACAGGAGAGAGGGAGAGAGGGAAGGAAGGAGGAAACAGAGAGGGAGTCAGACACACACAGAGAGAAATAAATACACAGAAACAGAGAGAAATACAGAGATACAGCGATAGAGAAACAAAGGGAAACAGAAACAGACAGACACAGAGAGACAGACATACAGAGAGAAAGGCTATCAGAGGGAAGACAATAATGTTAAGGGAGAATGAGAAAGCTTTTTTATGGGGGGGTGGAATTTTAGCTGATACTTCAAGGATATCAAGGAAGAAAAAAGATGGATTTGAGGACATAGAGAATTACAGATATGTGAGACAGCTGGTAAAAATTCAAAATTTTGGATGACAGAGAGCCTTTTGTGAGAAAAAGCATCAAGGCCAGTGCTACTGAATTTCAGCATACATAGAAGGAAGCAAAGTATAAGAAAGATGGAAAGATAGTAAGAGACCAAACTGAACAGATAATTTAATTTTTGATGTAAGTAAGAAGGAATCACTGGAGTTTAATGAGTGGAAGATGGTCAGATCAAATGAAAAAAATTTCTAAAGTGACTCACAAATCTCAAAATTCTATATAAGTCCCAGAAATTGTTACTTGTATATTTTGTCCTTAATCATTGCACTTTAAGTCTACATCATTAATTGTATTCTATTAAAAATCCTAACATCACTTGATGTGGGTCTGGCCTCAATAGCCTTTCAACTTGTTTGGATTATTTGCAAGATTATGAAAAATGTTTACTTTTCCAAAAGCATTTGTAAATTCTGTCTCTGCTTCAGTGCTGGAAATCGAGGATATAACTTTTTCTGATGATAGGTTTTCATTTTTCTGGACATTTGGAAATTTCAAAATCTCCTGGATATTTTCAAGTGCCAGTCTGGTTGTTTTGAGTTTTTGTATTGCTGAATTGAGAGGAAAAAAACAAAACAAAATATAATGCATGAAACAATCAAATGAAAAAAAAATGTGTGATTTAAAAGTTTGTCATCTGGGAAAATATTTCCATCTAGAATTTAGCTTAGAATTTACACACTTATGTTTGGCACACAGAAAATGCTTTATAAATGTTTATTGTCTGATAGCTTTGATAGCATTGACTTATTGCTAGGGATAATAAAATTCAATAAATTCAATTCATTAATTTGTCAAGTGCTTGCTATGTGCCATGAATTGTGCTAAATGTTGGGGATACTAATAAGAAAAAGAGACTGCTCTTCCCTTCAAGAGAAGTCTTTCTAATGGGGGAAGACAAACAACAGAAAGCTGAAAAGGATTTGGGACAGATGATACCAAGGTATAGGGGCATGCTGTTCTGTGGTGCTAAATACAACTGCTGATGAAAAATGGGTTTATAGGAAGGCTATAATCATTCTATATAAGAATGCTTTGGGAGGAGTTCAGTGCTCTGCCCTTCAGCCCTGGAGCAGAGTACAGACAGCCAAGAGAGAGTTGAGAAGGTGTTGAAGATCATAACTTGAGTCAGTCTTCATGGGGTTGGGATTTCAGGTGATTAGCTTATCCCTGAGTAGGGCATATTGTTCTCTGGAGTAAATTTTTTTTAAAGATGGCTGCAATATTTGCCTTATATTGAGACTGTTCTTTATATACTTCTTTCATGCAAAGAGCTTTCTCAATTGTCATAGAAGGTAAAAAAGAGAAAAATATGGAAATAAGAATTATGCCTATTATCATTATTTAGTAACATATTACTCAATATATTAAAGGATATTAAAAATGATTAAAAATGATTTTAAAATCTCCCAGGATGAATAGTGAAGGATACCTTCCTTTTCCCATCCCCAATGAAGAAATTACTTTGTGCTTACTTTTTTTATTCCTCTGTTAAACATTTCATTCCAGGTCCTAAATTGTCTTCACAGCCTTACTATATATTATTAATACAATATTGTTTTCTACACACAATGTAGTTCAGTTAAAAAATAGATCTGCTTACTGACCTCAAATATATTATTCCATCAGACTGTCTGTAAACTCTGAGAAGTATAACACAAAGCTGAAAGCAGTAGTAATTGCAGCAGTAGCAGCAGTAGTGACAGTAATAAGAGTAGGAGGAGGTAGAGTAGGAGTAGTAGCAGTAGCAGTAGCAGCAGCAGCAAATGAAAGATCCAGACAAAGTGCTATAACAAAACAAGAGAAGGGAGTATTTAAAATTCTATATACTTTCAGGCTTTCTGACTTTTCCCCTGGCTTTCCAATATTTCCTTAAACTGTTACTTGGCACATTAAGTTCTATGAGTAAGCAAAGGAGACACAGCCAAAAAAAATATGGATTTAACTTTATAAAAATTCCTAAATAAACATTATTTTAATAAAGGATTCCATGGTACAGTTGGGTATATAGTACAACTGGAATAAGAACTGAATTCAGGTCTCACCGCTGAAACTTTTTAGTTTTGTGCTCTTGGGCAAAGTGTTTCAATTCTCTGAACTTCAGTTTCTTCATGGGTCAAATGGAAATAATACTACACTTACAATTTATGCCCCAGGGTTGTTGTAAGGATGACATGAGATAAGGATGACATAAGATTACATATGTATTTTGATATATACTATGAGTTATTCCTATTACTTTATTACACAATGGTAACTCATCATGCAGGGATAAAGAATATAGAAGGATTACTAGAAATAGAGGAAATGAAGTCCTTCAATGGTGGGAAAAATCATAGCTTTGGTATAGAGAACCTAGTGAAGAAATCATAACTTGGAGACCTTACTTACTCATAGAATGGTGAGTATGTAGAAGATCAAATTTCTGAGTAAAAGTTTCTAGAAGCCAACTCTGTAAAAGACATATTTCAAAAGAATATAAGTGAAATGTAATTGCATATTACTGTTCCCCACAGATGAAGTTCTTAAAATCCTAATTTTTAAAACACATATATCATATTTTATCCTAGCATTCTTTAGGTCAGAATTCCAACTAATTTTTCTTCTGTTTTAAGCCAATCTATATCAAAATACCATGTAATTATTACTTTTTATTCTTGATTAGACTATTATCTATGTGTTGAGATTTTGAGTAGAGTGACAAGTTGATGGTATTGTTTCTACTAGTTTTATTTTTAGTTGAGATAAAGAAGGATAGAATATGCTCAATCATTCCCTACCATTTCTATTATGTAGAAAAAAATTTATCCCCCTTTATTTGGTTTTGGTTGTCACTGTTTTATAAAAAACAAATCCTATTGCAAATACTGTATTACATCCACTTAGATCTTTAGTACCTGAAAACAAGTGAACAAAAAGTTATTTATCTTGGTTTTATTGATCTGTAGAGTTTCTCAAAATAGTTTTTCAGGGACAGTCCTAGGCAAAATTACAAAGTAGTACATATTCATTTTTAGCAATCTTGTTTTCTATTTTCTAGTCCTTATCATCTTTTTTGACAACCTTTTTCTTTTTCCATTCCGCTATTGACAATCATTTCCATTGTTCTGACCCTTTCATTATTTCTTTCCCTGTGCATCAGAAAGAAGCACTAAAACAGTTTTATTTGTTTATCTGCCCCCCATATTATATCAGTGTGAATAACTCCTAGTAGGGAAACTATCTTCATCAATGAAGATCAGGAGTACATCTGTAATTTATATTGTTAAAGAGTTGCTTAGTGTACTTATAGGTTATATATATGACTTGTCCAATTCCTCAGATAGGTGAGCCAAGTTCAGTCCTTTGCCTATTATTTTATGATCATTCTTACTAGAAACTTAATATAAGTAACTTAATATGCTTAGCCAATTTGAAGTAAATATACTTTTGGAAAAGAAATATTCTTCAATAGTGAAATTTCTGGCTCTGTGCCACCTGAGAAGTCTATCTTCATAGAGCCACTGAAATCATAGTATATAGGTAACCACTTACTCTTCTTATGTCTAAAATATAGGTAGTTTTGTCACATATTTATTTAAAAAAAGTTTATTAAAAGTAAAAAAGAGGGAATTATTTTATTACACTACTATAGAAAAATATTATGTTCATATGTCTGCAATATAATGAAACTCTATACCATATAATATCATCTACCCCCTCCCTTTTTTTTTTTTTTTTTTTTTACTGTAATAGGCAAAAAACAGCTTCTTTTAAAACTTAAAATTAAACATCCAGATTTGGCTCTTCTCAATAATGAGTTGACTCAAGGCAATTCTATTGAGATAGAAAATGCTATATGTATTCAGAGAAAGAATTTATGCTTATGGAATATTATGTTTTCTGAAGCATAATATTTTTACTTATTGTTTGTTTCTCACAGTTGTTCTCCTTTTGATATGATTTTCCCTCTACAAATATGGATATATGTTTAAAAGAATTATATTTATTTAATCTATATCAGATTCCTTGCTGTTGTAGGAGCAGTGAGGTAAGGTGTGAGGGAGAAATTGAAACACAAAGTCTTACAAAAATGAATATTGAAAACTACTTGTATTTGGAAAATAAAATGCTTTTGAAAATTTAAAATTATCTATTAATTTGAAAATTCTAATGAAATGATTTTTAAAATCAACTTAAGTTTCTAAGTTGAAAACATGTATCCATAATGAATTATAAGAATTCTTTTTCTAGTATATATATTTTTTCTATGACTGCTAAGCACAATTAATAGTTTGCAGAATCCTTGAAGAGGGGATGTTAGCTGCAAGTTACAATGCAATGATCATAGTCTTTCAAAAGACAGTTCATGTTTATATTTCTCAACTCTTTCTAAATAGTGAATAGGGAAAAGAAAAAATTTTGAGATGACCCAACTCTGTTTGGTAATAGATTACAAAATACAACATCTGCAAAAATATTTTGCCTGGTAACTTCTTAAGTAGAGCCAGAAGACATGTATTTGAATCCTGATTCTTATTTTTATTTAATTATTATATGTATGTCTTTGGCAAGTCATATTACCTTCTAAGTCACAGTCTCCTCTCTACAAAATGGAAACATTTTTATTTGCTGACACTAAGGTTATTTGAGCCTCCAATTAGACCATATATTTAAATAAGATGCTATATAAATTTTAATTAATAGTAAAAGTAGTGATAACATTTAATTCTCTAAGAATGGGCTTTCTGATCTGTAACAGGGATACCATAGTATGAGAGAAGTTCCTGTAGACAATATTGGAATACAAACTGTTATCTCCATCATCATCATCATCATCATCATCATCATCATCATCATCATCTTTCTTATAAATATCTCAATGTATCTGCCTTGTTCTATGTGATTTGATTTTTAAAGATAATTTTTGAATCATCCCATCTTTCTGATATACAATTTGTCCTCAGCTTACTGTTAGATTCAGCACTGACCAAATCTGGTAATGTTGGTTGATAGGGGAATGAAATGACAGCTTAGGGTAAATCAATAAACATAAAAGATTTTTTATCTAGCAAAGTTTTCTTAACTAAGAAGTTTCTTCTATCCTAGCAAACCTATTCATCATGTGTATGCTCCCATGTACATAATAGCCAAATACATATATTCATTCAATAGATGGGGGAAGGAAGACATTTTCTAGAGAGTTTAGTTCATTAATAATGATGCCAGTATTCAAAAAGACAATTTAATAAAAATATACATTTTCAAATTCTCCTTAATGATTCTGATGTGGTCTTCCAAGTTCATTTGAATACTTCTTTTTAGTTATGTGTCTTAACATATGGTAGGTAATGACTGGGGTCATTTTCTTCTGCACCTAGTTCTCTTCCAAATCTGATTTAATTAGTAAGTGAAATCATATAGCAAAATCAAATCCTGAATTTGAGGACTGCCAGCAGCTAGTGAGACTAAATAGACAAATCGACACAGCTTTTTATAGTTAATAGAATTGAGTCAACTCTTAACAATCTTATCTTTTTGAACTGTTTTCTATCTTATCTTTTGTTCCTGACTTTAACATTTAGCTTTCACAATCTGGCTGCTGTCTTCTGGTCTTTTTCTGTTCACTTGTTAAGGTTACTTCCATAGATCTTTCACCAATATACCCACTTTACCTCTCCCCAACCCCACCCAACCCCCACATACAAAAAAGCAAAAATAAACATCTTTAACACACAAGTTCGTCTTTACATTTTGAGCTATTCAATCAAATATATACAGATTTTAACTTATTCTTATGTGTACTTTTAAATCAACTATTAAAAAAATCAATTTTAGTTGACAATCATTTTTCCATACAATGATGGAATTCAGAGCTGAGAAGCAATGTGCATGCCTGCATGCGTGTGTGTGTGTGTGTGTGTGTGTGTGTGTTGCTTCACTTTGTGTACACATTCTTTACTTTATCTCAAACTGGAAGTAATTTTATTTTCTTGGAGGGTATTGCAGAGAACAATTACTAGCTGGTTTGACTCATAACTGACAGTCATGATAATTTTTAGACTGGACCTGTTTAGGACTATCACTGAGAAAACACTCTCTACCAACGCAGTTCTTCAACTTAGACCATACTGAATGGAGAAGAGAGTGTGTGTGCATATGTAAATACTTATATATACACATATATGTTCTTCCCGCTCCCCTTTCTCAATAGAGAGGAGAGGAAGAGAAAGTAAATGCTTGTTTGCTTAAAATGTTTTTTTTTTAAATATGAGTAGAGAAACAAGAGATATAAAATCCATCTGAAGATAGGACAAGATTTTGTTTTATTTGGTAAATAGGCAAAATCTGGCTTTTGATCTAAATTAGTTTTTTTTTTTCTTAAATCAATTAGTTTCATGATAGGATTGACATTTATTACTGAATTACCTTTTCTTTTTCCCATTTCTCCTTCTCTTGCTTAACTTGCAGGACGAGTTTGTTCTTTTCTTCCATTAGTTCATCTGTTTTTTCCACCAAAATCTATACATTACAAAGAAAATGTGAACCTTTTGCTATTCTAATATCAGGTGAATAAATTCGTTCTTTGGCTTTTCCCTCACCCTTTCCCCAAGGTTGTACAATATATGAATTTATGTCTCTAAAAGAATAAAAATGAAAACATAATTCAAATAAAGGAAGTTAGGTGGAACAGGGATGGAATTTTTAAATTGAATTTGAATTCTGCTTCAGACATTTAGTAGCTTTACAATTCTGGACAAGACTCTTTTCTAAACTCCGCTTCCAACTTATTTCACTTCTTTCAATGAATTTATATTCCAATTCTGAATCTCTAATCTCAACTTCTTTTATGATGATCAGACATATATAGATAATTGAATAAGGAATATCTCCACCTGAATGTCCTTCAAGCACCTCAAGCACACTGAGATTTGAGTAACAAGAACTGAGTCTTAATGTTACTTTGGATATTAATTGTGTATCATTGGGAAAGACCCTTATTCTCTATGGACCTCAGTTTTCTCATTAGTAATATGAGGAGACTGGACAAAATTTTTAAGGTAAAGCCTCCTCTACTTTCAGATCTGTGATTGAGTACAATTTGCTTTCTGACCCAAACCATAATGAACAATTTTGGAACCTTGTACAAACATCAAAAAATGGCAAAAAGCACAAAAGATATCTTCATATAAATTTTAAAAAACAGATTCACTTGTCAGAAAGAGTTTTTTGTGGGAAGGGTACTTCAGATTATGGGATACAAAACTCCAAATAAAGAACTCCAAAATATCATTAAATAGGGAGCAGACAGAAACTTTGGGACATCGCCTTTTCTTTCAAATTAAGCTCTAAGCTCAGTTCTTTCTACTCACTGAAGTAATACAAATGCTGTCAAATTCCTTCAACTTTTGATGTCATAGTACAAGACTATCACACCCTAGTTACTGTTATATTCTTGATCTCACTAATGCTCTAAATGGAAAAATCCTTGACCTTGCTTCCTATGTACAAAAAAAACTATTTGTTCTCTTTGCTTCTTCTCTTACTTTTACGTACCACATTCAATTTAAAGTTACCAAGTCCCATCAATTTTCTCTCAAAATGATTTGTCACATTGATTCCTTCTTTATTTTCATGGCCACTAGCTTAATACAAGTTTTCATTTCCACTTAGTAATATCTCTTAACAGATCTTCTTACTCTCGGTCTACCTCCTCCATCCAAACTTTGTATTGTTATCCCACTAGTCTTTATTATGTATCATGTCACTTCTCTGTTTATACATTTTTATTGGCTATCTATTATTCTCAAACTTCAAATTCCATTGTTATTCTTGACTTTCTAAGTTAATTAGGTAGTCAGTCTAGGTAGACTGTCAATTAATTAAGCATTTATTAAATACTTACAATGTCCCAGGGACAGTTCTGAGTTTGGTCTTATAGAGAAAGGAAAAAATACTATATTTGTTTTAAAGGAAATTACAATGTAAAGAGGTAAGAGAGAAAGTAAAAGAAGTAAAGAAATTTAAAATTGTGGTCTTTTTCTTCTCTCTTTTAGCTTGTGTAGAGTAAAAGTCATTAAGGCGTTATTAAATGCTTACTTTGCTAAGCACTAGAAAAATGAGGTAAAAAGGACTATTGTTGCTTTCAAAAAGCTCACAGTCTCATGGGGGAAACAACATGCAGTCAACTATGTACAAATAAGTTTTATATAGAATTAATTGAAAATAAGCAGAGGGAAAGTACTAGAATTAAGGGCCATCAGGAAAGGCTTCCCATGGAAGGTGGCATTTTATCTGGGACTTGCAATCAGGAGATAGGTATGAGATTGGAGGGCTTTTAGGTGTTAGAGACAGATAGTAAAAATTCCTGGAATATCTTGTTGTGGAACAGCCAGGAAACCAGTGTTACTGGTTTGTGGGTGTAAAGTATAAGAAAACTGGAAAGATGGAGAAGGGAGGCAAGTGACAAAGGGCTTTTAACACAAACAGAAGATTTCATATTTTATCCTGGAGTTGACAGGAAGATACAGGAATTTATTGAGTTATGGGAGTGCCAGAGTCAGACCTGTCAGAGTCAGGCAATGAGGGGCTGCAGTAGAGTGGTGGAAGTAGCAGAGGAGAGAAGGAGACATATGTGAGTTGTTATGAAGGTAAAATTGAAAGCCCTTGGCAACAGATTGGAACTGGGAGGTGAGAGAGAGTGAGGAATTGAGATGAGACCTAGATGAGTCTAGAAACAAAGACTGAGTGGATAGAAAATGGCCTCTGACATTTATTAGTTAGGTAACTATAATTAAATTTTCAATTCTCTGGGCAAAACTTTTGGAGAAAATCCAAAGTTTCCTTAAAACAGGTATTGATCTCACATGGGAGTTTTCTATATCAATGAATTTACAGATTCAGAAACTGCCTATATGTTTATACAATGTAACGCCATTTGAAGGTTTTCTTTGCTCTCCTGGGTGCAGTTTACATGTTTATTTTACCTTCATTGTATCTTGACAAGATCTGTTTTTCTTGTCGATTTGTTCCTGATATGCTTCAAATCTCCTTCTTAGTTTCTTTATCTTGTTGCTGTAGTCATTCTTTAAAGTAGAGAAAATGTTAGAGGTCTCCCATTGCAATATCTTGGAATTATTTTTTACAGGCTGGGTACAAGCTATCACTTGTTATAGTCTTATAGGGCCCTTTATAAATACCCCAGCATCTTAACTTGACAGGATAGATACAGCACTCAGTGTTAAAAGTTACTTCTAACCTTACCTCTCCTACATTGATGTTATCCCATTTCCTTTTTATTGTTCTATTGCAAGTGACAATGAAGAAAAGCTATTAACTCTGCACCTCTTAACACTCCATGTACTTGAAGAAGGATAGTAAGTCACCCTTCAGCCAAACTGTAATCACCACCTGCCTTAAAATAAATAGTAACAGGAGAGGGTTCTGCAGGCATCTCTTGTTTTAATCAATGTGCACACATATCAGACTTGGAAAGGTTACCTTTTGGCTTCAAAAATCTAATCTGAGTAGCTTAAACACAGAGCTTTAACAGAAGTTAACATTAAACATAAAACCCCAATGGTGCTCTGTACACATGTATTTTGGTCCTGATGATCTTTCTTGCTCTTTAAAAACTCAAGGGATTTTTCTTTAAATCACATTTTATTTAGTAATTCTCTTTAACTCCTTGTGAGTTAGTAGAGTGATGAATGTGGTGACCAAAAAAGTTTACATTTGAGTATGATATGAAAAGTCCAAGACCTCTATAAAAATGTTCTATTTATTTTAGCACCCCAAGTTATCACTAACTCTCACATTGATGTATGCCTCCCAGTCTTCTTCCCTTATCTTTTTTTGACTCTTAATAAAGTAAAATAACTCACAGAATCACAGAATTTGAGAGTTAGAAGGAATCTTAGAGACCATATAATCAAACTAATATTTTACTATAAAATCAGTTTCTGTTGAAGACCTCCAAATAGAAGGGAACCCACTCCTCTAGGTAGCCCATTCCACTTCTGGACAGCTTTAATTGGGAATTTGAAATTTAATTCAACAAGCAATCACAGAATTATAATTATGGATGAGAATTGGAAGGTATATTACATGGAAAACATATGAAAATATATGGAAAAAACCCCCACTCAATTATTACTGAAAAGTGCTCATCCAGGCTTTGTTGTCTTTAAGGAGGAAGATGCCACATCCTCTCCTGGAAACCCATCCTTCAAATGATAACCCTTCAAATATTTGGAAACAATATCATGTTACCTTTGAGTCTTCTCATTTCATTATCAATTTTCACTTTGATATATGACTGAACTATCAGTTTTTAAAACAATTTTCTGTGTTAAAGAAGGAACATCAGAAGAAAGCATCACATGAGAGAATTTTACAATCACAAAATTTCAGAGTTGGAAGGGATCCCACTAGCCATCCAGTCTTTTGATACTATGCAAGAAAAATAATATTTTCTAGTGTGTATAGGACAAATGATCAGCCAGTTTTTACTTGAAGACTTTTGATGAGGAATTGAAGGTAAGATACTTGCTACTTCCCCAAGCAGTCCATTCCACTTTTAGATAATTTTAAATGTTAGGAACTTATTCCTCATAGTAAGCCTATATTAACTTCTTTGGAACTTCCACCATAGCTCCCATTTCTGTCTTTTGGGAACAAACAGAAAAGACAAATCCCTTTAACAAGTGGTAGCCCTTTAAACACTTGAAGATAGATAAGGTATTCTTAATTTGCATAAGGGGAAATTAAGATGCATTAAGAAGAAATAACTTGTCATATAACCCAACTAGTAAATAGCAGAGTCAAGAAATGAGTTAAGGCCTTTTTTGAAATTAAACAGTTCATATTTTTAATTGGAATAATTCATGAGGTCATAGAATAATCAATATAAATCTTCTAGTTTTGTTATTCATTTGGATTATCCAAACATAGTGGTTCAGTGACTAGATTTTCTTACCTATTAAATGACAGCATTAGGCTCTAAAATTTCTTTGGTTCCTTCCAGGTCTTATAAACTCACTTAGTCTTTTGTCAATGTCAATTTGGTTTGGGGGTGGTAGTGAAGATTTCCCATGGGACAATGAAAAGGAAATATTTTCAATGGTTAAATGCTACTTAGAAATTTATAGAATATTCTCAACTTTAAAGGACTTAGCAAAGTGTCTGCAATTTGGTAAATACTAAATAAAAGCTATTTCAGCCTCATAGGCAGTTAGGTGGTACAATGGATAGAGCACTAACTTTGGAGTTAGAAGATCTAAATTCATATATAATCTCAGATCTTTTCTAACTGTGTAATTCTGGGCAAGTCATTTATACTTTTGTTTGTTTCAGTGTCTTAAACTGTAAAATGGGGTTAATAACAGTATCTATTTCACATGGTTTATGTAAGGATCAAATGAGATAATATTTGTAAATTGTCTGGTACATAGTAAGTACTATATAAATGCTTATTCCCTTCCTCCCTTCTTAATTGTTTATGTATGTACACACACACACACACACACACACACACACACACACACACATTCAGACAGAGGAGCTTTCATCTGTCATTATAAGTGTCTGGGATTTTATAACTATATACTGTTAATGAATGAATTTTATGTCCATTTTCTTAACTTTTTCTTAAAACAAATTTCAGTCTTATTGGTTGGTTACTTTAATTGAGAATAATAAAGTAAGTTCATTCAAAATATACTCAGACAAGTACAGAAATTTCTTTTAGTAGTCTGAAAAGTGATTTGTCTTCTACTTCTCTTCAGCTAGGCAGCTAAGTGGAATAAAGGATAGAACATTGGTTCTGAAGTTAGAAAGACCTATATTTGAATCTAGCCTCTTATAAACTGTCAGCTATGTGGCTCTGGGGAAGTCAGTTTTCTCATAAATAAAATGGGAGTGATAATGATACCTACCTCTCAGTGTAATAAAGGCAAAATGGGCTATTTGTAAGACATATTGTAAACTTCAAGTACTATATAAATGATTACTAGTATAATTATAATTTTATTATTGTTATTAGTATTCATCACAAACTTTAACTACTACTGGACTTTAATTCCTTATACTGCTCCTATATAGCACCTTGATATGGCATTGTCTTCTTTCATTTTTATCTCTTGTACATCATGGCACATATACTTCCCCAAAGTAGTCATTCTATCTTTGGACATCTCTATTAGGATGTCATTTCTGAGTTAACTCCATAGGTCTCTCTGAAGATTTTCAAGTACAGGCTAGATGGTGAGTCATCAAGGATGTTGCTAATACTTGTTTTAAATTTATTTTTCTTGAGGTATTTTTGGGGGGTGGGGACAGGGGGTGGGAATTTATGTTTCCTTTCATGACATGACTCTTATGGAACTGCTTTACATAGCTTCACATGTGCCTTCTCACAGTCATAAAGAAGAAGGAAGAGATTCTGGAACTAAAAGTGTTAAAAAAAAATGTAAAAAAGTGTTTTGCATTTAACTGGGAAAAATAAAATATTAAGTATTAAAAGAAAATAAGGGTGCTGCTAACATGGTTCCCAACTTACTAATAAATACAGCTCTTCAAAGAAGAAATGGACTGCCATGGATTCCCCATTACTACAGGTGTTAAGATAGAGATTGGATGTCTAGAATAGTAATATGAGGACCCATTACATTGTGAAGCTTAAGATAAGTCTAGATTTTATACTAGCCAGTAGATTAGACTTTAAAGTGAAATAGGAATGCCAATTCTTACTAAATATACAGATTGTCTTCTTCAGTTACCTGCTCCTCTCTTCTTATTAACTCCATTTTTTGGGTAATTTGTATATATTTAAGTTGCATTTGATGCATGTCCTTTGTCATCTGCAAAATTTTAGAAGACACAATATAGTCATATGTAGTTGAATAAGAAAAAAAAGCTTTATAAGAATCTTAAAACTATGACCACCAAAATATCTTTCTTCAATCTGTTAATTCAATTCAACCAGATATATATATATATATATATATATATATATATATATAGATATATATATATATATATATAGATATATCTATATCTATATATAGATATAGATATAGATATATAGCTCATTATCAACATGTACGTGATAAAAATGAATTCTCTCTTTTGTTGTTCTCAGACTTGGTTTTGGGAAGCTCTTATACAATTTCAGAGCAAATCTTTGAAGACTAAGTATGCTGTCATCAAAATGGTATTTTTCTTCCTGAAATTCAGAGAATCTGCAAAAATTGCTACTTTGTTCAGTTCTGATGTGCTATATAAACTATCTATTCTATAGCCTTGAAGTGGTCAGTGTCAGAAAAATCAGGAAATGCAGAAGGACTAAAAAGTTAAATCATCAATTAACTGGTTATAGAATAATGAAAATATCTACAACACACTATTCTTTTCCCTGTTGGTATTGATTCTAGCTTAAATACAATATACCACAATATAATTAAGGTATCCTAGGAATGTTTATATTTTGTTGGAAAACTACTATGTTAATATTGTGACCAATACTAATCTTGTTATTCATCCTCTATAATTAGCATACAGTGATGTAACTGGTGTTTGGAACTCAGTACTATTTACATTAATCAAACCTAGATATCCAACTAATAAGGATAAGTTATTACATTGAAGATCATGATACATGAAACATTTTGTAATAGAAAAATTCTGCATCAGTTATTCCATGCAGATTTTTTATTGCGGAACATTTATATAAATATTTATTTAAATATATTTACCAAAGTGTATCTAATAATGAGCCTCTTGTACATATCAATATCTATAGTGGAAATGATAAAACCTAGACTATGATTGCTAATGGTGGAATAATGGAATCATTTAAACACAATCACAAAATAAATATTACTTGGATTTATATCATATCAAATCATCAAACACCAGCCAGATATTAACTAATGCTCACGTAGCTTTATTATTTACTTTTTTTCAATTAAAAAAATTAATCAATAACACTCTGCCTTGTCTTCCTTTCCCTTTTCCCCATTAAAAAAGAAAGAAAAAAACAAAATGTACACTATTAAATATGTATAATCAAGCAAAAGGAATTCCTGTGCTGGCTATTTTCTATATAGCTATATCTATACATATATACCTATGCACATATAACTCAAAAATGGGTTATATATGTATATATGTGTATAAATGTGTACATATGAATATCTTTATAATTAAATATGGAGAAATATATCTCATTCTATATTGTAAACTTTTAAACCTTTTTATAAAAAGTGGATAGCATGCCCCATCATTGGTCCTCTGAAATTATGTTTTTTTCATTATGCTAATCAGACTTCCTAAGTCTTTACAATATTGTTTTTATTGCATAGTTTTCCTGCTTATTTAACACTATCATTTCAAGCAATCTTCTTTGAAACCATCCTTTTCATAATTTCTTACAGCCCAATAATATTGTCACATTTATTTTTAGTCAGTAATAGACTAATTAATGGGCACTTTTCTAATTATTAATTTGTAAGCAATTTATCTTTCTTTAGTCATTGTGTGACTATTATTCACTTTAAGGGGAAAAAACACCAGAAAATTTTTGTAAATGATAGACCTGCTTTGAAAGGGCCTATTCTGACATTTTTTTGCATGGATGACATGACCTTAAAATTTCCTTCCACATTCAAAATTTCATGGCTCTATATACATTGTGGAAAATTTCTTTCAATTATATTTGAAACAGTTTAGATGAAAATGTTTTACCACACTGTGTTTAAAAAAGTTGATTGTCAAAAAGTATCATGCCATCTGAATTTCAGGAATTTACCATGTTTAATTTCAGAAAATAATTTGAATCCATCTCCATTCTCCTTCAGTTATTAAAAAAATTAGGTCACAGAACAATAGTCACTTAAAGCCTGGACTGTTGTCTTTGTCATATATTTCATTCTCCAGAGCCTAAATAAAATACTTCACACACACACACACACAGTTAATTGTCAGTAATGCTTATTAATTAAGTTGGAATTTTAAAATTGGCTAATTCAAATGCTTGTGGCTTAGCTGCAGGTGTGTATGTTTTGCATAACCCTTTATCAACAATTGATATATTGTACTATTATTAAAATTATTTATGGAAGGTAAACTTATTGGAAGAAGAGTTTTTCTCTAGCATTCTATACTCTGGGCAGAAGTGAAGAATCCATAAATCTTACTAAAATTGTTCCGACTTTTAAATAAGTTCCACCTCCTGTGGCTAATATTCAAGTCAAACCACTAGGGAAACCATGCTACATTATTATTTTCTTTTGTTCCTCCCCATGTTCTCTAGTTTAATCATACTATTCTACTGTCTCCCCCTGGAATACCCATAATACACACTTGCTTTTGCTTACATCTTATTCCCCCCTTCATTGTTTGTTGAATTCCTAACCATTCTTTAAAATACTATTTAAATGTTACCTTCTTCATTAAAGCTTTCCTTAATTGTCTTAGTCCATAATGTAGAGTGTATGTGTATGAAAACACAGAAGTTGTTGTTTGCCCTTCATTCTCGAAGATGACGATAATGTCAGTAGGTAGTGTCATGAATTGGCAAGTGAATTGGATTTAAATGAGGGAGGGTTGTACAAGGTCACTCGCTTCATCTCCTGAGCCATTTGGGTCCAGTGGCCAAATATAGATCAAGACCACTGGGGATGGCCCTGGATGCAATGAGAGAACTTGACTTTTTTAAACTAAGGTCTCAGTTTTTGACTGAATTCACATTCAGTGAATTAAAGCTAGGTAGCAGTTGAGGCAAGAATCTCCTTTTTGTTTTAGTTCAAAAAAATCTAAATAAATAAATAAGTGAATGAATGAATGAATCTAGAAGAAGACCCTCAGGGTTTCTGGCCAAAGCATGCATGTGCGAACACATGCACACACATACACCTACACACACACATACACATACACACACACCCCTTCCTTGATAGACTATATGAGAACAAGATAGTTTCACGTTTGAGTATATAGCATAATACTGAGTCTCATAACATAATAGGCACTTAATAAATAAATGCACATTGGTTTAGTAACTGATCTCCACAAATATTTATTTTTGCAACTTTCTGATTTATGATACTATATTCCTTTGTGTTTCTGTTTTGTCCCTCTATTAGATTGTAAACTCCACAAAGTCAGAGACAGCATTTTACCTAAATTTTTAAATTCTGAAGACCAGAGTACAATGGTTTATATTCAGTATGCAATTATTAAATATTGAATGAATAAATGAACAAATGACTGAATGAATAAAAGTGTACAAATGCAAAGTCTTTCTCTATGATTCCCAGATAGACCATAACACAAGTTCAACAAGGGAGGGATCTTTCTTCAACGGAGTCCAAAGCTAAACTAAGAGCATGTTTCATTTCCTTTAAGACAGTCCCAAATTAAACTTAAGGGCACAAAGGAGAATACAATTTCCAGAGATCTTTTAAGTCTCAAATATTTTCCCTGAAAAGTAGTTCAAGAATGAAGAAATAGAATAACCTTGGGTTTCCACATAGATTGTGAGCATCGCTATGCAAGAAATTTAGTTTATATATGAAAATTCATAGAAGTCCAAGACAAATCAAGTTTGCCTGTAGATTAAAAAAAAAAACCAGTTCCATGGCAATCTATTACAAATAATTTAACCTTCTACCAACATCTCCCTCTCAGCCTCCATGTGATTTAGCTTAGAATGTATATAAATATTTACTGTTGGGTGGCTATGCTTGTATGCTAATGTCTATAAATGCCTCAATTCAAAAATCTCCATCCTATTTTATGTATGTAAATGTGTTTAGAATTTATTTATATCCATTTCCCTAGAAATTATTTTTGTCCAAAGCCATTTATTAACACTCCACCCCCTCTTTTTGATCTTTACCTTGGTGATATAAGCCTTAGCCAATGCAAATGGAATATATGGCTGCTTGGTTGGGAAGATATTGAGCTCAAGTGGTTTTGGGTTTCCTTCATTAGTTATTCCAATATTGTTCTGGGTTTCTACAGAAGATAAAAATTTATAAAGAAATATAAATATAAGTAAAGATATCATTTATTAGGTTCTTACTATATGCAAACACTGTGTTTCTCTAATGAATATACATTCAACATTTCTTATTTGTTATGGACCATGTCTAGGTAAAGGGCGGGTCAATTCCTTGAGAGCCTCCACAGCTGTGAATCATGCATCTGAAGGAGTTTCGAAGCAGTCTTTACTGACACAGATGTTGCTTGTGGATTGGGAATGAAATAAATTGGAGGCAGAGGGAAGAGGAGGGAGATCAGACAACACAATAGCCTCTCAGTCTCCTTGTATAATCAGCATTTTCTCACATGAAGAGATCCATTCTACAGGTCTGAGTTAGATCTCCAGCAGCCACTGGCAGATGACATCTGTATCACAACACCTACTGTTTATGAGAAGTATGTTCAATAGAAATTTACATGTAGTGGCATGCAATATCATGTATAATTATAGATTTTTTAAAAAGACAAAAAATAGATGTTCAGATATATTGGTTTCCTTCTTATTCAAATCATCTCCCACATGGTATTAAATATACATTACTTAAATTTTGATAAATAGCATTGCTGCTAATGAATAAATGGTGAATCATAAATCTAAATTCATGAATATGTTCATGATTAGATTTTGGAGAGCTGGAATTTAAATTATTCTATTTAGATTTCATTCTGGGAGAAAATGAATAGAAGACCTCAAATTAACTAATTTTCTTCCTTGACTAGATCAGAATAGAATCATTTTATCTAGAATTATAAAATCATCACATTAAAAAAAATTTTATAGATTAGGTGTTGTTAATTCCTCATTTTTCAGGTAATAAAAAGTTGTAACTTATCTAAAGTTATATGTGTATCTAGAATTATCTATTTTCATATATATATATATGTACATATATATGAAAGATAATTATATAGCTTATCTAGATTCATATTCCTTTCAAGTTAAACTAGTAGTTTTGCTTATCTATAATAGGAATTTCTTTTGGAACTGTGACATTCTGCTACTATTTCAGGTGATTTTGTGATTCCCATTTAAAATGTATTAGATATAACACACACACACACACACACACACACACACACACACACACACACAGAACATTACAAAATCTCAAAATAAGGAGGTCCTTAAAGCGTCCTAGAGTTATCTCAGCCAAATTTGAACAACAATAATAGGTAACATTTCCATAGTTTGCCTACTATGTGCCAGATTCTGTACTATGTGCTTTAAAACTATTATCTCATTTTATCTTGATAATAACCCTGGGAGATAGTTGCTATTATTATCTCTATTTTATAATTTAAAAGAAGCAAACTGGGATTAAATGATTTATCCTGGATCACATATCTGGTATTTAAAGCTGGATTTGAATTCAGGTTTTCCTGATTTCAGGTGTTATACTCTATTCACTGAGTCATCTAGCTGTTCTATATCAGTTTTATGAACCAGGCTTGACTCTAGTCTTTTCAGTGAATCTTGTTTGGCAGTAAAATGAAAGGAGCTATTCATAGACCATTTATAGAAGATAGCATAATAGTGTGTTGTTAAGTCATTTTTCAGTTGTGTCTGACTCTTTATGAACCCTTTAGGATTTTCTTGAAGTGGTTTTTTTAATTTACTTCTCCGGGTCATTTTACAGATGAGGAAACTGAGGCAAACAGGGTTAAGTAATTGGCCCAGAGTCACATAGCTAATAAGTGTCTGATACCAGATTTGAACTCAGGAAGATGAGTCTACCTGACTCCACATCTCGCATGCTATCTACATGTCACCATGATATAACAGAAATAAAAGAATGTAAATGTTGGGCAGTGAGGTGGCATAGTGGATAAAGTTCCAGGTTTAGAATGAGGAAGAGTTGAGTTAAATCTGACTTCAGACTCTCACTAGCTATGTGAATCTGGGTAAGTCACTTAAATTCCTGTTTGCCTTAGTTTTCTCACCTATAAAGTGAGAAAGAAATGGTAAACCATTGCAGTATCTTAGCCAAGAAAATCCCAAATGAGATTATGAAGACTTGGACATGACTGAAATATAATTCAACCACAACAAAAATATGTATGTGTATGCTTTTTTAAAGTACTATTTTCTCTCTGCTTTTGATGAAGAAAGTTAATAGTTCTGCTTGTAGAGAAAGGTATCTGACTTACCAGAGGCTACACAATTTTGCATCTTAGAAGTAAATCACTGGAATCAAAATATGATTTTATGTTCCATGGCATCATCTGTTAGATTTGTGCTTAATTTTCTAGTAATCAATTCATTTGTCTAGCCTCTAAAGTCCATTTGACTCAATTTTAAATACAATTCAGAAAAAAAAAATCTAGGTTCTTCCAAACCTAAAAATCTTCAACGTTAAATGTGATGCCTCCATTTTATTGAGTTTAATTACATTTTTGTTCAGCTTTAATTGAGTATGATTCACATCTGAAGACTATATTCTCTTTTAGGATTATACAGACAGCTCTGAGAGCTGCTCTGGATGGCAGTGCAGCAATTCAGAGATCATAGGAATAGGTAAAATGGTAATGTCTGCAATTTCATTGCTAAAGTGCCCTTCCCAGGTGAGGAAACTCCTTTTTACTGATGTAGAGTAGCACTAGACTTGTCTAGGGAATTTAGAGATGAAATAATTTGTGGATTAGTTAAAGAGTTAGCATTTTTCAGGGACAGAATTTGAACTGAACTTTCAGTTCTTTACTCCCTTTTCCCATTAAAAATGATATTCAAACCAACAAACTATAGAAAAAAATATTTTTTATACACCCAGACTTTTGGCCATAAGCATATCCTCATGAGTAGACTTCAAAAGAGTTAACTTTTAATGTTCCATATATAATTTATCCCAAATATATTTTAGTACATGAGGAACTTGTACCTTCCATTCAATAGAAGCTGGAAATATACATTCAGAGAATAGAGATTCATTTTGATATTAGCCCAAGCAAAGCATAATTAAGAATAGTAAATGTTCTGAAAAAATATACCAGAGAGATTTTTGGGTTATTCATACTCCTTTTTGCCTCCATTGATGTCGATAGCTAACAATGTTATGCACCTAATAATACTTCTGGGGTACTTAGGAGTGTCACATTTATTCTTTACTATTGTGTACCAGAACTTTTATTGGCTTAATGTAATACTTTTTTAGAAAATTCTCTGCATTTAGTATTATAATTATAAAAAGATATTTCCATAGTTCTCTATAATATGAGAAATATTTTAAGGGAACATTTCTTTTGAGTCACATATCTGTGTGAGAAAAATACTGCAAGTGCTATATTTCCATTTTATACATAAGGAAATTGAGATTCAGATTGGCAAATTGACTTGCCCATGGTCACATAACCATTGCATGTCAGAGGTGAGATTTGAATGTAGAACTACCTGCATCCAAGAGATTATAACAGATATTTCATTGTGTTAGATTCATTAAAATAAGCAATGTCCGAAGTGATATTTACCCAGTTTGTGGGAACACATTTTTTAAAACCTGTTCTACAACCCATCAAAAATATCTGTCACGGTAAATACTAGAATACCTTTTCCCATGGCTGTGTTGTTTCTTTTCAATCCAAAAAGCCAACCTAAAGAAAATATCCTCTTGCTAATGCCAAATCTATCCATCCAGCTTACTTCTTCTTTTTCACCTTCAAAAGACACAGGAGAAAGAAAGCAATAAAAAAAAAAATCATAGATCCAGAATTGGAAAGCATTTTAGAAATCATTGAGTTGAACTCTTTGACTTCACAAACGAGGAAATTTAGACCTTCAGAGCTTTAACAATTCGTTCAAGGCTACACAAATATTAGTAGGATTCAAAATCAAGCTTTGTGGTTTATCAAATGAACAGCATGGCCATAATAATAATCGCCACAACATTGTAATATAAATGAAAAAGAATAATGAAAAAAAAAAAGACATTTGTAGAAAATAATTTAGGTGGTTGGCAAGAGAGATCTGTGCACATCAGCCACAGTAACTTGGCCTTGGAGGTAGCAGTGACAGCAACAACAGCAGCTCTGGGAGCTCCCAATCCAGATATGGTGAGACTGGTTAAAAGCACATTGCAGGGCACATTTTCTGGCATTAGGTCCAGCTAGTACTGATTGATAACTTCATTGCTAATATGCAGTTCTGAGTCACAGTTTCTGCTCACAGTTCCTGGGTGGAGAAGAACATTTGTGGTCTATCACAAGTGAGATGGCCACTATTTTCAAGGAAGAGAAAAGCACTAGCAAAGTGAGAGAACAGAAGTTATAGTTTCAAGGCAGAGAGAAATACTAGTGCTTGTGGTCAGAGCTGCTGGTTATAATTTAAGGACCAAGAGGAACATTAATACTTGTGGCTACATTGAAGCAGGGTAAAGCCCAGAGCACAGAACAGAAGAACAGTGACCCTATCCCTCCTCAGATCATAACACTTTGGAAGCACCAAAAACGTGTAGATTCTTAGACTAGCACTGAAAAGAACAGCAGAAAAAAGCCTGAAGCTTGGCCTGGTACTTCTCTACCTCTAGGTAAGCAGAACCCAACTTCAAAATAAAGTCTGAATTAAAGAAATAGGCTGGGAAAAAATGAGCAAACAAGAATTTCTAGAAGAGCAAAAGAAGAAATAAAATGGTAGAGGAAAAACATAAAAAAGAAATGAGAATCGTGCAAGAATATTATGGAAAGAGAATTTGTAGTTTGGTAAGAGCAGTACCAAAAATACTGAAGAAAATGACATTTTAAAATAAGAATTGGCCTAAAGGCAAAAGAGACATTACAATTCACTGAAGAAAAGTGAAAAAGCAGCTCTGGCCAAATGGAAAAAGGTACAACACTGAAGAAAATAATTTCTTAAAAATTAGACTTGAGAAAGTAGGCATTCTGGATAAAAAATAAGAGGGAGGATTATAAAATGCAGAAAGAATTAAGAAAGACAGTGGTCAGAAGCAAATAGACTTTTGATCAAGGACAAGATAAAAATAAAAAGAAAATGGGATGGTAAGAAATATACAGTTAATAATCATAAATTAATATGAATTGGATGAGCTCACTATAAAATGGAAGCAGATAGTAGAATGAATTAAATATCAGAATCCCACAATGTATTGTATACAATAGATACACTTGAGATAGATACACAGTGTTAAAATAAAGGTCTAGAAAAAAATCTATTAAGCTTTAGCTGAAGTATAAAAGAATAGGGGTAGCAATTATGATGTCAAACAAAGGGAAAGCAAAAATGGTCCCAATTAAACAAGATAATCAGGGAAACTACATTTTGCTAAAAAAAAAAAAAAAAAGCCATAAACAATGAAGTAATATATAAAAAATTTAAGAGTAAATTAAAGGCCTCATTTTTTAGATAGAGAACTGAGTAAAAAAGGAACCATTCCCCAATTGATAAATGGTCAAAGGATACAAATAGGTAGTTTTCAAAATGGAAATCAAAGATATCTATAGTTATATGAAAGAATAGTCTAAATTACTATTGATGAGAATAATGCAGATTAAAACAACTTTGAAGCAACACCTCACATATCAGAAATGAAACATGCTAGACAGGATGAGGGAAAATAGATGGTCTAATAATCTATTAGTGGAATTGTGAACTGGTCTACTCATTCTGGAGAACAATTTGAAACTATGGTGAAAGACTATGAAACTGCATACTATATATCAAAGAAAGTAAAGGAAAATAAAAATGAGGTATATGGATGAAAAATATTTATGGCAGCTCTTTATGTGATGGCAAAGAATTGAAAATTGAAGTATGCTCATCAGTTGGGGAATGGCTGAACAGGTTGTGCTATATGATTGTGATAGAGTAGTATAAGAAATGAGAAGATGGGTAGTTTCAGAAAAAAACAACATGACAACACTCATATGAACTGATGCAAAGTGAGGTGAGAAGAACTGGGATAGCAGTATTGCAATGATGATCTAATGACCTGACTAATCTAATCAATACAATAATCCAAGACAATTTCAAAGAACTCATAATAAAAAATTTTCCATTTTCAGAGAGAGAACTGATGAATTATGAATATAATAATTTTCTAACTTTATTTTTCTTTCCTTTTTTTTGAAATTGTTAATATACAGAAATGTTTTGCACGATTTCATATGTAAATAAAAAGAAAATTGAAAGAAAAAAATTTTTAAAAATATCATGAGTATAATTATGTTCCAAAACTCATGTATGCAGAGCCTCAAACCTGAGTACTCTCAAGGATAATTCATGTATTTCCTTATATGCTCTCATTTGAGAAATGAAAAAATCTTCATGTTTCTTTAACCTCTCATCTACATTGAGAAATGATAAAACAAGTTTAAATTATATAATAGCAATAAAAATGCTCCTCTGACTCTTAGGTGTTCTTTACCTTGATGAGAAAGATTCTTAATTCCAACAATAACACAGTAGCAAAATATGAAATAGAAACATTTTCTAGAGGATGAAGAAGGAAGGAGTATTGCTTTAAGCTATAATTTCTTGCCATTATTTCAAACATGCCCAGGGTTGCATTTATTTAGCAGGAACTAACATTAATGTAGGCTGCCCTCGATTTTGTTGGCAACTCTCAGGTTTTTATATTTTCATTATCCAGCTGGCAGTATAAAAAATGTGAGCTTCCTGACCCATGCAAAGCAATGCTCCTGGGCTAACAAAGTATCTATATACTCATGATATCATTGTGGGAATTTGATACAAATTAGCTATTATATACAGTGAATTCAAGTGCTAGTAAAAATCATGAACTACTTTCAGGAATTCATGATTTCTCTTTGTCTATAATTGAGCAATTCTATTTTTAGAGGTATGAACTATTTAATAAATTGAATAAAAGTTATCAAAAGGATACCCTAAATATAAATAAATATATGACGCGTGCCCTCATGGGGATCATAAATGACTTGAAAATGTACAAAAAAACCCACTTTCCTTCAGTTTTGATAGGGAAAAAGAAAATATCTGTACCTATAAATATTTCTATTCTAACTCTGTTATACTCTGTCAGGTAGAATAACTGTGTACTTTGGAAATATATGAATATTTGAAATAAACAATAAGGAAAAATATTAAGGCAATATAAGAGCTATGTAGGAAATAACTAAAAAAGTCAGGCTTTAGTTAAGGCAACAAGTTAACTTTTACATCATGCTATAATAAAAGTATATAACAAAGCATTTCAGAAGACTATTATAAATGTGTGCTAAAATATCTGTAGAAGTCAATTCATCTTCTGGGTTTCTAGACCTTTATTACATGGCACTCTGCCTTTCTTTTTCTGTATCTATTACCTGGTATAGTAGATAGAGATCTTGAATAAGAAAGATCAGTATTCTTTCTATCTATCTATCTATCTATCTATCTATCTATCTATCTATCTATCTATGTCCACAATGGCATATACACACATAAGAATATACATATGTGTGGTGGGGCAGGACAGGATACTATAGATAGAATACTGGACCTGGAATCAAAAATACTCAAATCCAGCCTCAAGCAGTTACTAACTTTGTGACCCTAGGCAAGTCACTTAAACTCTTTTTGCCTCAGTTTCCTCATCTGTAAAATGGGAATAATAATACCTACCTCTAGGGTTATTATGAGGATCAAATGAGATAATTATTAAAGCACTTCCTATAATATCGGGCATCTAGTAAGACATTTGCCTTATCATTTTTATTTTTTATACATTAATGAATCAGTGAGTTCTAAAACTTGTATGTTTATTATTTCTGAATATGGTTCACCTGAGTTTTTTCCCTCTGAGAATGACTATATGAAGGGCAGCTAGATGACACAATGGATAGTCTACCAGCCCCAGAGTTAGGAGGACCTGAGTTCAAATTTGACTTCAGACACTTAACATTTATTGGCTGTGCAACTCTGAGCAAATCCCAATCCCAATATACTCTCTCTCTCTCTCTCTCTCCTCTCTCTCTCTCTCTCTCTCTCTCTCTCTCTCTCTCTCTCTCTCTCTCTCACACACACACACACACACACACACACACACACACACACACACACACACACACACACACAGACACACACACACACACACACATGCTATATGAAACTAGTAAGATAACAAGAGAAATTTAGGTCCCTGAGGCAGAAGATTGCAGTTGGGGATTGCAAAATTTTAAGAGATGTGCTTCTGTTGTATCATTCTTGTTCAGCTCATTAGGGAGAAAGTAGGTTGAAGTAAAAATAATTCTACACTTGGAGTCAGTGGACTTGGTTGGAAATCCTAACCTTTTCTCTTACTACTTGTCTGATGCAGAGAAGGGCAACATTTAGTTTTAGGAGAAGCAGGGTTTTTTTGTAGGGTCCCTGGCAAAAGGAATAGATAGCCATCAGCTTCAGGAGCTGGAACTTTACTGCTAATAGATAAAGAAGTTCTATTTTTTGTTTTGGCAAAATATTCCTGATGAAAATTCTAAAGGAATATTTGTTTTTGACAAAAGGTCAAGCTTATAATTGTTCTCTGTCACAATCCATTTTAGTCTAATAACCTCACCTCCAAAATAAACTATCAATTCCTTTCACTTATGAGATCTATAATCTCAGAGCTATCCTTGACCCTGTTCTCTCACTTACACTCATTCTGTTCAGTCAATAAGCCAAATCTAATCCCACAATTTTTCTTACATCTCTCTACTTTTTTCCATTTACATGGCATCCACCTTAGTTTGGGTCCTCATTATCTTTTATTTAACTATTGTAATGGTCTCCTGTTGGTTTCCTTATTCTATGTTTCTCTCTATGTGACTACCAAAGCACTCTTCCTGAAATGACCATATCTCTTACCATATTTCATAGTATCACATCCTCTGCAGTCTAGACAATCTGGAATTGGTCTTGGAGATTATAAGACTCCTGGAATTTTCTGAATAGGGATAGTGTAGTTAGATTTGTGTTTTAATTCGGACAGCTGTACCAAGTTTTAAAAAATATCTCCTTTGATCCTTACAATATTTCTGTAAAGTAAGTGCTATTATTATCCCTATTTTACATTTGAGTAAATCGAAACAAATAGACTAAATGACTTTTCTGAAGGCACACAGTTAGTAAGGCTCTGATGTTAAATTTGAGTTTAGGTCTTTTGCACTACAGTATGTATGGTCTATAGATGCAACCAGATAGCTGATAGAAGAATGATAGTTAACAAAACCAATATTTAACATTTATAAAATGTTTATTAGGTTCTCAGCACTGCACTAAGCACTTTATAATTATCTCATTTAATACTCACAACAAGCCTGGAATCATTTCTTGGCAAAGATATTAGAATGATTTGCCATTTCTTTCTCCAGGTCATTTTACAGTTGAAGAAACTGATACAAATAGAGTTAAGTGAATTGTTTAAGATGATACAACTAGTAAGTGTCTGAGGCAAGATTTGAATTCAGGAAAATAATTCTTCCTGATTCCAAGTCTAGTACTTTATCTACTGAATCATGTAGGAAGTAGGTGCTATTATTATCCCCAAGAAACAGAAGAAAACTAGGGTTAAGTGATTATAATGTTACCTTTGTTTCAATCTCCACCTTGAAAGATCCCTATAGATATATATCTCAGCCATGTCTACTGAGAGAACACTGGCTAAAAATAGAAAATTTTAAGGAGTAAGGAAGTCATGCCATTCTGATTGGGTAATATTCTTACTACTTGATTTTGTCAGAGAGTAGAAGTTTTTTAACATTGGGTCTATGGATTTCCAAGAGAATCTATAGATAAAAAGGGAGTGGCCTGTGAATTAAAAAACAAATAAACTGTAGTGATATTAGTGTAGGAGTGATGAAAAAGAAGACCCAAGAGGATAGTCAAAGATAGAGTCCTTTTATTTCCTGTCCTCTCAGCCCCTAAATACCTTGTATGATTACATCACTAAGCACACTAAGTATGTGCCAACTATAGAACCATTACATCACCACCTCATCATAGCACACTGCAAGTGCTAACTATAAGCACCCTGCTATAGAAATGTAAATTCCTCTTCACTGTAAGTATCCCTTGCTTCAAGTAGAACACAGATGGTCATGCCCTTCTTGACTTCTCAGAAAGGGTGAGAGACACTAAAGAGAGATGGGGAGCCAAACTAGACATTATCAGCAGATTCCCTCTGGGCTGAAGGGTCTTATACCTTACCCAGAGTTCCCCATATCTGTGGCCCTCTATACAAACAAACATGTATATTTTAGTATAATTGATTTCTACTGTATTTCTTGACTTTTATTTATTTAAAAATGATCTTTTCAGAAAGGGTCCATCAACTTGATCAGATTTCCAAAACGGTCCATGACCTACAAAAAAGTTTAAAACCTTTAATATAAGAGGTATTGCACATTGATACATTGGGTATGACGGGGTGTGAAACTGTGTTCCCTTTAATCTGTAAAATTATCACTTGAAATTATGTCCCCTTTTGAGCTGTAAAGGAAGAGAGATTCCATGGAGTCTGGTAGAGAGCATATCTCCCCAGATAAGTCAATTGACTTCATTCAATTGGAAATTATCCCCCATTGATCTTTTGGGGGTAGCTGTATCTTCAAGAAATTCCAGAAGCCTTCAAAGTAATTTCATTCAATTGGGAGTATCTAGGCCTGGGGGAAGGGGGAGGGGAGCATTGGCTTTCTTTTCAACCTGAAACCTGAGCATTAGATTTCTATAAAGGATATTTCTAAACTCCTGATCCTGACAGAGGCCCAAAGCAGGACCATGTCTTGTCAAGAACCCTCTCTTTCTTTTGTATAGCTGCCCCACAGGACCCCTGCCTGCTGTGAAGACATTCTTTTCTTAGCAGAAAAATCTTTTGTTATTTTTCTGCCACTGAGGAAGTTAGTCTCCTAGCAAAGCTGACCTCTGCAGTGCCAACAAATTTCCTTTTTTGACAGTCTAATATTTCAGGTTCATAAATTCTTTCATGAAGGATCTGCACAGACCAAAAAGGGATTCCCACAACTCTCTGACTGCCACTAGAACCTCATCAGACACTCTTCAACAAGGATTCCCCAGACATCTGATTCTTTTAGGATTCTTACAAGGTACTTATGTACTTAATTCACACCTTTAAAGGAGTTTGCTCATTGGTCCACAAAAGAGAGCCAGGATTGAGTCAAGGAGAGGATTTCCCAGAAGAACTTCAGGGGACTTCGGAGGAGGGGACTTCCGGAGATTCACCACTAGGATTGACTTCTGGGAGCTCCCACAAGCCCAATGTAACCCACAATCCCACTCTTGGAAGCTGAGTCTGATTCATTCCAACTTCGACTTTTGTGCTGGCTGGGAGCCTCCCACATTGGGAGGATGAGAGGCTGAAGCTGGCTGGAGACATTCTGACAAGAGCTCATCGGGGAACCAAGGAAAGAGATAGGCCTCTAAGAAAGCTAGTTAAGTCCCAAATGAAGGAGACAAGCGAAGGAGAAAATAAAGGATCTGGAGATAAGATTTGGAAAGAGACAGTAAAGGACTTTAACTCCTGGCTGCCTTTTGGGATTATTGAACTGAACTGAAACTAAGGCTGGCTCCAGAAGCTCCCCAGGAAATCTGCTCTCAGAGAACGATTACAATTTTAGAGAAACAGAACATCACATTTTGGCACCCAACGTGGGGCAGACAGGATCCTGATTTCCGTGGAAAAGCCTCTGATCCTGATCCAGTAGAAAAGTCTCTCTGACCCAGAAATAAAGATGAGTAAAACAAGGAAATTTTGTTAAAGAGCTAAAGTAGAATTTCAGCTAAAATGGGGCAGATTTTTAGAAAATAGCCTGCTTTTCCAGTTCAAGGAAAATGTTTAGAGAGCATTGTCAAGGTTATGAACAGCCAAGGATTGATTATAATTTTGGAAGAGATCACTGAACTTTTAAAAACTGTGCAGTGTATAACCTAATGATACAATTTGGAAAGAGCAAGGTATTTAGTCAAAATCTTAATGGATCATAAAAGTGGGAAATAGTGAATTAGACTTGAAATTGATGATATTATTGTAGTGCTGCTTGATCATGAGATAACTTATGATTTATAAAAGATTATAATCAATACCAACATAACAACTCACCTTTACATTGACAGTATTTTCCTAACTGTGGCTTGAGTTGCATTTTATGGCAGTTAGATACTGATTAGTGATAATAACAGAAATTTGTGAAGTCTTCACTATGTTCATATTTACATATTTCCATTAAGTTGAAGGCAATGATCACATTTAGCATGTAATTATAACTTTGAATAATATAAATTCAAATAATGCAACCCCTTTGTGAGATTCATTATTCCCACTAATTGGAAACTAACTATATATAATGTAGAGGTTTTATTCTTCTTGAGAGAATTGTCATCTTTATAGTTGTAAATCCATTTCTTCCAAATGTGGTACCTAATTACTTCCTGAATTCATCTTTAGTATAGAATTTTTTAAAAAAATGTCTATATATGAATGTTTCCTGTGCAGATTTTTTTTTTTTTTAATGGAGTCCTCCACTTCATCATCAGGAAGTATAGGTGACTACAACAGAGGTTAAAGTAAAGTGATTTCTCACCATTGCTTACTACCTTCAGGCTAATGAACATGGTGGAACAAGAAAGATAGGGTATTGAGCAATAAATGTATTGCAATTCAATACAATTGTAGCAAAACTGGTTGGATCCTTTCAAAAATCAACAGGCTTGCCATGGGAACTTTAAGATCAGGTGTGGTTTAAGTATATTCATATATCTTCTGATGGTTATAACTCCCCTTCCCCCCCCCCCATGATCCTCAGGACCATTTATCATTATTCATATTGTTTAACTTCTTAGATTTATTTTTCTTTAAAATAGAAAATGTCTATCATGCTAGAGTCCTTATCTTACTTATAGGGTTGTGAAATTCAAATAATAAAAGTGCTTTACAAACTTTAAGCACCATATGAACAGCAGCATTATTCTTGGAAACAGATTTAGATTAGGAAGAGGCCTCAGAGATTATCTAGTTAGTTTCTCCCTTTCATTTTACAGTTGGGAAAACAGACCCGGGGAGAAGAAGATACTTCCCCAAGATCACAAGGTTAAAAACAGCAAAGGTAGAATTTTAACTCAGTTCTTCTGCTCCCATAGCCAAAATTCCCATTATTGTTGTGATATAGGAACTGAGTGGATCCACCCAGTGCTTTATATATCTTATCTCAAAGCAGAACATCCCTCTGAATTCTCCCACAATACCAATAGGAGTGCTTAGACACTGAGTGGGGGCAGGTTTGAAGAATGAATAATACATAGGAGGCAATCAGATCTAGCCAAAGGCAGTGAAGATAATGAAATTATTTATTTGTTGGATTAGATATAGCCTAGAGGATCCTAACTGCAAGTCATGAGATAACATTCTAGTCTTCTGGGTTAAAATGCTTCATCAAAAATACCAAGAAAGGCCCTAAAACCTTCCTCAAGGAAGAACATAGAAGTGAAACAGAAGGGAGACACTAAGCCTTTCATCTTACATAGAACCAGCTAGAATTTCCTTCTGGTTGCCTTTGAATGGGACTGATTGGATGAAGAATTTCTCAGTATTGTCACATTATCTCTGTTCCCAGAACTTTGGACTCTGGGAGGGCATTTGTTCTGTGGAGGAATGGACTTTGAACCTGGATATACAGGAAGTTGCAGAAAGTGACATGACCAGTGGGAAGCAGCCAGCATTAGTGATCCTCAGTCAAGGATGATTATATCCTGTTAGTCTATCCAATGAGAAGGCTCGAGTCTTTTGCTTTTAAACCCTGGACAAGCTGGAGGCAGGTCAGGTTCTAGGAGCACATGGTGGGAATTGGGATAGCTCCTAGGTATGTCTGGGTCTCTCCCTGCAGGGAATAAATAATACTTTCTCATTGTACTTGATGATGTCTCTGATTAGTTAATTGGATTGGGAAGGGAGTCTTGCATTGCACCTGTCCCACACATCTTCATTTTTCTGTTATCTTTATAAGCAGGTAGGATGATATAGGACTGGGAATTGAGGAAAGAGGAAGAGTGTTGTTTTCTCACTAGAGTATGCACTGTGAGCTTCCCTGGCATCTTGCTCTGTAGATTATTGTTATTAACCCCTTTCCCCCAGGAATCCAACTTCTGGGAAGGCAGCTCCAAAAGCTGTATACTAGGTCTTCCTCCCAGGGTCTTATAGCTGTGGATGAGGTTAGCACAACTCATTGATTAAAATTATTGTTTGGGTATTAGGAAAGTGATGGAGAGAGAAGTGGTTGTCTTAGCCTTGGGAGAGGGAAATCTGCTAGAGAGCTTCTAAAGTACCCTTGAATTACTTATGACACCAGTCTAAATAGCTTACTTACCTAACAGAAGGATATCCTGGAGGGAATAGAATTGGTTTTCAGCCATTGAGTGACAATATTTGTGAAAAAGAAAATTCAGATCTTTATTGTGCAGAAAAAAGAGTTAGTGTGACATTGGTTTTGGAAAAGGAAATGATTAGCCTTAGTTAAAATGTCTCCAACAAAATCAATAATATAATGATTATGATAATCATTATATGCAATTTTCACATACATTTAGTATTACGTATATATATATGTATACATATATACATATACATATATATATATATATATATATATATCCCACTAACCAAAAGTCATATCTTACCCTTTCCATATTCCTTATGAGTTTTATCCACATAAGGCTGATGGGTTGGCTTTTCCTGAGGAACAGTCTCAGGCAAGGGAATATCAATAAGAGTGGTTGTTGATGTCATCTCTTTTACATCATTCCTTTTCATTGAATCTTCAGGAACTTGAGTGCTGCGAGGCTCCCAAACTTCTGAAATAAGATGAAATATTTGTAATAAGGTGATATTGAAATGTATTGCAGAATTTTGATTGTTGTTCAGTTGTTTCCAATATGTTTGTGACCACTTTTGGGGTTTTCCTTGCAAAGACACTAGAGTGGTTTGCTATTTCCTTCTCTTGCTCATTTTACAGGTGAGGAAACTGAGACAAGCAAAGTTGAATCATTTGTTGAGACACACAGCTAGCAAATCTCAGAGGCCAAATTTAAACTCAGGAAAAATGAATTTGCCTGACTCCAGGCTTAACACTGTCCACTGTGACAACCTAGGTGCCCTGTGAAGAATTAGAGTAATAATAATAATAATAATAATAATAATAATAATAATAATAATAATAATAACAACAACATCAATGATAGTAGAAATTAATATTACATAACATTTAAAGTTTTACAAATCTTATAAAATTCTGGCCTCCCAGAAATGAAATTCTGGTTTCTTTAAAACTTATATTAATATTAAACCTTATGTTTTAATTATACAATAGGAAAACTATGGCAAATGTTTTTATTTCAGTTTAAGTATATGCTACATAGAAAACTTATTTTATTTTTCTAATAATTCAAATAGAACTGGATTGAAAACTAATGCAGATTAGTTCAGGATGTCTAATTCAGAAGTTACAGCATTTAAGGGCTGCTAACAGCACTTGAAAATGTCCTTCAGCAATATAACTTAATATTTAATTAGCCATGACACTCATGGTTGCAAACAAGGGGCATCTCTTCTTGGAGATTTTTGCCTCCATTCCCTTAAGAGTGCTTATGAATCCTTTATACAACTGAGAAGTGCTTTGTTCTGTTTGACCTAGGGATGGTTTATCGTAATTCCCATGGGAGGTACTTTGCTTCCCTGACTTCAGGAGCTGCTTCATTTAGTACAATCCAACTATATGTTGACTATAAATTGAGTTGTGTGATAATCCTAAAAAGGTCCTATTTTATCTTTGCTTAGGATAACACCAATCATGTGAGCTGGTTTTTAATAAGATCAGAGGGAAGACAAGATTTCCCACATCCCATGCTAGAAAAATTCTTGTTAAAGGATAAGCTAGAATTGATCTGGATGGTCTACCTCTCTGGAAAGAGAGCTGAATACCTTCCCTGGTTCACATTCTAGAATGATATGTGTGATGTATTATTCTATTTTGGTCAGATTATTTTACCTCTATAAAATAAGTTATCTCATTGGTAAAATGTGAATAATTATGGTTGTGCTATCTCTTTGGTTTATATTGAAGAAAATATCTTATAAATCTTAAAGTACTAAATAAATCTGGTCAGTGTTAAACTATCTATTCCTCTTGAATAGCTCTTTAGCATAACTAAGAATCTTGTGGGCAGTTATGTGGCATAGTGGAAAGAATGTTAGATGTGGAATCAGGAAGCTAGTGTTTAGTTGTTTTTGTCATGTCTGACTCTTTGAGAACTCATTTGGGTTTTTCTTGGCAAAGATACTAAAGTGAAACTGTCATTTTTATATTATTTTACAAATGAGGAAACTGAAGCAAACAAGGTTCAGTTACTTGGCTAGGGTCACATAACTAGGTATCCCAGACTGGGTATTTCTGATTCCAAAAGTGCTCTTTCCATTGTGTTATTTAGATGCTATATAAGACTCCTTAGTTCAAGTCTCAGACATTTACTAGCTAAGTGACCTTATTAGCCTGGAGAAAGGAAATACCCCCAAGAGGTTGGAGTATACCCTTAGCTGTCAGGCTAAATCCAAAAAGGGATTTAGTACGCTAAAGGAGTTAATTAGGTATAAGGAGAAGACAGACATAAGGCATAGTGGGGGAATGAGAGAGGAGAGATACCATGTGGCATGGGGGAGGGGTAAAACCAAAGATACCACTAGGTAGAGTGCTATTAATTATTGCTGATTGTCTCAGTTTCCTCAACTATAAAAATGAGCAGGAGAAGAAATGGCAAATCACTGCAATATCTTTGCCAAGAAAATCCCAAATGAGATAATGAAAGGTCAGATATGCTGAAACAACTGAGCAACAACATGACAACAAAAAGACCCTGGAGATTGTGTAGGGAAGAGTGAAATATCATTTACAAGTCTTACAAAGGAATAAACAATTATAGCTAATATCATCCCCCCAAAAAATTATAAATAAATCCAAGTTTCTATGTGATTACAAAAGTCACCCTTATTGTTTGCCCTTCCATTTCTTTTGACATGTAGAAGTTGGACTGTAGAATTAAAAATAAATTGAAGAATAGTCTCATAAAATTTGAGAGGAAAGGAGAAGTGATCAAATAGGTTCCAAATTTCAGATATGCAATCATGCATTATCATTATAAGATGGTTGACAGTTTTGTTGATGTCTCGTGTTTTTATATCATGATTATTTAAAAAAATTAATAATATTTTATTTTTCTAAGTACATGTAAAGATAGTTTTCAACATTCATTTTTATAAGATTTTGTGTTCCAAATTTTTCTCCTCTTCCATTTCTCTTCTTTACAAGATAGCAAACAATGTATTATAGCTTATGCTTGCACAATCATTTTAAATATATATCCATAATAGTCATGCTGTAAAAGAAAAGTCAGAACGAAAGGGGAAAACCACAACAACAAAAAAAAAAAAAGCAAGTAAACAAAAAAAAAAGATGAAAATAGTACTCTTTGAATCACATTCATTCTCCATAGTTTGTCTCTGGATATGGATGGCATTTTCCATCCCAAATCTTTAAGAATTTTCTTAGATCACTATATTGCTGAGAAGAGTTAAGTCTATCATAGTTGATCATCACGCAATCTTGCTGTTACTATGTACAATGTCGTGATTACTTTAAAAAAAAAAAAAAAAGAAAAGAAAAGAAAATAGGGCAGCTAGGTGGTGCCATGGATAGAGCACCAGTCCTGGAATCAGGAGGACTTGAGTTCAGATCCAGTCTTAGACACTTAACACTTCTTAGCTGTGAGCCTGAGAAAGCAACTTAACTCCAATTGTCTCAAAAAAAAAAAAAAAAAAAAAGGAAAAAAAGGGTAAGGAAAAACTAATCTATATAATAATTCTTTCTGACAGTGACTAGGACATTTGCTCCCATTGTCTCCTGTCTCTCTGATGAAAAGAAAGGGATGATGCATTTTTCTTTTCCAGAACTAAGATCATTAACTATAATAAAATGTTCAATTTGGTTTTTCATATTCTTTTTATTTACCCTTTTTTAATTGCTGTACATATTTTTTCCTTAGTTCTTACTTTATTCTGCATCAAATTATATAGGATACTCTTATTAATATGTGTCTGAGGCAGGATTTGAATTTAGTTTTTCCTGACTCCAAATCCAGTGTTTTTACTATATTTCCCAGTCCCTACTTTAAGCAGAAGCCAAATTTTTTTATATGATGTTTTCACCTTAGTTTTCCCATTTACAAAATACAGATCATAATAACTGTTTTCATGGAATTGAAGATCTAGAGTGTTAAGTGACTTCAGAGATCATCTAAGTCTCTCTAATTTTTTTAATAAGATTGACGAGAGTCAAGGGACTTATCCAAAATCTCATAGGTAATAAAAATTAGTGATATTATTTGAACTTAGTTCCTATGACTCCATAGCCAGTGGTCTTTCTACTGTATCATGTGCCTCAAATTTGATACCAGGAAAATGATTTATAAAACATGAAACATTATAGAAATCTGTATTATTATTATTATTAATAGTAATTATTATCACTATTATAATTCTAATAATCATTTTTACAATTAGGTCTCTTTAGAATGAATAACTAATCCTCTGAAGTGGTAGAATTATTCAGATTTGTATGCAAATTTCTACTGGGCTGGAGCCAATAGCCATATTTTAAGTAACTGGAAACTTCAAATAGTGCAGATTTGAAAACATGCAATTTTTTTAATGATCCATTATTTGTAGTAATCGAGATCTGACTAATATTAATACTTGAAGTTCAAATGTCATGATAAAATGTTTTTAAATGAGCTAACACTGATTGAATAGAAAAGACTATGAAATGCATCTGAAATTAACACCAAAAGAGCATCTCATATGTAGCATAATGCATAATTCATTTAGGTGTTGACTTTAGGCCTTTGAAAGAATTTTGATGATTATCTGTTATGAACTGAGTTTCTCTGTTAAATAATTTTCATCTCCCAGTAATTCACTGATGTTTTCAAATGGATGCATTAATTCAGTTAACCTCCAGCTCTATTTTAACGTTAATTTTTTCATTCCCATCTCTCCTTTGGAATCAAAAGTGAAATTTTCAAGGGTCAGAAGAAAATGTGCATCACATGTATAAATACACATATTACAGACACACAACACACTCATTGTAAATGGGATAACTAATATTATTCAACTGCTACCTTTTATTTATGCTTTTTATAATCACAATAATTTTCCCATTTGTCTGCCCTTCCCCCAATACATTAACTTAAGCAAAACTCAACCAACAATATGTCTGTGTCGATTAGTATAGGCAAAATTTTACCTCAATAATGTACTGTCACCTTTCTGGGGAGAGAGCCATAGCTTCCTTCTCTTATCTTTAGCTTCAAGGTTGATCTCTTCAAGATATTTGAAACCTGCCTATGATGATATCTTTATAGAGTCATGCAGTAATAGTTATATTACAATGGTGTTAAACACAAATAAAAATGAATGCTTTTGGCTTAGAAAGCTACAAATAAACATTATATTGTGTTGTATTTTAATTTCTTTTGATAATCATTTCCCAATAACATTTTAATATGATTCTTGTCCATTTTCTACTTGAGAGTTTTGCTGGCTCCTTGTCTCTCAAGTATGTCAAGTATACAGTATAATTTCTGTGTAAATTCACACAAAACATTCCCTAATTTGGAATTGCATAATAACTGGTATTTATATAGAGCATTAAGGTTTGCAAAATGTTTCACAAATATTGTTTTGCTTGATTCCCACAACCTGTAAGGTAATGTGCCCTTTTTATACCCATGTTAAAGATGAGGAAAGAAAGGCTGACAGCACATAAGTTATTTGGGTCATGTAGGTAGTTAAGTGTCAGACAAAATTTCAGCTGAGATGCTTCTGATTTCATGCCCAGCACTCTAACTACTCTCCTATCTAGCTGCTTTTAAATTTTTCCCTCCTTATTTTTCCCTTCTTAAAGCTTTCTTACATGTGTAATGGCTTAGTGGATAGATCACTGAGCCTGGAATCAGAAAGACCTAAATTCCCAAATAATCTCAGACATTTACTAGCTGTATAATTCTGAGAAAATTACAATCTTTGTTTGATTTAAGGAGGGGAACAAGTGACAACCTTTTTGAGTCTTCTGCTTTCTTTTTTGTAAAATGAATACACTTAATTAGATAATCCATAATGCCCCACCAAGGTCATAACCCAGGTTCATTTATTTCCAACTTCCGGTAAAGATTTATGATCTAAACAATCCATTTTCAAAACTTGCTCTAACAGCTTAAGGGACAGAGCCAAGAAGGCATAGAGGACACATGTTTCTTTCTGACCTTCTCCCATGACCCTCAGACTAATTAGCAAATCCAAACTCTGAATTAATTCTGGACTGACAGAATCCACAAATATTGGGAGTAGAACAAATTACCAGCAGAAGATAATTTCGAAGCTCTCCAGAAAGGGACGATTTAAATTGGGCACAAAGGGAGGCAGGCTAAGCACAAGCAGGCCCTACCATATATGCCAAGTATAGGCAGCACAGACCTGGGGTGGTGAGGGCCCCACACACTGAAGTATTTATGGAGAGGAATATATAGCAGTATTAGCTACTGTACCCTGATTGCAAACCAGTAGATCAGCAGAGAAGTTATAAAACATCCAACACAAACACATAAGATAAATAGTAAACCCTAAAATGCCAGAATTCCATGAGACCTGGCCACACCCACCCAGCACCTGAAGTCAGTCAGCATAACCACTGCTGCTTGGACAATCTCCCTTGCCCTAAACAGATCTCAACTTTTTTTTTTTTTTTTTTAATGAGTAAAAAAGCAAAAAGAGCTCTGACCTTGCATAGTTTTTATGGTGAAAGAGAATAATAGATTTCAAACACGGAGGAGACTAAAAGCATATTATCTCCAGATGATGTCCCAAAGGGTGATATAAATTGGTCCCCATCACACAAGGGTCTCCTAGAAGGAGTTATAAAAGATCTTACAAGAGAGCTAGAAGAAAAATGGGGAAAGAAAATAAGAACTTTACAAGAAGGTTTGGAAAAGAAAACACAGAAATTATCTGAAGAAAATTCATTACAAAATAGTGAAATGAAAAAAGCATATAACTCCTTAAAAAATAGATTTGACAAAGTGGAAAAATAAAACAACTTCCTGAAAAACAGAATTTGTGAAATAAAAAAAAAAATCCATAGAACAAAACAACTCATTTAAAATTCAATTGGACAAATAAAAATATACTAAAAAGAGTAAATGAAGAAAATAATTCACTAAAAATCAGAGCTGAACAAATGGAAATGAATGACTCAATGAGACATCAAGAATCAGTCAAGCAAAACCAAAAAACTGAAAAAATAGAAGAAAAATGCCTACTTGAGAAAACAACTGACCTGGAAAATAGATCTAGGAGACACGATTTAAGGATTAGTGGACTTCCTGAAAACCATGGTCAAAAAAAGAGCCCAGACATTATTTTTCAGAAAATCATTAAAGGAAATCCCTGATGTCATAGAATCAGAAGGTAAAATAGCCATTCAAAGAATTCACAGAACATCTTCTGAAAGAGACCCCAAAATTAAAACTCCAAGGAATATTGTGGCTAAATTTCAGACCTATTGGACCAAGAAAAAATATTGCAAGCAGCCAGAAAGAAACAACTTAAATTTTGAGGAGCCACAGTAAGGATTACCCAGGACATAGCAGCTTCCACCTTAAAGAATCAAAGGGCCTGGAATCTACTATTTGGAAAGGCAAAGGAACTTGGAATGCAGCCAAGAATAAACTACCTCACTAAATTAACCTTTTCTTTCAGGGAAGAAGAAGGACATTCAACAAAACAGGTGAATTCCATTTATTTCTCATAAAAAAACAGAGCTAAACAAAAAAAAAAAAGCAAAAAGAGAGAGAGAGAGAGAGAGAGAGAGAGAGAGAGAGAGAGAGAGAGAGAGAGAGAGGAGAGAGAGAGAGAGAGAGAGAGAGAGAGAGAGAGAGAGAGAGAGAGAGAGAGAGAGAGAGAGAGAGAAGGAAAAAAAAAACCTCACTATATCTTGCTAAAGGGTACCATAGATAAGGAAGCAATATCAATACTGAACATATATGTGCCAAATGGTTTAGCATCTAAATTCCTAAAGGAGAAGTTGAGAGCTGCAAGAAGAAATAAACAGCAGAATAACCTTGTCCTCTCAGAACTAGATAAATTAAACCACAAAATAAATAAGAAAGAAGTTAAGGAGGTAAATAGAATACTAGAAAAATTAGGTATGATAAATCTTTGGAGACAGAAAGGAGTACACTTTCTTCTTGGCAGTTAATGGAAACTATACAAAAATTGAACTATATTAGGACATAAAGCCCTCAAAATCAAATGCAGAAAGGCAGAAATAGTAAATACATTTTTTTTCAGATCACACAAAATGCAATAAAAATTACATTCAATAGAAGACCAGGGAAAAAGAAACCAAAAAATAATTGGAAATTAAATAATCTCATCCTAAAGAATGAATGGGTGAAACAGCAAATCATAGACACAATTAATAATTTCATCCACGAGAATGACAATAATAAGATAAGACAGCAAAATTTGTGGGATGTAGCCAAAGTGGTAATAAGGGGAAATTTCATATCTCTATATGCTTACTTGCATAAAATAGAGCAAGAGAATATCAATAAATTGGGCTTGCAACTAAAAAAGCTAGGAAAAAAATTAAAAACCCTTAATCAAATACCAAACTTGAAATTTTAAAAACAGATTAATAAAATTGAAAGCAAAAAAAATTGAATTAGTAAATAATGGTTTTATGAAAAAAGCAAAAAACAAAATAGATAAACCTTTAGTTAATTTGATTTGAAAAAGGAAAGAGGAAAATACAATTGTTAGTGTCAAAAATGTAAAGAGAGAACTTTCTACTAATGAACAAGAAATTAGAGCAATAATTAGAAGTTATTTTGTCCAACTTTATGCCAATACATTTGATAACCTAAATTAAATGGAGGAATACCTATAAAAATATAGATTTCACAGTGTAAAGTTCTATTTAACAGAAGAGGAAATACATTACTTAAATAATCCCACTTTAGAAAATGAAATAAAACAAGCTTCTAATCAACTCACTAAGAAAAAAAATCTCCAGAGACAGCTGGATTTACATGTGAATTCTACCAAACATTTAAAGAACAATTAACTCTAATACTAAATAAACTATTTGAAAAAATTAGGGAAAGAAGGAATCCTACCAAACTCTTTTTATGACACAGACATGGTACTGATACCTAAACCAGGTAGGACAAAAACAGAGAAGAAAAATTATAGCCCAATTTCCCTAATGAATATTGATGCAAAAATCTTAAATAAAATGTCAGCAAAAAGATTACAGAAAGTCATCCCCAGCATAATACACCATGACCAAGTAGGATTTATACCAGGAATGCAGGGCTGGTTCAATATTAAGAAAACTATTAGCAAAATTGATTAAATCAATAACCAGACTAACAAAAACTATATGATTATCTCAATAGATGCAGAAAAAGCATTGCATAAAATCCAACATTCATTTCTATTAAAAATACTAGAGAGTATAGAAATAAATGGACTTTTCCTTAAAACAGTCAGTAACATTTATTTAAAACCATTAGCAAGTATCATATGTAATGGGGATAAACTGGAACCATTCCCAATAAGATTAGGGTGTAGCAAGGTTGCCCATTATCACCATTACTATTCAATACTGTAATAGAAATGCTAACTTTGGCAATAAGAAAAGAAAGAGATTAAAAGAATTAGAGTAGGTAATGAGGAAACAAAATTATCACTCTTTGCAGATGATATGATGGTATATGTACTTTAAAAAACCCTAGAGAATCAACTAAAAAACTATTAGAAATAATCCACAACTTTAGCAAAGTTACAGGATACAAAATAAATCCACATAAATCATCAGCATTTTTATATATTACTAACAAAATTCAACAGAAAGAGATACAAAGAGAAATTCCATTTAAAATAACAGTCAATAGTATAAAATATTTGTGAATCTATCTGCTAAGGGAAAGTCAGGAACTATATGAGCAAAACTACAAAACACTTTCCACACAAATATAGGCAGATCTAAACAACTGAAAAAATGTCAAGTGCTCTTGGACAGGTTGAGTGAATATAATAAATATGACAATAATACCTAAACTAATTTATTTATTTAGTGCTATGCCAATCAAACTCTCAAGAAACTATTTTATTGACCTAGAAAAAATAACAACAAAATTCATCTGGATTAACAAAAGGTCAAGGATTTCAAGGGAATTTATGAAAAAAAACAAAAACAAATGAAGGTGGCCTAGCTGTGCCAGATCTAAAACTATATATATTATAAAGCAGTGGTCATCAAAACCATTTGGTACTAGCTAAAAAATAGAATAGTGGATCAGTGGAATAGGTTAGGTTAACAGGACAAAATAGTCAATAACTATAGCAATCTAGTGTTTGACAAACTCAAAGACCCCAGATTTTTGGATAAGAACTCACCATTTGATAAAATCTGCTGGGAAAATTTGAAATGAGTATGGCAGAAACTAGGCATTGATCCATACCTAACACCATATACCAAGATAAGGTCAAAATGATCTATTCATAAAGAATGATATTATAAACAAATTAGAAGAACATAGGATAGTTTATCTCTCAGATCTGTGGAGGAGGAAGGAATTTGTGTCCAAAGAAGAAGTGGAACACCAAGCTGAACACCAAATAGATAATTTTGATTATATTAAGTTTACCCTTTGATTCAGCAGTGTTCTACTGGGCTAATATCCCAAAGAGATATTAAAGAATGGAAAGGGACCCACATGTACAAAAATGTTTATGCCAGCCCTTTTTGTAGTGGCAAGAAACTTGAAACTAAATGGATGCCCATCAATTGGAGAATGGCTGAATAAATTATGGTATATGAATGCTATGGAATATTATTTTATGTAAGAAATGATCAACAGAATGATTTCAGAGAGGCCTGGAGAGATGATGCTCAGTGAAATGAGCAGAACCAGGAGATCCAATGGACATGACTCTCTTCAATAATGAGATGATTCAAATTCCAATTGTTCAATGATGAGAAAAGTCATCTACACCCAGAGAGGACTGTGGGAACTGAGTGTGGTTTACAATATAGTATTTTCAATCTTTTTGTTGTTATTTGCTTGCATTTTACTTTGCTTCTCTTTTTTTTTTTCTTGTGTAGCACAATTGTATAAATGTGTGTGTGTGTGTGTGTGTGTATGTGTGTGTGTGTATGTGTATGATTTAACATACATTTCTACCATTTTTACTTGCCATCTAGGGGAGAATGTGGGGGAAGGGAGGAAATTGGAGCACAGGGCTTTGTAAAGGCTAATGTTGAAGAATTGTCCACTGTTTTGAAAAAGAAAAAGCTTTAAGTAAAAAAAACAACAAAAAAAAAAACAAAAAAAAAAAACACCTTGCTCTAACAAAAGATTACATGAGCCTTTATAAATGCTAGGAAATCACAAAAAAAGCATAATTTCTGCCATATATTACCTAGCCAAAACTGGAATGAAAATACTTTGGTAAGGTTGAAGACAAAGGTGCTTGAGCTTTCTGAATCTGCTCAAACTAAAGAAATGTTTCTGAATTTGGTTTGTATCTTTGATAGTCTGGTAACCTAAATCAATTATCCACTGTCTCACTATTTCATTACCTACTCTGTACCCACCCCCAATACAAAATCCTTAATTATCTTGGGTTTTTGCTTAATACTGTGGATTAAAATAATGAATCATGATAAAAAGCTTACTTTTGCACATTTCTTTGTTCTAGTCACAATGGCACCAAGAGGGAAATAAGAAGAGCATTATGTGGTAGATTCCAAAATGATGACCATAGGAATAACCCAGGAACTTAATCATGAATATTGAAAACACTGTTATATAAACCAGTGGTGATGGTATTATGCAAACCAATATTAAAAGCAAATAGAGGACTAGTAAATCTATAAACATTGTTTAGGTCACTTGGACAGTTAATATCTATTAACCCTCTTCAAAATAATGAAAATGTTAAGATCTGTTACATTCCAGACCATAAGAATGGATTAAAATGTCTTTAGGGTGTCTTCATGATTGTTGGAACAAATTGTTCCCACTTACCTATTTCTCTAGAGGAAGTCTTTATATGCTTGAGGTAGACACTTAGTTATCCTCAATATAGTTTGGCCCATCTGCTGAAATGGCTTACCAAGGGTGTGGCTGCTGTGCATGCTATAGCTTTTAGGAGCCACAGGTAAAAGATGAATCATGTGGCTACCAAAGGTGAAAAGCAGACCTGAGAGGATTAGGTAGCCTTAGTACTAATCTTCCCTGAACAAACTGTCCACTCCACCGGGGAATACAAATAAAGGTTAAAGGTACTATGTGGCTCAAAATTCATGTGCCTTAAAATAATGATGATAGCCTAAAACTCTAGGCTATCTACTAACATGACAGATTAAACTTATTCTTTCATGGGATAGTGATATACTTACATTGTATAATGTGAATAAAACTAGTCTATTAGAGACATTTCTCGAATTATACACAGAGAGTACATCTTGTTCAAGTCTATTTCATGGAAACTTGAAAGGAAACTACATTCTACCATGAAACTTTTTTCAATTTTAGTTAAAAATGTAGCAGTGAATATACTGGCATTCTGTGGTTTTTGTTTTTAAAGTTTTAAATCCTCAGACCCATGTCAGATACACAACTAGCGAAGAACAACAAATTTTTGTTGTTTTTTTGAGAGGTTCTAAAATTAGAAATTGACAATCTTCTTAATCCTTCATGTTAAATTTGCTATTTATCCCACCTAGCATTAGTTTAGATTTTACTGATCCATCAGCCTTCTAAATCTATTCATTGACTCACTGATCTTGCAAGCCTTATGGAAATTACTTTGCAATTAACCCAGCTATTCCTCTAGTCCATAGCAAAAGTGACTGTACCTATAATTTCATTGGTAAAGGGAATTCTGCCAATTTAGTTCAAGAACTTCATTGAAACTTGCAGTCTTAGAAAATAGTCTTGAAAAATACTGTCTAACTCAAATAGAAACAGTAGCCACTAAATGATACATAACTATCCTTGTAGATTGTATATTGACTTGGAAAACCACATATCAACATTATCTATGTTTTAGTATATTTTTATTTATTTTGTTAAATATTTTCCAATTTTATTTTAATCTGTGTCAGGCCATATTTGGTAGTGTCATGGACCTCATAAGGCCTGCATGTCTGACACTCTAGTTTAGAAAACTGGAATGTTAAATATTTGTTCAGGGTGGTAAAATCAATATGCATCAGGTTTTTATGGATTTAAGACAAGATCTCCAAACATTACTTTATACTGCTTTCTAATCAATAATACCCTGCTTCTCAGTTAATACCACACTGACTCCATGGTAAATACCTACAATAAAACAACTCAAATAGGTTATTATACTTGATATTTATACAATAATTTTTAGGTTACAAGGTACTTTTTTATACTTTACTTAACTTCATGAATTACTAAAGCAAACCTAACTCATAACTAGGACAAGCATTATTATTCCCAATTTTCAGATCAGTAATCTGAATTGCAGGAAAGTTGCACCTTGTCTATTGTTGAAAGCTGAAAGATAATGGGAGTTAGGCTTCAGAATTCAGTCATAGAATGACAGAATACTAGCTTCATGATATTAGCTTCATGAATCCTTTGAGACCACTAAACTTCTAATTTTATAGACGAGTTAACTAAAGAGATTAGGTCACTTGCCCAGGATCACATAGTTTATAATGGTCAAAAGCAGGATTCAAACTCACTTCATTATGACTCCAGTCAGCAGTCAACTAGCATTTATTAAACAACTGCTACTTGCCTGGCACTTTGCTAAATACTGGTGATATGAAGAGAGGCAAAACATTGAGGTACATATAGGATAAAATTGGAGATAATCTCAGAGGGAAGGAACTAAGATTAATGAAGACCAGAAAAGCTTTCTTGTAGAAGAAGAGATTTTAGCTCAGATTTGAAGGTAGCCAAGGAAGTTAGGAGGCTGAGATGAGGGGGACACCAACACTACTTTTTAGTATTAGTTTTGATATAATTTTTACCATATCACTTTATAAATCTATAAAGCACCACATAATTCCTGAGATTAATGATATCAGTAATGAAGAAGGTTTAGACAAGAAGGTTTACAAGGCTTCTTTGAGTAGTGTAACTGTTTAAAATATAACTATTCCAATATTTCAAGAGTCTGAAAATTTATTCGGAGTGGGTACTCCTTCCATCAATACAGATCAATATCAATTTCATGCCATCCAAAACAGAGCTATCAGAAAAATCTCAAGTAGAAGCTAGTGATGTATTTGATACCTGTTTTTAAAATACTTGAGTTGATGAGATTTCCAAACTGAGTTATCTTGATCTTCAGACATAAAATACCTCACTGATTTCTACCTGAGCTCTTCTGAAGTTCTGCTCCTTTGACTCAGTGTTAATTTAATGTTACACCATGAAGAGATTTCAGAAAAAGGGTCATATTGATAGTGAAGAACAAGTGTATGTAGGTCATTTCCTCAACTTACCACTTCATATTGGCTCCAACTAGCCAAAGTATTTTCTCAAAGAACATAGTTAACACTACTGAGAAAATTTCAAAGAAAGAAAAGAGGAAAACCAGTCTACCTCTCTAAATCTATTACCCACTACTCTCCCAAAATTCTTAGCACAATACCTGATACATAAACACCTAATAAAAGTTTTTTGCTGATTTGATTCCATGAATCCTACCATTCAGTCATACTAATTTACTTGCTGGCCATCACATATAGCATTGCAACTTCCATTTGGAAATTTTTCGATAGGCTATCTCTCATACTTCTAATTTATTCTCACCTGGCTTGAAATCCATAATTTTTTTCATCATTCACCTTAAACTTCACCTCCTATAAAAAAATGTTTTTTAATTGTCCTAGGAACTAGTGCCTCTTTGTATTCCTATTATCAAGTCATCTTATATTTACTTTACATGTATTTATATAATTTTATTTAATAATGTCTTCATGTTGTTTCTCATGACAGAATAAAATAGTGACTTTGTTTTTGTATTATCTACACTTAGATCTGTGCCTGATACATAGTATACTTAATAGATATTGATTGATTGATTTATAGTTGTAGTGACTAAAGTCAAGTTGAATCCCTGAATGTAAGGTTCTTATGGTCATTAAGTAATATGTTAAAGAGGATTGTATGTAATCTTCCTTCCTTTTCTTGCAAAAGAATTCTTCTTCCTTTTTTTTTTTTTTTTTTTTTTTTTTTTGGCTTTACTTTGTTTTGTTTGTAAACTGCCATCAAATAGTCTTTATTTTAACTTCTAAAAATAAAAAGTGGCTCTGAATCAACTACAAAAGCCTAGGACACCTGAGAGAAAATTCCCCCATATTGTCTTTGTATTTAGAATGTTATCATACTTTATCTGAGCTCTTCTAATAATAAACTTCTTTCTGTTTAATTCTCTATACCCTTATTAACATTTCATAAGCCTTTCACTCAACCTTTTAGTTTCATAATTATCAACAATCTCTTTTGCACTAGGTTTGGAATTCTTCCAGTATTTCTCCTGCCTAGCTTATTTGTCTACGTAGTAATTCTTTTTAAAATTTTATTATTATTATTATTGTTGTTGTTGTTGTTGTTGTTGTTGTTGTTGTTGTTGAGGCAATTGGGGTTAAGTGACTTGTCCAGAGTCACAAAGGCAGGAAGCATTAAGTAACTGGGACCACATTTGAACTCAGGTCCTCCAGACTTCAGGGCTGGTGCTCTATCTACCACACCAAGTAGCTACCCCTGTAGTAATTCTTTTAAATACTCTATTCACTAAACTACTAAATCATATAGTCTTACATTCAAGGCACTCCATAATTTGACTATAATACACATGTACAAACTTACCACATATAATACCCTATTTCCATATTCTAAATTCCAGCTACAGTTGGCTAGTATTGTGACTAGCCAAACATTCCTGTCTCTATTCTATTCCTCTCTTCTTTATACTTTACAAAAACATTTCCATCTCACATCTGTGATGTTCAAATCCTTTATAACCCCATGGTGAATGGGAACCTTTTCACAATACATTTTTCCATTTCCCAAATTGTATTATATATATATGTGTGTGTATGCATATACACACACACATATAATTTGTATATATACTATTGTATTTATGTATGTGTATTCTATGCTTTAATGAATTTATTTATGCTGTTATGCCGGAGAAACTGAGTCAAGATAGAGATTAGAGAGTTTTTAATATTTTATTAATTGGAGAGTATAATTGACTGGACAGGACTCTCGTCTCAAAGTATCCAGTGGTGAATGTGAGTTCTCAACGAGATATATACCCACATGACTCAACTACAGGGGTAGACCAAGGCAGGGGAGGAGTCAGAACATTGAGAGTAGGAAGTTTCAGGACCATAAATTTGTTTCTAGCAGGATGGGGGGAAACTGGAAGCCACAGTCAGGATGTCTGAATAAACAGAAGTAAAGATATCAATGAGGTATCCCAGATAGTCTTATCTTTTGGAATATTTTGGAGGGGTAATACCATAAATTCTTGAAGGCAGGAGTTAGGAGCCAGGAAGTCTGATTTCCCCCTCATCTTGAGTTTCACATTGACAACTTATAACCTTAGAGCAAATGGTTCTCAGTCTTAATGGACCAGAGAGGGGTTTTTACCACTAAGGGGATTGAGGCAGAACAGTTAAGGAAACTGAGGTAAAATGATTCAGGGAAACTGTGGCATAACAATGCACACAAAAATTATTTCTTTATTAGACTAAATTTCTTGGTAGTAGTAATTGCAGCAATAATAATAGATTGTTTTTATTATTTTGGCATTTATCCTTAAAATAAGCATGTAATATCCTATTGGAAATTGGCATGTTTGTTTGACAAATCAATAAAACATCTAAAACTTGTAACTTCATGCATTTATTCATTTTCTAACTGTATAACTCTGGGAAAGTGTTTTAACTCTGTTTGCTACAGTTTCCTCATCTGTAAAGTGATCTGAAGGAGAAAATGGCAAACTACATTAGCATCTTTGATAAAAAAAAAAAAAAATCCCCCAAAGGATCATGAAGTTGCACATGATTGAAAAATATCTAAAACAAAAAATCATTCATCATTCATATATAATGATCTCAGAGTACATGATGTTACCAAACCAAGTCAATACAAAATTATTAAGTACCTATTCTGATCTAGGCAGCTATGCTAAATGCTATGGATGCAAAGGAAGGCAAAAACAATCCTTTCTCTCAAGGTGTTTCCAGTCTAGTGCTGTAGTAAAAAGTGTGCTAGCCTTAGGCTCAATAAAATGCTGAGTTCTAATTATATTTGTAACACATACTAGCTAAATAAACAAGCCAATTCAGATCTTCTGCTAACTTTAATTTCTTGATTTATTAAAAAAAATGCTATCTCAAAGAATCATGAAAATCAGATGGGATAATGTTCACCAAGTGCTTTTCAAACTTAAAATGCAATGTGAATATCAGTCATTATGTGTATTATTACCCTCCTTCTGAACTAAAATAGAATAAGTATTCAGACAAGGCTTAATGTTGAAATTATTTTTCTTTGATTTAGAGTTCTGAAGACTTCTGCACAAGAGGATAAAATACTACTTTTAATAGGTAATTGAAAATGTTTAGGGTTGTAAACTCATCTTTGATAGTATCACTGAAAGCATCTTTGGGACAACTTTAGTAATAGATACAATGATGTGCACTTCATTATTATCACAAGGTTTTTATTTCTTCCACTTTGTTTCTATATTTTATATTGTTTTTCTTCTAATTTGGAGAGTAAAATTATTTGTATAACAACATACATTGAATTTTTTCAAATAGATTTTGTGAATTTGAGGCAGCTAGGAGTGTAGCAGATAGAGACGCATAGGTTCTGGAGTCAGTAAAAGCTGAATTCAGTTTTAGACATATACATATACTTAGACATAAACTAGCTATGTGAACATAGACACGTCATTTAACTTGTGTCTGCTTAAGTTTTTTATCATTAGAGTGGAGATTATTATTAAGAGAATGAAATGAGATAATATTTGGAAGGCACTTTATAAACCTTAAAGTGTTATATAAATGCTATCATCATCATCATCAATATTATGTGCACCAATATTATATTGATTTTGGAAAACAGTTTTCTTAATGATTTTTATAATTTTGTGAATTTATTTGTGGATGAATATGTGGTGTTGAGCACAATTTAAGCACAATTTATTGGGGAACTATCAAGGTATTCTGTATTTGTAGTGCAGGGATTTGCCATGTCTTAGCATATAAAAGATAGTGAGTATTTTTTGCAAAATTCCAGTTACTAAACTGTGTCTGACTTGGTATTTTTAAGTGCTAATTTTTTGTAATCCCTGGTTCTATTTTGCAAAGTTTCTTCCATTTCCTCACATAATCTGCATTGAGACATCTGGTTTTTAAAAGGATAACCTTTCCACATGTTTTAGTGATAATGACATGATTCTGGATTGTACAAACTTCTAAAATTATGTAAACAAATTGATAGTACTCAGTAAGTTGCTTAATGTAACTTTACAAACATATTATTGATTGAATTCAAGTGTATATTGCTCATGGAAGGCCTTATGTATCTAATTTTGAATCTTAGATATTTCATAGACTGCATGTAAAGAGTAAACAATTTCAATTATATTGGACAAACCTAATAATGTATGCATATCATTTGCCTTTACTGATGATCAATGAAGTTTATTTTTTTTTAAAGTATGTCTCTATATTTTTGACCTGTTTGTCATGTGCTCTGAGAATAACTATCAATCCTCTTTCTCCTGTCTGGACAAGGAATTGCTTATCTTTTTAGAGTTTCTGGAGGATGACCCTGTATTTTGCTGAGTGTATGTGGTTTTATTTGGATACTTCACAAAAAGATTACCTTTTATCGTATAATTCCAAAGGTGAATAAAATAGATATTATATAGATTTTAATTATTTTAAATGGATTTTTTGACATTCAGCTTTGATTTCAGCTTCTCACAATGTGTGAGAATTTCTCTCAATGATTTTTTGCTCCATATGTTTTGCCTGGAGGATACCAAGGTATTTTAAGTAACATACTAGTTTACTTCTCCAATATGACTTCCAGATTCAAGTTTGAGGCTTTCAGTCTTTATCATTTGTAATAGTTGTAATATTTCTCTCATATTACTGTCATTGTCCTTCATTTTTTAAGAGGGTCAATGACATCACAGGTGTGAATTGCTTTTTTAGCGAGATAGAATTGACTAAATCATCTGCCTTAATCTGTCTTCCTGAGCCATTGAAATCTAGTGGCAAGAAAAAAGTTGGGAAGACCGGCAATGTCCCAGGTTACAGTAGATGATCTTAACATCTTTGATGTCTCACCAACTTCTAAGTGTAACATAGTGCCTGCTTCAGCCACCTTCATGTCCATTGGAACAAAATATTTTCATCTACCTACCTAGGGAAATCCCTAAGGAAAGCCTTCACATGCTTGGGGTGAATATTCCCCTAACTCACCAATGTTTGAAGCCTAGTTTATTCTTTCTGCTGTGATGATTGACTGAGATGTTGCAACTGTGCATGTTACATCTTCTTGGATCCACAAATGAGAGTTGGGTGAATCAGTGGATGTCAAAGTTGGATGAGCAGCCCTGAAAGGGCTAGTCTTCCTGAGCACCCATATACCCCACTCTCATATTCTTAAATTTAGGTTGTAAGGACTTAGAGGAAAAGGACCACCTCTTAAGTTACTTTGTGTCCAAATGAGTTATAATACTAATGTATTATATTATTATATTATAGGTTTTTTAAATGAAATTCTGATATAATTCACAAAAATGTCTTCCAGTATCATTACTCTTCTTTCTCCCAATTAGACATGCTATATTATAAATAATGTTTTAAGAAAAAAAAAAGAAATAAAAAACCAAAATTGATTGGTACATTGAAAAAAAAACCCTGAAAATATGTGTATTATAACTGATCCATTGACCTCCCATTTCTACAAATAAGTGTGGTAGATTTGTCTTCTTACACTTCTTCTTTGGAGTCATGTTTGTTCTTTGTAATTTTGCAACATGCACTTTTGATTATTTTATGGTTGTTTTTCCCGTTTGCATTGTTGTAATCTCTCCTCCTCCTCCCTTCTTCCCCCTCTCCATCTCTATCTCTGTCTCTCTGTCTCTCTCAACTTATTTTAATTTCTCTGTATTAGATCAAGTAAATCTTTCTTTTTTTTCCCTGCATTTATCATATTTACCATTTCTCATAATATAGTAACACTCCATTATGTTCATGTACCACTATTTGGCCATTCCTAATTGATGTGCATTTACTTTGTTTTCAATCCCTTGCTTTTAAGGTCCTTGATAATTGCTGCTGTTGCACAAAGGCCAGTTCCAAATTAAGGATAATATTTATTCATGTTTGCAACATATAAAGTGCTTATGTTTAACCTTTTAACTGTTCCTATTCTTTAATTTAGAATTAGGAATGAGTGATTTATTATCAAAATAAAATCATCTTTATGCCCCCACACATAACTCACATTTTTCACTGAATTAATTACTTGAAATATAGTTGAGATCATTCCTTTTACAGGATAAGCTAGACAAGAGTAATTACATTAGGTGTAAGTAAAGTTGAAGCTTAAGTGTCGTTTTCAATTTAAAATATAAATTTTATCTGAAAGTTTGTAATAGGCTGCAGAGTTGGTCAAACATTATAACTTCATGATTGCATGCCTTGTTTTTGCACAATCCTTACAGACCACAGAACTTCCCATCCAGTAGAATTACAAAACAGAACAAATGGGACTAGTTGTTTCATAACTGATTCCTCATAAAAACAATGAGAATAAGCAAAACATTTGGAGCTTAAAGTTTGTTTTGGTGGATTAAAATGGATAAATGTTTGCACTAATTTCAAGGCAATGACCCCTAATACATAGTCATGAAGAGATAATTGTTAGAAAATTTGCATTCCTCTAATTATGGTATTCTTAGTGTTTACCTGATGAGGTCAGGTATACTTGATATGAATCCTGCCTGAGTTTTTTAGCCGTAGTGAACCATACAATTTGTACAATTATATCCAATTTGGACACCATATTGTGTAATTCACACTTACTTTCAAAATAAACTAGCCAGTATGAAGTGTTGAAAAACTGATTTAGGTTATACTTGTATTTAAATAAGTTAGTTTATTCAAATTATCCCATAAAAGTGATTGAATAATTGTATAAACCCTATGATAAAATGGACTATCTCTTTTGTCTTTAATCTCAGGAGAGGTATAACTTGAGATTTATTTTTGAAAGCTGCACCTTTCATTAATAAATTCACTGGTACAAAAAAAAAATAATGCAGTCTACTTCCTTTTTTTTTTTTTTTGTTTCTTTCCCCCTTTCCCTCTCCCTCTCCCTCCTCCTCCCCTTCTCTCCTTCCCTCTCTCACCTCTTCTCTCCCTCCCTCCCTTCTTTGCTTTCTCTTCCCTTTCTCCCCTCCTATCTCTTTCCCTCCTTTCCTCTTTTTCTCCACTCTCCCTCCCTCCTTCCCTTCCTCCCTTCCCTCCCTCCCTTCCTCTTCTCCTTCCTTCCCTCTCTCCTTCCTTCTCTTCCTCCTTCCCTTCCTCCTTCCTTCCTTCTTTCCTCCCTCTCTTCCTTCCTTCCTTCCTTCCTTCCTTCCTTCCTCTCTCTCTCTCTCTCTCTTCTTTCTTTCTTTCTTTCTTTCTTTCTTTCTTTCTTTCTTTCTTTCTTTCTTTCTTTCTTTCTTTCTTTCTTCTTCTTTCTTTCTTTCTTTCTTTCTTTCTTTCTTTCTTTCTTTCTTTCTTTCTTTCTCTCTTTCTCTCTTTCTCTCTTTCTCTCTTCTCTCTCTCTCTCTCTCTCTCTCTCTCTCTCTCTCTCTCTCTCTCTCTCTCTCTTCCTCCCTCCCTCCCTCCCTCCCTCCCTTCCTTCCTTCCTTCCTTCCTTCCTTCCTTCCTTCCTTCCTTCCTTCCTTCCTTCCTTCCTTCCTTCCTTCCTTCCTTCCTTCCTTCCTTCCTTCCTTCCTTCCTTCCTTCCTTCCTTCCTTCCTTCCTTCCTTCCTTCCTTCCTTCCCTGATTGAATTAGAAAATGGTAATGCTATGGGTTTTTGCCTGTTTTGTGGAAGATTGATTCAGGACTTATAGAATTAATTTTTAAGAACCAGAAGGTTTTACTAACCCAGTAAATCAGAACACTAAACATAAACAGTCACTATATTCTGTCTCTCAGTGGACTAATGAAATATGTTATTCATAGAAGTTATTCCAACCCTGAGGCCAGTTACAAATGCCAATTTCTCTGCTCTGCTGAAACTGTTAAATCTCCATTTCTGAATCCTTGAATTGCCATCCCCCACTGCCTATTCAAATAATAGTAATTATCATCATAAATCTTATTAACTTTTTCACTATTAGAAATATTTTTAGGAGATGGAAAATATTTCTTTCTTGACATCCATCTGCTCCTGCAACTTGGAGCCCTTCCATGATAATTAGAATCACAGGACTCAGTCTCAGAATTATAAAGGCAATCTTGTAGCAACTTGCTGGGGAAATGGCACCTCTCCCTGGAGTTAAAGTAGAAAGGGATTTTGAGGAAATATACAATAACAGTCTTGGAGCTCAGGCCTAGAAATGAGTTTTGACTTGGGAGTTTTCATAATGATCAATACTATGTAAAACAAGAGGGTACCTAAGACAGAGCACTGAGCCTGGAATTAGAAAAATATCATTTTCAATCTGGACTCAGATACTTTGTGATCCTAAGAAAGTCATTTAACCTCTGTCTGCCTAAGTTTCTTCATTTACAAAATGGGATAATAATGGCATCTACCTCCCAGGGTTGTTGTGAAGATCAAATGTGATAATATTAAATAAGTGCTTAGAACAGTGCCTGGCACATAGTAGGCACTTAATAAATGCTTGTTCCTTTCCTCCTCACAACCCTAAATGTTTGTTGTAGTTCTGGTCCTTATTCCTCTATCTTCCTATGCTATTATTATACTATATTACAATACATTCTGAATCTCTTTTTAGAACAGAGGTCACTTTCTTTGCCTCCATTTACTTCTTGCTATGCTATATTCCAACCACATGGTATAACTCATACTTTCTCTCAAAACAAACTAGGAAACATTTGTTTCAAATAGTAAGTTTCAAATGTCATTAAGAAAACTAAGAGAATAAATAATCCGTCCACTTGCCTGGTCTTTCTCCAACTTAAAATAAAACAAAACTCTTCTGACTTACTTCCTCGAAGCTCTTTCAAGGAACATTTTTTTTTATTTTGTATTTTTAATGATATGGACGTGGTTCTGAGGAGGATAAAAGGCACCATCAAAAAAAATTGCCCTTCCAATGATATCTGATTTCAATTATATTGAAAGGAACCTAATTACTTCCCAATGAAAGTTATGCTTTTATTACATGAAAAAAATAGCATTTACCAAAAATTTTGTAATACTAGTCTTATCTCATTTGGAATACATGATTACCTTTGAAATATGTGTTTAATGTGCTCTAAGTGAATCCCAGGCTCACCCTTATTTCTATGATGCCCAGTTATATAGAACATTTACTTTGAGAAGCTTGATCACTTCCCCATATTAAAAAAAAAAAAAATTAGTTTGTGTTTAAGACAAAACTTGAACCTAGGTCTTCCTGTGTGTAAGTCCAGCAGTACTACCTCTTAAAGTTATTAACTAAAAAAATCCATGGCATTCTAACTTGGGAATTGACCAAATAAGATGAAAAATAATGGTACCATTGTTATTTTATAAATTGGACAAACTGAATCAAAGATTTGAAATTCTTGCCTAAGGGCACACAGAGCAAAAGGAATCCACATTTTCCTGGAAGATCAGACAATGAACTCTTGCAATTTTTACAAACCAATTTTTAATTTTTAAAGGTTCTGCAAAAAAAAAAAAATAATTCTTTTAAATATGATTAAAAGTCAGAACCAAGTAAGAGGATCATTAGGAAATTGATGAAGGGACTTCACCAAAGAATTTGTTTAAATCAATCTAGCAGATAGATAGATACATCCATTTTGGCTTAAAGTTTTCCAAATGAGATTGGTTACTCAAAAGTCTGTGGTAATTGGTGTTTTTTGTTTGCTTGGTTTGGTTTCTTTTACTTTTTTGTATGTTTGGGTTTTTTTTTTAGCCTAGCTTATTTTGAACCAAATGTGACTTAAGCAAGATTGAACTTTTTAAAGATTTCATTTGAGTTCTTGTTTAAAGTTCCATATAATATCCAAGAGTATTTAGGCTAAGAAATAAATGGGGAAGGGAATGAGTATTAAGTACTTACTATGTGCTAGGTAGTGGACTAAATAATTTACAAATATTGTCACTCTTACTCCTCACCAGAACCAAGGGAAGTAAGGAGTCTTATTATTCCCATTTTATAGTTGAGGAAACTGAGTTACACAGAAGTGACTTGCCCCAGCTTACCCACTATAATATATAGCATTAGCATAATGCTAATATAAAACACATCTATAAATCAACCCTAATTCAAATGTATTCATTTTAATCCACTAAAGTGGCTTCTGTAGTGGGAAAGAAGCATTTAGAGTCATAGAACCAGGATAAAATGACAGCTGTCAGTTATTATCCATGTGACTTGGGGCAAATCATCTGACTTCTTAGAACTCAATGTCTTCAAGTCCAAAATAAGGTGGTTGGAATAGATGACATTTAAGGTCCCTCATAAAGCACATCTTCCTGATTCTAGTCCCAAGTACACCATGCTCTCTAGCTGCCTCTATTTGTTAATCTCACTTCCAGAAACACCAATGTATAGAAGTTCAGGTAAATTCAGTAATATTATGGTGAATTATCCCCATTCCCACTCATGTTTCTTCCCAAACCAGTTTAGCCTTTGTACTTATGACTACTCCAGAATAGGATTATTGATATACTGACATGAAGGAGAGAATGTTACCTTATGGGCATTCATTGATTGTACTAGAAGCCTTAAAACAAACTACAAGTTATTAGTGTTCTTTTTTTATACTTTAAGTCACAGTACCTTTGGCATACTTGATGTTGAATGATATGCATGATATATGCTTCATTTGCTGTTTGGATTAACTGACATCATAGCTCCACCCTGATGAGCCAGTTTTAGTAAGCTAAGAGTCTGTGTCCTCATGATGTTAAGTCTCTTGCTCATCAAAGCAATTTTCATTATTCATTATTTTATTAGTGACAGTTCAGAATTCAAACATATGTCTACTAAATTCTTGAGACCGATACTCTTTGCTTCCTCCTGTATGTGCTGAGGGAAAGGTAACCAGACCTGAGGCTTTCAGAGAGAACATGATCATTGCATCAGCTGTGTATCATATAGATGACACAGGCTATTCCCAGTAGTGTTTCTTAAACATAGTGTTCTTCTAGGAAATTGTGTTGAAGTACAGATCACTGTGCATGATTTTAGAAACCTGTTCTACCAGGAGATCATTATACACTTCAACAATGATACTGTATGAAGATGTATTCTGATTGAAGTGGATATCTTCAACATAGAGAAAATCTAATTTGGCTCCAGTTGATCAATGATGGACAGAATCAGCTACACCCAGAGAAGAAACACTGGGAATTGAGTGTAAACTGTTTGCACTATTGTCTTTCTACCCAGGTTACTTTTACCTTCTGAATCCAATTCTTACTGTGTGTGCAATAAGAAATTCGGTTTTACACACATATATTGTATATAGGATATAGTGTAACACATTTAACAAGTACGGGATTGCCTGTCATCTAGGGAAGGTGGTAGAGGGAGGGAGGGGAAAATTTGGAAGAGAAGTGAGTACAAGGGATATTGCTGTAAAAAAAAATTACCCATGCATCTGTCAAAAAAATTATTATAATTATAAAATTAAAAAAAATAAACCCCTCATAATTTAGAAAAAAAAAGAAAAGAAACCTGTTCTATCAAGGGTTTCAAGAAGCCTTCTAATTTAGTGCTGATTAATTTTCCCCACATATTGTTTTTTCTTTCTAAAAATCAGAACAGGGAGCCAAGATGATGGAGAGCAAACATGACTTTTTGTGACCTCCTCTGATCTTCTCTCAAATCAACAGTAGATTAAGCCTCTAAACTGATTTTGAGTAGAACATATTTCAAGAAGATACCTTGGAAGAACTTCAGAATAGGTCTGTTTTAAATGGGCAGGGGGACAGACCACAGCACAGGGAGCCCAGGGCAAGGAGCTGGGCTGGGGCATCGTAGCATTCACATACCTGGGAATCTTCTGTGAGCCTCTTAGGTTACTCTGTCCTGGTAGCAGATTTGCTACAAAAGGCAAATTGTAAACCACTGAGCTCTGGAAGAAGGGAGGATCTAGCTGGGAATACCTAGCACCAGAAGTCAATCAGCAGAACTACCCTAGGGCAAACTAAAGCAGCTGTCACTCCTTTATATTAAGAGCAGACTTCAAACCTTAAAAAAATTTAGCAAAAAAAAAACAAAACAAAAAAAAAAACAAAAAGAAGTCTCATCATAAACAGCTTTTATGGATCAAGAAGAACAGACCTCAAATCCTGAGGTTCCTAAAGGCAAATCAACTCCAGGTGAAGCCTCAGAGAGAGATATGAGCTAGTCCCCATTTCACAAGGCTTTCTTGGAAGATTTTATAAAGGATCTTAAAAGAGAGTTAGAAGAAAAATGAGTAAAAGAAATGAGATATTTGCAAGAAGGGATGGAAAAAAAAGCATATAACTCCCTACAGAATGGAATGGAAAAGGCATATAACTCTACAAAATAGATATGAAAAAGATACCAATTCATTGAAAAACAGAATTTGTGAAAGGGAAAAAAAATGCACTGAACAAACCAATTAGCCAAACACAAAGGGATTTAAAAAAGGTAACTGTAGAAAAAATTATAATTGAACAATGAAGTGAATAACTCAAAGAGACATCAAGAATCAGTCAAACAAAACCAAAAAAGAAGAAAGCTAGAAGAGGAAAAAAAAAAAGAAGATAATATGAAAAACCTCTTAGGAAAAACAACTGACCTGGAAAATAAATCTAGGAGAGACAACCTAAGGATTATTGGACTTCCTAAAAGCCATGATGAAAAAAAGAACTAAGACATTATCTTATAGGAAATCATAAAGAAAAACTGCCCTGATGTCTTATAATCAGAAGGTAGAATAGCCATTGAAAGAATTCACCAATCACCTCCTGAAAGAGACTCCAAAATTAAAACTCCAAGGAATATCATGGCTAAATTTCAGAACTATCACATCAAGGAAAAGATATTGCAAGCAGCTAGAAAGAAATAATTTAAATACCAAGCAGCCATAAAACCAGGATTGCCCAGGACCTAGCAGCTTCCACCTTAAAGGATCAAAGGCCTGGAATCTGATATTCCAAAAGGCAAAGAAACTTGGATTACAGCCAAGAAAAAGCTATCCAGCTAAAATGAGCATTATCTTTCAGGGAGGAAGATGGACATTCAATGATATAGGTGAATTCCATCTATTTTGGATGAAAAGACCAGAACTGAACAAAAAATTTGACCTCCAAACACACAACTCAAGAGAATATAAAAAGGTAAAAAGAAAAGAACTCTTGAGAACTACATTTCTCTTATGGGAATACTTAGAAAGTATGGGTATAATTTGATTCTATTATGATAATATGAAAAAAAATCTAGAGATGGAAAGGGTATCATACAGGAAAAAGAGGAGAAAGGAGATATAATAAAGGAAAATTATGTCTCACAAAGAGACAAAGAAGACCTATTATAATTGAGGGAAAGAAGGGAGGAGGATGAGCATAGTGTGAATCTTACTCTCACCAGATTTGACTCAGAGAGAAAATATCAGACACATAGCTTCACAGAGAAACTTGTCTCACCTTATAGAAATGTTAGAGAGGAAAGGGGAAAAGAAAGGGGAAAGCTAATAGAAGAGAAAACAGAAATAGTAGGTAATGAGGAACTCAAATTATCACTCTTTGCAGATGATATGATGTTATATTTAGAGAATCCTAGAGAACCCACTAAAAAACTGCTAGAAAAAACATTCTAACACCCATTCCTATTAAAAACACTAGAGAGCATAGGAATAAATGGACTTTTTCTTTAAATGATCAGTAGCATCTATTTAAAACCATCAACAAGTATCATATGTAATGGGGATAAACTAGATCTATTTCCAAAAAGAGCAGGAGGGGAACAAGGTTGCCCATTATCACCATTACTATTCGATATTATATTAGAAATGTTAGATTTGGCAATAAGAGAAGAAAAAGATTAAAGGAATTAGAATAGGTAATAAGAAAATCAAATTATCACTCTTTGCAGATAATATGATAGTATACTTAGAGAACCCTAGAGAACTCACTAAAAAACTACTAGAAATAATTCACAACTTTGACAAAGTTGCAAGATACAAAATAAATCCACATAAATTATCAGCATTTTTATATATTACCAACAAAATCCAGCAGCAAGAGATACAAAGAGAAATTCCATTTAAAATAACTGTCAAAACTATAAAATATCTGGGAATCTATCTGCCAAGGGAAAGTCAGGAACTATACAAGAAAAAACTACAAAACACTCTCCACACAAAAAGTCATATCTAATCAGTTGGAAAAATATCAAGTGCTCAGGGATAGGACAAGGGAATATTATAAAAGTGACAATAATTCCCAAATTAATCTACTTATTTAGTGCCATACCAATCAAACTCCCAAGAAACTATTTTACAGACATAGAAAAAATAATAACAAAGTTCATCTGGAAGAAGAAAAGGTCAAGAATTTCAAGGGAATTAATGAAAAAAATGCTAATGAAGGTGGCCTTGTTGTGCCAGATCTAAAACTATATTATAAAGCAGCAGTCATCAAAAACATTTGGTACTGGCTAAGAAATAGAGTAGTTGATCAATGGAATAGGTTAGGATCTCAGGACAAAATAGTCAATTACTATAGTAATCCAGTGTTTGACAAACCCAAAGAAACCCAGATTTTAGGATAAGAATTCACTATTTGACAAAAACTGCTGGGAAAATTGGAAACTAGTGTGGAAGAAACTAAGCATTGACCCACGCTTAATACAACATACCAAGATAAGGTTAAAATGGATTAATGATTTAGACATAAAGGGTGATATAAGCAAATTAGAAGAGCAAAGAATAGTTTGCTTCTCAGATCTATGGAGAAGGAAGAAATTTGTGTCCAAAAAAGAATTGGAACACCAAACTGAACACCAAATAGATAATTCTGATTATTTTAAATTTAAATTTTTTGGTACAAACCAAATTAATGCAGACAAGATTAGAAAGAAAGCAATAAATTGGGAAAACATTTTTACATTTAAGGGTTCTGATAAAGTCCTCATTTCTAAAATATAGAGAGAATTGATTCAAATTTATAAGAATTTAAGCAATTCTCCAACTGATTATTGGTCAAAGGATATGAATAGACAATTTTCAGACGAAAAAATTGAAACTATTTCTAGTCACATGAAAAGATGCTCTAAATCACTATTGATCAGAGAAATGCAAGTTAAAACAACTCTGAGACACAACTGCACACCTCTGAGTTGGCAGGAAAAGATAATGATGAATGTTAGAAGAGATGTGGGAAAACTGGGATATTAATACATTGTTGGTGGAACTGTTAATGGATCCAGCCATTCTGGAGAACAATTTGGAACTATGCTCAAAAAGTTATCAAACTGTGCATACCCTTTGACTCCACAGTGTTTTTACTAAGCTTATATGCCAAAGAGATCTTAAAGGAGGGAAAGCAACCCACATGTGCAAAAATGTTTGTGGCAGTCCTTTTCATATTGGCAAGAAGCTAGAAACTGAGTGGATGCCCATCAGTTGGAGAATGGTTGAACAAGTTATGGTATATGAATCTTATGGACAATTATTGTTCTATAAGAAAAGATCAGGAGGATTATTTTAAAGAGGCTTGGAGTGACTTACATGAACTGATGTGAAGTGAAATGAACAGAACCAGATTATTGTACATGGCAATATCAATATTATACCATGATCAATTGTGATCAACATGACTCTTTCCAACAATGAGATGATTGATGCTATTTCCAATGATCTTGTGATGAAGAGAGCCATCTACACCCAGAGAGAGGACCATGGGAACTGAATGTGGATCACAACATAACATTCTCACTTTTTTTGATGTTGTTCACTTGCATTTTGTTTTCTTACTCATTTTCTTTCCTTTTTGATCTGATTTTTCTTGTGCAAAAGAGAACTGTATAAATGTTTACATATATTGGATTTAACATACATTTTAACATAAATAATATATATTGGATTGCTTGCCATCTAGAGGAGGAGGAGAAAGGAGGGGAAAATCTGAAACACAAAGCTATGCGAGGGTCAATGTTGAAAAATTATCCATGTATATCTTTTGAAAATAAAAAGTTTTAAAAAATAAAAATAAAAAAGTCAGTTGCTGAGTTAAAAAAAAAAAGATTATACTATGATCAATTCTGATGGATATGACTAGTCTCAACAATGAGATGATTCAGGACAGTGTCAATGATCTTGTGATGAAGAGAGCTATTTGTACCCAAAGGGATGGATGACTGGGAAATGAGTGTGGACCACAACATAGTATTTTCACTTTATTGTTGTTGCTTACTTCTTTCTCATTTTCCCCCTTCTGATCTGATATTTCTTGTGCAGAATGATAATTGTAGAAATATTTAAAGAATGAATTGCAAATGTTTAACATATATTGAATTACTTGCCATCTAGAGGAGAGGGTAGGAAGAGGGAAGGGAAAAAATTTGGTTATGCAGGGCCATGCATAGTTTTGAAAATAATAGACCTTAGGTATACCCTTTGATCCAGCAGTGTTATTACTGGGCTTATATTACAACGAGATATTTAAAAAGGGAAAGGGACCTATATGTCCCAAAATGTTTGTGTCAGCCCTTTTCGTAGTGGCTAGAAACTGGAAATTGAATGGATGCCCAATAATTGAAGAATGGCTAAGTAAATTGTGGTATATGAATCTTATGGAATATTATTGTTCCATAAGAAATGAGCAGCAAGATGATTACAGAAAAGCTTGGAGAGATTTACACCAACTGATGCTAATTGAAATGAGCAGAACCAGGAGATCATTATACACTTCAACAACAATAATGTATGAGGATATTCTGATGGAAGTGGATATCTTCAACAAAGAGAAGATCTAATCCAGTTTCAATTGATCAATGATGGACAGAATCAGCTACATCCAGAGAAGGAACTCTGGGAAATGAATGTGGACTACTTGCATCTTTGTTTTTCTTCCCAGGTTATTTTTACCTTCTGAATCCAATTTTTCTTGTGCAACAAGAGAACTCTACGCAATTGCACATGTATATTGTATCTAAAATATACTTTAACATATTTAACATGTATGAGACTGCCTGCCATCTAGGGGAGGGGGTGGAGGGAGGGAAGAGAAAAGTTGGAATAGAAGTGAGTGCAAGGGACAATGTTGAAAAATTACCCATGCATATGTTCTGTCAAAAAGCTATAATTAATTAAAAAAAAGTAAAATAAAATGCTACATCATCTAATTAAAAAAAAAAAGAAAATAACAAGCCTTAATAAAAAAAGAAACTATTAAAAATTAAAATTAAAATTAGAACAAATAATATACCCAAACTTTTAACTTACCCATTTTGTACTGGTGTTCAATAGTTGGGAAAACAGCATTACTTCTTTTCTTCTTCCAGATTTCAGTTTTGGAAGATGATGAGTTTTTTCCTTCTGAAGTGAGATTCATAGCTAGAGAAAAATGTTAATTGAATAATTAAATGTTTCTCCTTTCCTGTAGTTAAGGGAATTCTTAAATTTTCTTCAGAAATATCTCATTAAAGTCCCCAGTGTAAGCAAGATATTCTTTTAGCCATATAATTTGTTAGAAGATAACTAAAGCCTAAAGTTTTATGCTAAATAGAACTTTCCCGAATGATTCACAGTATCAATATTATAACCCAAAGTATTTGAGATATTTCTCCTACATACATGGACAATACACTTGGAAATCAATCATAAATGTCTTTGAGTCAGTATATATAATGGAAAGTTTTTCAAGTCAGAGAACCTGGTTTCAAATCATACCTCTGCCACTTACTATCTATGTGATGTAGAGTAAGTAATGTGACATCTTAGACCTCAGTTTCCTCACCAAAAAATAAAATGGTTGTACTGGATTATGAAACAGAGACATTCCTCATATCTAATGATCTCATTTTATATTTTCTATAGTTTGTCTCTCTCCTTTCCAATTTATCTTTGATGTAGCTCCCATATTATTTCCTTAGGAAGGAAAGAAGGAAAATTATTTCCTTAAACATAGAACTGTTCATTTTACTCTTTTATTCAATAAACTCTATAAGCTTCTTACTGGTTCTAGGATACAATATAAACTTTTTTTTTTAGCTTTAAGGCTATCTATAACCTATATATCTGTCTTTTCAATATAGCTAATATTCTAGGTATATTGTACCCTGCTACTCTACTGCACTGTTATCCTACCAAATTGTCCTTCTTTTCTTCAGTGCAGTATTCTCCCACCTCCATGTGTTTGCATTCCTCCATTCCTAGGATACTCAGCTTTGTTATCTCCATTTTAAAGAATCCTTATCCTCCTTCGGGACTCAAGTCAAAGGCCACTTTTTGCATAAATACTTTCCCTTATTTTCTTTGTTAACCACATTCTTAGTTCCCTCCCTCATAATTACTTTGTATTTAACAACCTTATATGTGTTTATATTTATTCTGAACATTCTTTTAAAAGTTCCTATTGTCTTTTATTGCAATGAGTTCTTTGATGACAAAAAATATCTTCTTCTTTGAATTTATCTTCATTATCTATCATATTGTGCTTGGAATATATTAAGCATAGTAATAAATATTGATCAATTTTTTTTAGCATTTTGTTTCAAAGATAAAAGGTTATATTTTATATTCTATTTGCTATAACAATGAAGCATACTTGTATTCTAGGACTCATAATTCTTGTTGTTAAATTAGCTCCTTAAATTCTTTCCCCATTACCTTATGTCCTCATCAAACTATGCAAAAGATTAGAAGAAATGTCTTTCTTCTTTTTTAAAAACTGAGAGGCTTAGTTGTACTTAGGGAATGAAAAATAAGTATCACTAAGAGGTCAGTGTTAAGTGGGAACAAACTAAAATATAGCAAATCAGGAACTACAAAACATGAGTAAAGTCTACCATACAGGGTATAGATTATTGAAAAAGATAAGCTGTTCATGTGGAAAGAGAAAGAGATAACTTGTAGGCAAGCCTATGTATTCCACTGACCTTAACATGTTTATAGAAAGTGTGAAGTACTCTCAGAATACTGAATAGTTTCTCTGGACAAACTTGTAGACTAGATGGCTAACTCCAAAAGGAAGGATAGGCACATATGGGTCCTAATCTACATTAAAGCTAAATCCATCACAAATAGATTATAGGGCCTTTTGAATATTTCACTAATGATATCTTGCCCAAAGTGTGCTTCAAGGAATAGAATGAAAAAGGGAAAAATAGAAATTTAGAAAGACAACAATGAAGAGAATCCCACATGCCCAGATTAGTGATAAAATCTAAAAGGAGCCCAAAAATTATAGTAATTTTAAGAACTATAAACATAGAAAATGTACAAAAATGTCATTACATGCTGGATTGCTTTCATTTCATTATATGCAGAAGTATTAAAGCAAAATGACTCATTGTTTCATGATCTAGATTCCTTCACCCTGAAAATTAAAAAATTGTTAGGTAAGACAAGTTTTCTCAAAGAAATAGCTGGTCATACCTTGAATGTGAAATACAGATAAGCTGATTAGTAAAGAACAAAGAGGAAATGAAATGATGAAATGGCAAACAAGGTTCTAAGTTTAATTTTGAGCCACTTTGTTCTCTACTCTAGAAAGGAACATCTATGAAATACAGCATCAAAGTGAGATTTAGGATTTAGTTACTGGTTGAGTGAGTATCACAAAGAAAAGGAGGTTTAAAATGCTAGAAGGAAGAAGTGATCTCATAAATGAAGTACACAAGGATCCTACAGAGGCTTTATTCTGGATATTTTTTTTTTATTCTCCTATTGTTAACTCACAATTTTGAATGGCAGAAGTAGTTTATATCCTCTAATAATTTATTCTGACCTATTCATAGTCCAAAATTTCCAAACATAGGTTATAATCTAAATTTTGGACTAAAATTTCATTTGCCTTTTTTTCCTATTGTGTACTGGTGAAGGAAATGTTAGGTGCAGTTGAGTATATTTGGATTTGCTTCAATTTCTGTCACATGCTGAATTAGTCCATGAGAAGATATGGCTCTAAGAAATCAGCATAGTGAACTTCATTGTCATAATTGTTTAGCTCAAGGAGGGGATGCTTTTTGTTTTTATTTCTGGCTGAACCTTTTAAGGAAAATGTGTAAGATGAAATTATAGTAAAACTGTTTCTTAATGGAGACATTATCTAGTTCTAAATAACTATTATTCTCAGTGCCTTCATGTTATGGTGTTATTGGGAAAAGCAGGCACTTCACTCAGCATGTTACAAATATTATTAACTGCTTTTATCCTACCAATAACTCTGGGATATAGGTGCTATTATTATTTCAGTATTTTAGATGTTAGCCAGAAAATGTATGTATCTGGATTGCCATTTGGGTTTTCTTTTCTTTTTTTTTTTATTATTTTTTAAATTAATTTTATAGTTATATCATTTTTTGACAGTACATATGCATAGGTAATTTTTTACAACATTATCCCTTGCACTCCCTTCTGTTCCAAATTTTCCCCTCCTTCCCTCCATCACCTCCCCTAGGCCATTTGGGTTTTCTTGACCTTAAACCTCATACTCTACCCACTGCACTAATCACATTAAAATAAGCATATTCTCATAATTGTTTTCTAAATTATGTTGTGATTACATTTTCCTCTTCTCCCTTTACTGGGTTATTTCTTTCAGGGCCTCTCCTTTGGCATGGGACCCATGCTGGCTATTCATTAGCATTATGGTCCTCCAGCCATATCTGACTTTCTAGATTTCACCACCAACTCCTGGCTCATCTTTTAGGAAGTAATCTCCTTGAGAGCAAGGAACAGATATATTTTTATGCTTATCTTTGTATGTCCAACAGTAAAGATAATAGTATATTGTTATTTAGTCATTTCAATCGTGTCTGACTCTGCGATCCTATTTAGAGTTTTCTTTGCAAAAATATTAGTGGGCTTTGCCATTTCCTTCTCCTGCTCACTTTTACAGTTGAGGAAACTGAGGCAAATGGGTAAGTAACTTTGCAAGAGTCACACAGTTAATAAGCATCTAAAGGTTAGATTCAGGAAAATTATTCTTCCTGATTCTAGACTCAGTAGGATACACTGCACTACCTAGCTACTTGACCTACATCATATTAAGCACTTAATAATTATCTGTCTATGTGTCAAACTATAATAAGTATATTGTCCAGGTTTAAGTCTTTTTTTTTTTTTCTTTTTCTGAGGCACCCGGGATTAAGTTACTTGCCCAAGGTCACACAGCCAGGAAGTGTTAAGTATCTGAAGCCAAATTTGAACTCAGGTTCTCCTGACTTCAAGGGTGATGCTCTATCCACTTTACCATCTAGCTGCCCCTGGTCTTAAGTCTTGACAAATAAAAACTATGGGAAAGACCTAAGCACATTGAACCTGGATGAGAGAATATTTGAAAGGTCAGACTTAGGGTAAAATAGCTGAATTCATAAAAATGAAGAATGTTCATGAGAAATTTAATTTGTTCTATTTGGCTGCTGCAAAGATCAAAATAAGAGACAATATTTAAAAGTTGCAAAGAGGTTTTAACTTAAGAAAAAATTCCTATGAATAGAAATGTTAAAGAGTGAAGTGGGCTGACTTTAAAGATAGTCTTCATCACTGGCAATCTATTAAGTGATGAATGAGTATTGAAAAGGCATGTAGCAGCTGCACATTTCTGGGGAGTAATGTATTAAGTACCCACTGGATTCATAATGTTGCTCTCTAAAAAAATAAACAAAAAAAGAGTCCATAACCTTATACTGTACAGAATTACAGATCAAGTAGTTAGAATATTAGAAAAAGAAACAAAAATTATATCAGGCTTATAGAGACAGATTGAATTCTTGTTATTCTTCTAATTAGAAAGAAAATGAAACCACCTCCAAGGGAAATGCTTCAGAAATCCATTAAAATAAGGCAGATATTAACAATGCACTTATTAAAATTACTATTCTTTTAGCTTCTGTGGTGTTTTTAGCTGTCACTTAACCTGGATATGAAGTTATGTTCTTTCTATCAAAAATACTTTCAGAGAAAACATTTCTCTCTGTTTACCTTGATAAATCTAATCCAAATCTGATGATGATCATATCCTTCATTTCTAAAACATGCTATTCAAAATCAGCACTATAGAATTTGATGTAACCTCAGGTTTAACCAGGACACTCCACAAACACCCTTTTCTTCCTTGTCATCTCTGCATGATCAGGTAACATTGGGTATCTTTAGTTTATCTGAGAAAAAAGTGGAGCCAAAGGAAAATTCTCTCAACAGAAACTAGGATTAGATTTCACTCTCACTGAGTTGTCCTTCCATTGTGTAATCACAGTGACTTTGCTGAATTAGAGGAATAGTTTGGTATCGACCTGCCTTTATCCTGCCTTTATTACCAGGTGGTCATGACTGGCTTCCTATTTTTTGCTATTAAATCTGAAATACTGCCAGCTGTCTAATCCCTGAAGCAGTTCTCAAGGCATATAATCTGGTTACTTTGAACTGAAAAACTAATGAGAATTTTGAAGACAAAAAAAGCCAAATAAAAATATGGTGGAATTTATTTATTTATTTTGTTACCTTTCCAATTCTAGAGAATATATAAGAAATAATTTAATTTCAACAAAATATTTTTATTAAATGCCCTCTATGTCTTTTGCATTATTGATATTGAAAGATATAAAATATACAGAGGAGCAGTTAGTCTTAGGGTGAGACCTAAGGCCATTTCTAAGCCTTGTCACATAGATCTACTGGGCACATAATACTGAGTAAGACTCAGAGCTTCATACAATGCTTGAAGACTATAAATTGTGGAGAGAATACTATCCTTCAGTGCCTGGCATAGAATAGGCACTTAAATGTCTATTGATTAATCTATATGAATACAGAAAGTTTGAAGAGTGTTTCCTCACTGGAAATTCCTTATACTGACAGATTCATTGACCTCTTGAAAAATTAAAATTTGGGGCAGCTAGGTGGCGCAGTGGATAGAGCACCAGCTTTGAATTCAAGAGGATCCGAGTTCAAATGCGATCTCAGACACTTAACACTTCCTAGGTGTGTGACCCTGGGCAAGTCACTTAAGCCCAGCCTCCAAAAAAAAAAAAAAAAAAAAAAAATTAAAATTTAAAAAGTACAAGACATGTTCTTCTCAAAGACTTCATATTTTTATTGGTTAGATAAGACATAACCATATAAAACAGTTAAGTAAGAAAAAGCAAAAGCAAAAGCAATAAAGGCTTGACCTGAGATTTCATGCAGGAAATACCCACATAAGGAAATTCCACAAAATCAGGTTACCACCTTCTCTGAAACTCATGGTTTTGAACTATTGTCTACAATACTAAACATGTATTGCCTATAGCCATATAGCTAGTAGATGTCAGATGCAGGAGTCGAACTCATGCTTTCTGGCTTTATGACCAACTACCTCTCTATCCGTTTTGCCACAGTGTAAAAATGTAAAATACTATATTACCAAATGAAAAAATGATAATTAAAATCAATGAGTTCAAAGAAAGGAGACTATCATGAAAAACTAAGACAATTTTTAAAATTCATTTATAATGCACATTGCTTTAAGAATCATGTTGGGAGAGAAAAATCAGAACAAAAGGGAAAAACCATGGGAGAGAAAAAAACATAACAGAGAAGTGAACATAACATGTGTTGATTTGCCTTCAATCTCCATAATTCTTTTTCTGGATGAAGATGGCATTTTCTATCCAAAGTCTATTGGGAGTGCCTTGGATTACTGAACTGCAGAGAAGAGCTAAGTCTTTCATAGTTGATCATAGTGATGTGGGGAACCCTGAAACGGTCTTTTTCTTTGACTTTGGGGGGAATGCTTGAGAAACATCTTGAACTCCCAAGAGAAGGATCCACCCCAGGGAATCAAGATAAAATGGCTTCATTCTATTATCTGGGTGGAATTCAATTGAAATTTATATTCAATTTGAAGATTTTGGTCTGATTTAAACTCAAACTGTACCCAGCCCCTAGTCAAATTTCAAATTCCTTATAAAAAAGAAGCAACTTGGTGCACTTCTTTGCAGAGGGCCAAAAGCAGGACATGCCATGGCAAGGAACCTCTCTTTCTCTCTCTCTCCTTGGCATAGTTGCCTTCAAGGACCCTCTGCTTGCTGAAAAGGCATCCCTCTTTATCTCTCTCACCTTTTTTTCTAACAGGACCACACCTCTGTTTACCTCTGTCCGGGGACTTCCCTGCTAGGAGATTTCTCTGCTAAGAACTTTATCTCTCTCTCCGCCCAGACGCCTCTGCTAGATTTTTACTTTTCTGTCCGGACCTTGTCACAAAGGAAGTCAGTCTTCCTAGCAAAGGCTAGACTTCTCATTGCCAATAAACTTCTTTTTGCCAGTCTAACTTTTCAGGTTCGTAAATTCTTTTGTGAAGGACCAGAAGGGATTCCCACAACTCTCTGCCCTGTGCCAAACCTCATCAATAGCACATTCTTGTTGTTATTATGTACTTTTTATTCCTGGTTTTGCTTGTTTTGCTTAGCATCAGTTCATGTAAATCTTTCCAGGATTTTCTAAAATCAACTTGTTCATCATTTTTTATAGAATAATAATATTTCATTACCTTCATATACCACAACTTATTCAGCCATTCCTCAACTGATGGGTATCTACTCATTTTCCAGGTCTTTGCTACCACAAAAAGAGCTGCTACAAACATTTTTGCAAATGTGGGTCCTTTCCCTTCTTAGAAATGACACTGTCAAGTCAGAGAGTATGCACAGTTTTATAGCCCTTTGGGCATAGTTCTAAATTGCTCTCCAGAATGGTTGGATTATTTTACAATTCCACCAACAGTGCATCAGTGTCCCATTTTTCTCACATCTTTTCCAACATTTATCATTATTTTTCTTTTTATTTTAGCCAATATGAGAGGTGTGGGGTGATACCTCAGAGTTATTTTAATTTGCATTTCTTTTATCAATGGTGACTTAGGATATCTTTTCATGTAAATATAGATGGCTTTAATTTCATCATCTGAAAATTGTCTATTCATATCATTTGACCATTTATCAATTGGACAATGACTTGTATTCTTATAAATTTTATACAGTTCTTTATATATCTTAGAAATGAGACCTTTATCAGAAATACTGGCCGTAACAATTTTCTCCAGCTTTGTACTTCCATTTTAATCTTGTATCTGTTGGTTTTGTTTGTGCAAAAACTTTAATTTAATGTGATCTAATTTGTCTATTTTATTTTTCATGTTTTCTACTTCTTTAGTCATAAATTTCTCCCTTCTTCACAGATCTGACAGGTAAATTATCCTTTGCTCTCTTAGTTTGTTTATAATATCACTCTTTATGACTATATCATGTGACCATTTTGACCTTATTTTGGTATGGAGTATGAGATGTTAATCTATGCCGAGTATCTGACATTTTTCAGTTTTCCCAGCAATTTTTGAATGAGATCTTAATGCAGAAGCTGGAGTTTTTGGGGTTTGTAAAAAACTAGATTACTACAGGTCTTGATTATTGTGTCTTGTCTATCTAATCTACTAAGACAATGTTCATCTCGTTGAGCTGTGGTTGAAGTATAGCTGGAAGCTTAAGAGTATTTAGATTTTGGATAAGTACATTTCATGGATGGGGCTGCATTGACAAAAGTTCAGAGGTGTCGTATTTAGAAGACAATGAGAAAACTGGCCAGTGCGTGTGTGTCTGTGTGTGTGTCTCTGTGTGAAACTGATGTTAGGAAGGAAAAAAAAGTTAGTTCAGGATACAGAGTAAAGGACTTTAAAAACAAGGTAGAGTCCTGTGGAGAAAGCATTAAACCAGATAGATTTGGGAATTCCAATCTTGCTATGGTATATACCAGACACAGAGACAGACAGAGACAGAGAGACAGAGGCAGAGACACAGACATAGACGTAGAGACATAGACAAAGACACACAACACACACAGAGAAACAATAACAAAAAAAAAAGAATCTGACCTGAGAAAGTTATTATGGTGACAGGAAAGAACAAGACACAAACTCAGAAAAGGATAATGTCAAAATACCTATGGGCAAAACCCCAAAACTAAATGGAAAGTTGTCTCAAATTTAGAAAGAACCCATAGAAGCACTCAAAAAGGAGCTTAAACAGTATAAGAAAGATGGGGAAAAGATGAAAATGATGTAAGAATTCTGAAAAAAAAGTCCCTAGCTTGAAAAACTGCTTAAAAAGTAGAATTAGTCAAATGGAAGAGGAGATACAAAAATCTATTGCAGTAAACAAATTCTTTTTTTTTTTTTTATTTTATTTTATAATTATTACTTTTTTTTTGACAGTACATATGCATGGGTAATTTTTTATAACATTATCCCTTGCACTTACTTCTGAGTAAACAAATTCTTAAAGAATCAATTAGTCAAATAGAGAAGAAAGTACAAAAGCTAAGTGAGAAAAATAAAATTTTTAAAGTTAGAATTGGACAAATGGAAGCTGATGACTTTATGAGACAGCAAGAATCAACCAAATAAATTAAAAAGAATGAAAAAAATTGAAGACATGTAAAATTCCTCATGAGAAAAACAACTGACCTGGAAAATAGATCCAGGAGAGGCAATATCAGAATCATTGTACTACCTGCAAGCAATAATCAAAAGGAGGATCTGGATAGCATCTCCCAAGAAATTATCAAGGAACACTTCCCTGATATCCTGAAATCAGATTGAAGGAATACATTTATCACTTCAGGAAAGAGATCCCAAATAAAAATTCCAAGGAACATTCTAGCTAAATTTCAAAACTTTCAGGTCAAGGAAAAAATATACTACAAGTGGCCACAAACAATTCAAACATCAGATAATCAGAATCAGAATCATACAGGAATTGGCAGTTGCAAAAATAAAGGATCAGAGATCAGGAAACATGATATTCTGGAAGGCAAAGGAGGTAGGACTACCATCAAGGATCATCTATCCAGCAAAATTAAGCATAATACTTCAAGGGAAAAAAAAAGTCATTTAATGAAATATATAGAAAACCAAATATCCAGTATCAAAAATTAAAAGAGTAAAATCATTACCAATGAAGAAGAAATTAAAGCAATCATTAGGAAATATTTTGCTCAATTGTATGCTAATAAATCTATCAATCTGAGCAAAATTGATAAGTATTTATAAAAAAATATAAATTACCTAAATTAAAAGATTATGAAATAGCAACCCTAAATTACCCCATTTTAGGAAAAGAAATTGAATGTCATTAACAAACTTCCTAGGGAAAATCCCCAAACCATGAACTCAAGGGGTTCATGAGTGAATCTATCAAAATCGTGAAGAATAATCAATTTCAATATTATATAAACTATTTGGAAAAGTAGACAAAGAAGGAGCCTTACCAAATTCCTTTTATGACACAAATATGGGCTAATACCTAAATCAGGAAGATCTAAAATAGAGAAAGAAAATTATAGGCCAATTTCCCTAACAAATATTATGAATAAACCTTTAACAAAATACTAACTAGGAGATTGCAACAATATAATACAAAATTTATACATTATGACCAGGTGGAATTTATATCAGGAATATAGGATCAGTTCAATATTAGAAAAACTTCAACATAATTGACCATATTAATAAGAAAACTAACAGAAATCATATTATTAAATCAATAGATGCAGAAAATTTTTTTTGACAAAAATATAGTACTGATTCCCATTAAAAAGATCAGAGAGTTTAGGAATAAATGGAGCATTTCTTGACAAAAATTGCTGGAAAGATTGGGAGATAGTAGTATGTAAACTAGGTATAGACCAATATCTCACACCTTATACCACAATAAAATCAAAATAAATATATAATTTATTTTTTAATTTTTTAAAATTAATTTTATAATTATAACTTTTTTTTTTGACGGTACATATGCACAGATAATTTTTTTTTTTACAACATTATTCCTTGTACTCCCTTCTGTTCCGATTTTTTCCCCTCCTTCCCTCCACCCCCTCCCCTAGATGGCAGGCATTCCCATACATATTAAATATCTTATAGCATATGCTTTGTACAATATATGTGTGCAGAACCAAATTTTGTTGTTGTTGTTATTGCAAAGGAAGAATTGTATTCAGAAGGTAAAAATAATCTGAGAAGAAAAACAAACAAACAAAAGAATGCTCACAGTTTACACTCATTTCCCAGTGTTCCTTTTCTGGGTGTAGCTGATTCTGTTCATTATTGATCAATTGGAATTGGATTAGCTCTTCTCTATCTTGAAGATATCCACTTCCATCAGAATACATCCTCATACAGTATCATTGTTGAAGTGTATAATGATCTCCTAGTTCTGCTCGTTTCTCTGAGCATCAGTTGATGTAAGTCTCTCCAAGCCTCTCTGTATTTCTCCTGTTGGTCATTTCTTATAGAACAATAATATTCCATAACATTCATATACCATAATTTACCCAACCATTCTCCAATTGATGGACATTCGTTCATTTTCCAGTTTCTAGCCACTACAAAAAGGGCTGCCACAAACATTTTGGCACATACAGGTCCCTTTCCCTTCTTTAGTATTTCCTTGGGATATAAGCCCAGTAGTAGCACTGCTGGGTCAAAGGGTATGTACTTTTTGATAACTTTTTGGGCATAATTCCAGATTGCTCTCCAGAATGGTTGGATTCTTTCACAACTCCATCAATAATGCATCAGTGTCCCAGTTTTCCCACAGCCCCTCCAACATTCATCATTATTTGTTCCTGTCATCTTAGCCAATCTGACAGGTGTGTAGTGGTATCTCAGAGTTGTTTTAATTTGCATTCCTCTGATTAATAGTGATTTGGAACACTCTTTCATATGAGTGGAAATAGTTTTAATTTCATTATCTGAAAATTGTCTATTCATATCCTTTAATCATTTATCAATTGGAGAATGGCTTGATTTCTTATAAATTAAAGTTAATTCTCTGTATATTTTGGAGATGAGGCCTTTATCAGAACATTTAACTGTAAAAATGTTTTCCCAATTTGTTACTTCCCTTCTAATCTTGTTTGCATTAGTTTTGTTTGTGCAAAAACTTTTTAATTTGATGTAATCAAAATTTTCTATTTTGTGATCAATAATGATCTCTAGTTCTCCTTTGGACACAAATTCCTTCCTCCTCCACAAGTCTGAGAGGTAAACTATCCTATGTTCCTCTAATTTATTTATGATCTTGTTCTTTATGCCTAAATCTTGGACCCATTTTGATCTTATCTTAGTATGTGGTGTTAAACTGTGGGTCCATGCCTAGTTTCTGCCATGATATGTAATTTAGATATAAAGGATGACACCATAAGTAAGTTACAAGAAATAGCCTACCTACAGTAGGGTGAGGATAAAGTTTTATTAAAATATAGAAGAGACCTGAGTATTTTTATTGACACTGGGAAAGTCAGTAAAAAGAGAAAGTCTGAAAATTAGACAGAGAAGAGTGGAGAAGATAGAGAAGGATATGATAGGGAGAATGAAGAGGAAAAGAAGAGGAGGAAGGAGAGAGAGAAGGGGAGAGAGGCAGGGAGGGAATGAAGGAGGGAGGAAGATAGAGAAAATGAGAGGGGGAGAGAAAGAGAAAGAGGGACATAGAGAGAAAGACAGAGAGGCAGAAAGACACAGAGAAAAAAAGACAGAGAAGACAGAGAAAGAAACAGAGGCAGAGAGATATAGAGACTCAGAGAGACATTAGAGACAGAGACAGAGAAACACACAGAGACAGAAAGAGAGAGGAAGAGATTGAGGCAGAAACAGAAACAGAGAGATTGATAGAGATAGAGAGAGAAAGAAAAAGAGAGAGATAGACACATATACACATCCATCCACCCCTCCCCTCCACACACACATACACACCGAAAGAGAAAGAGATAGAGATATATACTCAGAGAGACACAAAGACAGAGAGACAGACAGAGAAACAAAGACAGACATACACACACAGAAAAAGAGAGAGAGACTGAGACAGAGAGACACAGAAAGAGAATGAAGAACATGAGAAGGGATATAATCAAGATGCCTTGATCTCTGAAAAAGATAAGGGTCATTTCTTCCTCAAAAACTAAGACAAAGTCAAGGAAAAGTAAAGTTTGCAATAGTATTTTTTTTTTTTTTTTGAGAATGGGTCTTCCTATCTTGCCTAGGTCATAAGTACAACTACTAATCCTGGAGCTGATTGCCATTTGAGCTTTGAACTATTCCATTTCTTACCTGGGCTACTTTACTTCATATTAAAGTACCTTTTCCCTACAAACCTGAACTCTAGGGGGAAGCTTCACTGCATTGTGCCAAACACCTGATCAGTTTTATCTCTCCTGTAGCTCAGAATTCCTGAACCCCAGAGATCTTTCTATTATTTAGTATACTGACTAATATCTAGTAGGCATTTAAAATTTTTTTTTTGGATTGAATTATTTTGGATCAGATCCACTAGCCTCAGCCTTCCCCAATAGGATGCAACACAACCTGTGGCTTCTATAAATTCTAGTGAGAAAATTGACTCATGTAATTAACATGTCATCATCTGTATCTAGGAGTATTTGAAGTATTGAAATATCTGGAGAGGATTCTTTCTTTGGTTTCGACTTCATATAGTACATCTTCCATGATAATATTTCATAGAAAATATGAGCTTTCTAATTAACCATTTGATGTAAATATAATATGGAGGATATGCATAAAATAGAGAGAGTTGTTTCAAATCTTTCCTCTGCCTTTCTTGACCACTGACCAGGCAAATCATATATAGGCTTTCTGTTTCTACATTGGTAGAAGAAGTAAATTCAACACTTTTTTGTGTTCTTGTATTGATATGAATTAATAATTCAATTTCTTGAATACTTGTTTAGTGCAGAGCCTTGAATTCGTCACTGGAAAAGATGGAAAGGTTGGATAATATAAAGACCCTGATTTTACAGTTTGCTTTTTAGCAAAGATTCAGAAACATTCAGAGACAACTTTCATTAGAAAGGCAGTTTATTGAAGTAATTAAAAAAAAAAAAAAGACTGAATCTGGAGTCTAGAGAACTAGATTTAAATCCCAGGGCCAGTTAGTTTCTCAGTCTTTGCTTCCTCAACGCAAAATAACTATGATAATGATTATTCCATCAGTCTCATAGAATTGTTATTAGAAAATTAATTTGTAAACCTCAAAATGCTGTGTCAATATCAGCTCTTAATTATTGCAATATGTGAAAAATTTACCCAGGTTATAAAAAGTGTGGTCCAAAAGGAAAGATTACCCACAGGGTTGAAGAAAGTCAGCTCATTTTGGAGATTTCATTTCAGTCAATCAACATGAGTGTCCTTTAGGCAACAACGCAGAAGTGCGATCATTTTCATTGTGTGCTAATAATACACATTCTTTATCTCTGCCCTCAACATCTTCTAGAGATGGGATTATGTATACCACAAAAGTCCTGAAAAAAATAAAATTAAACAAACCAATAGCCAGACAACCATTTCTGTTTCCTATCAGAGACACTCCCTGAAGTCATAATCTTTTCTTCATGACATGGCCAATTACTAGCTGACTTTGAAGGTAATTCTATGTCATGGAGGATAATGACTGCAGGCAGGAAAAAGGCATCAGGAACAGATTATTAATAGGAATATAAAATCTTCTGGGGTAAATATCCTTATGATAAACCAGAAGAAAGTCACAGAAGGTGACTGTATCTATCACCCGAATGAGGCCTATTTCTCATGAAATAAAGGGAATGTACTCTTTAGAAGAAAATCTAAAATCAGAATTACCTTCTCAGAATCAAAACCTATGTATATAGTAATTACTTTCTTACCCTTAGGACCTGGATCCAGCATGCTTCTGGAGCCATCAATATATGACAACTACTTAGAGAGATATCCAGAGAAAAGTTTGAATGGGTTCCTTTCCTAGAGATTAAGGGTATTATTATTATTATTATTTTTTGTCCAGGATGTAGTTACTGCTGACTTGATTTGGGTTCTAGAAACTTAACTGAGTTTTCATCTAAGACTATCTGTTTGATATGTTCCTTTTCCTGATAAACAATCCTCTCACTAGGTACATAACAAATAGGACACAACTTATTAGTGCTTATGATAGACTAATGAGATTATGTGATGCCAACCATTGAATTGCCCCAATTTATTCTTCTTTGTTTGTGCCCATTTTCTTCCCTCCCCCAAATATCAACTAGCCCAACAATACAGATTCCCTGGAACTCTTAATTTTTTTCTCACTATACTCAGTTCCTATTCTGTACTTAGTTTCTTTTTTATCTACTTAGTTTATAGAAGAGGATAATATAGCTATGTGATAGAGTGAATAGAGATTTGGACTAGAAGCAATGAAGACCTGAATTCAAATCCAGGTCTATGATCTTAGGCAAGTCATTTTTCCACTGTCTACCACAATTTCTTCATTTGTAAAATGAACCTGTACTTTACAAAGTGCCTGGAACATTGTAGGTGCATGATACATGCTTATTGATTTACTAATCTACATCCCAGATTGTTCATGAGGATAAAATGAAAAAATAATTCATAAAGCTTTTTGCAAACCATCTCTGATACATACCAGCTTAATGGTTCTGAATAAGTAACTAAACTCAGTTTTTTAGTCTATTAGGCTATTAAGTTTCAGCAAAGGTGCTGACCTTTATTAGTAGAGGGAGTTCATTTATACTGATGTTTTAATATTGATGAAATCACAAGTCTAATTCCTATCTCTTAATTTAGGAATTTGCACATACAACAAACAAGTTTTTGTTTTTTGTTTTTGTTTTTTTTGTTTTTTGGTTCTTAATTTGCTTCCTGAATGATCTCACTTTTACTGCTGTTCTTATCCTTGTTTTCAATTCTTGGCAAAACAATAAAATGTTAAATTGAAGAAATGGTTTTGAACATCTAAAAAAGGAAGCAATGACCATTGACAAAGCATGGCTCCAACAAGAATGGATTATGCTATATTGATTTCAATTTCTTTTTGACTGGGTTATGAGACTGTTAGAGCAAAAGATTGTAAATATACTTTGCCTAGATTTTAATGAAATATTTTAATATCTCATGTTATTTTTGTGGATAAGATGAAAAGATGTGGGGTAAGTAGTACTACTGCTAGGTATTTTTTAGAGCAGGTTGAATGCCCATACTTTAGGAGCATTTTTAATGGGTCAATATCAAGTCAGAAAGAGATCTCTAGTGGAGTGTTCTAGGGATTGCTTCCTAGTCATTTTCAATTTAACAATGTTATCACTGATTTGGATGAAAGCACAGATTTTTATTCTTGTCAAATTTTCAGATGACACAAATATAGTATAACATAGTTAAAATGTCAAATAACAGGATCCAAAGCAGTCTTGACAGATTAATAGAATGTTAGGAAAAATCAAATGAGATGAAATTTATCAGGGATCAACGCTACATATAGATAAGTAAATCAGTTTTACAACTACAAGATGGAAAAAATGTGACTAGACAGCAGTTCATTTTAAAAAAAAATCTGAGTTTTTTAATTGATTAGAAGCTCCATATTAGTTAAAAGTATAATATGAAAGCAAAAATCTAATACAATCTAACTAATATTCAATATGACTACTTTTAAATGTTAAAAATGTAATTAGGAAAAAATCAGTCTATATGTTAATAGTATTTAATACCACTAATTATTATTATTATTATTATGTTGTATCTTGTTAAGTTTTGGGTACCACAGATACATATCTCAACTTAAGAGCACCCTAAAAAGGACCTAGAGATTATTCAATATGATGATTGCTTATGGGAACCACATATACTTACACAATTAATGGTCAAGTCATATTAATTCTACATCTACAATATCTCTTACATCCATTTCTTCTCTTACTTATTCCACTTCTACTCTAATTTAGGCTTAATTATTCATTTATTACAATAACCTCCTAATATAATTTCCAGTCTCTTTCTTCTCTAGTTCATCTTACATGCAGTTATCATACTAATATTCAAAACATGTAAATCTTACCATGTAAATCCTCTTCTCAACAAGTGTCAGCTGCTTCCAGTTTCCTTTAGGATAAAATAAACTTCTGTTTGGCATTTAAAAACTTTATAGACTGATTCCAACCAATTCTTTCCATGATTAATATCATATTACTTGTCTTCATATACTTTTACATACACAAATTGTCCTACTTTCTATTTCCCATGTTGCTAAAGAAAACACAAGCAAGAAATAAAACAGAAAAATAAAGCCAAAAAATAAAGTATACTTCAATCTACATCAGAGTTCAACAGTTTTTTCCTTGCTAAATGGATAGCATTTTTTCATCATGGGTTTTTTGAAGTTGGCTTGGATCATTGTTCTTGATCAGAGCAGCTGTCTTCCACAGTTGATCATCCTTATAATGTTGTTTTTACTGTGTACAATGTTCTGGTTCTGCTTACTTTATTTTACATGAGTTAATATAATTTTTCTCAGGTTTTTCTAAAACTATTCTTTTTGTCATTTCTTATAGTATTCCATCACAATCATATATCATAACTCAGTCAGCTATTTTGTAATTGATGAATATCCCCTTGATTTCCAATTCTTTGCCTCCACACACACACACACACACACACACACACACACACACACACACACACTCACACACACACACACACACAAAATCTGCTATTTTTTTGGTACAAATCCATCGTTTCCCCTTTTCTTTGATCTCTTTCAGCTGCAAACATAGTACTGTTTTTTTTTCTGTCTCAATGGTATACACAGTTTATTGCTTTTTCTGTGTAGTTCCAATTTGTTCTTTAGAATGGATTCATTCACAACTTCACTAAAAATGTATTAGTATTCCAATTTTTCCATATTCCTTCTATATTCCATCATTTTTGATATGGTATTTCAGAGTGGCTTCAATTTGCATTTCTCTAATCAAAAATGAGTTAGAGAACTTTTTAATGTGACTACTATTTATTTATTTATTTATTTTGGTGAAAACTTTTTGTTCACATCTTTTGACCTTTTACCAACTGGGAATAGTTCTTATTTTTGTACTTCCTCAGTTTATTTTATATTTCAGAAATGGAATCTTTATTAGAGGTACTTGCTATATATTTTTTCCATTTACCTTATAATTTTGGCTGCATTGTTTTTATTTGTATAAAAGCTTTTAAATTTAATGTAATCAAAATTATCTCTTTTACTTGCCTTCATTCTCTTTGTTTCTTTGTCTGATCATAAATTCTTCCCTTATCCATATATCTGAAAAGTATATTTTTTCTGTGCTCCCTTAATTTACTTAGGATTTCATCCTTTATATCTAAATCATCTATCCATTTAGACTTGATCTTGGTATATATTGTGAGATGATGATCTATGCTGAGTTTCTGCCAAACACAGTTTTTTTCCAGGATTTTTTTTTTTTTTTGGGTCAAATGCTGAGTTTTATTCCCAAAACTTGGATCTGAGGATTTATCAAACTTTAGATTGAGATTATTTACTATTGTTTGTCATTTGCTTAATCTATTCCACAGATATACCACTCTATTTCTTGCCAAATTCTAAAATGTTTTAATGATTAGTACTTTGTAATATAGTTTGAAGTCTGAAACTTCTGGGCCACCTTCCTTCATATTTTCTCCCCCTTTTATAATTCCTTTAATAATCTTGATTTTTGTTCTTCCAACTGAATTTTGCTTTTTTTCTCCCTAGTTCTATAAAACAGTTCTTTGATATTTTTAATTGATGTGATGCTAAGCAAACAAATTAGCATAAATTAATGATGATGATGATGATTGATGATGATGATGATGATAATGATATTGGTTTGGCAAACACATGAACAATTGATATTTTTTTAGTTATTTATATCTGTCCTTATTTGTGTGAAGAGTTTATAATTGTATTAATCTAATCTGTCCTCCACCACCCCCTTCTTTGGCAGGTAGATTTCCAGGTATTTTATATTGTCTGCAGTTATTTTAAATGGAATTTCTCTTTCTATCTCTTACTGTTATATCTTGGTAATTGATAGAAATGTTGATGATGTATATGTGCTTATTTTATATTCTTCCACTTTGCTGAATTTGCTAATTCTTTAAGCTAGTTTCTTTTTTTTATTGATTCTCTAACATTCTCTAAGTATACTATAATATCATCAAACATTTGGTAAAATACATTTGTAAATCCATGCTGAGGATATTTTTAAGGGAAATTGTTTATGACTTGTTAAATTTCCTTTTCTATTTGAATTATTTGATTAAATTATTTGATTATTTTGAAGACTATTTGAGAAAAGTATTTCCTTTTCTGTTAATCTGAGCAATATATATATATATATATTTTAAATATTCATCTATTTTAATTAGATGTTCAGTTTTACTTAAAATATATTTGGGCAAAATAATTTCTAATAGTTGCTTTAATTTCATCTTCATTTATGGTGCATTTATCCTTTTTACTTTTATATATGAGAAATTTGTTTTTCTTTTTCCTTTTTAAAGAAAATCAAATTAACCAATGGTTTATTATTTATTTTTTTTTAAAAATAAAACTAGCTCCTAGTTCTATTTATTAGCTCAGTTTTTTCCCCTCTAAATCTTATTAATCTTTCATTTGTCAGAATTTCCACTTTGGTGTTACTTGGGAATTTTTATTTTGTTCTTTTTCCTAGTTTTTTTTTTTTTCTTTGCATACTCAATTCATTGATCTGCTCTTTTTTTTTTTATTGACATTTAGAGATAAAAATTTTTCTACTTAGCACTGCTTTGGTTATGTCACAATTATTTTGGAATGCTATCTTATTGTTGTCATTTTCTTTGATAAAATAGCTTAATTTTTCTATAATTTGACTCATTAAAAAATTAGTTTCCAATTACCTATTAATCTGTACTTCCACAGCTATTTCTTAAATTTAGTTTATTTTGAATGATGCTTGAAAAAGATGCATTTAATATTTCTGCTTTTCTACATTTGCTTGTGAAATTTTTATGTTCTAACGTATCATTTTTGTATGAAGGTGCATGTACAGCTGAGAAAAAGATATACTCCTTTATGTTTCCATATAGTTTTTTCCTAGAGGTCTATCATATCTAATTTTTCTAGGATTTTATTCTCTCTTCCACTTTTTCTGATTTATTTTATGGTTAGATTTATTTATATCTGAGAGGAAAAATTGAGGTTCCCCCTAGTACTGTTTTATTCTTTATTTTTTCCTATATATCATTTAACATTTAAAAATTTGGATACTATGCCATTTGGTGTATATGCATTTAGTATTGACATGACTTCATTGTTTATGGTGTATTTTAGCAAGATATAATTTCCATGCTTATCACTTTTCATTAGGTCTATTTTTGCTTATTTTTTGCTTTAGATCATGATTGCTATTTTTACCTTTTTATTTTAGTGTAAAGCATGCTAGATTCTAGTCCAGCCTCTTGTTTTTTTTTTTTTTTTCCCCTGTTTCATGTGTCTTTATGTGAATTACATATTGCTGGATTCTGCTATTTAATCCATTCTGTAATCCACTTCTATTTTATGGACATGGTAATTCCATTCACATTCACAGTTATGATTAATCATTGGGTATTTTCCTTCATCCCATTTTTTAATTTTTTCTCTTTTTATCCTGTCCTTCTAAATTTCTAAATTTGGTCTTGCTTCTGACTATTGCCTTCTTTTATCTGTTCTTTCTTTTACTATTCCACCATCACCTTTCTTTGATCTCTTTCCTCTCTACCCTTTTGAATAATACAGAGTTTTAATACAAATTTTAAACACACACAAACACATTCTTTTTTTTAGCCAATATAACTGTGAGTGAAGTTCAAGAATTGTGTCCCCCCCCCATTTTTCTCTTTGCTATAAAAGTTCTTCCTTGTATATTTTAAAAATATTTCTCATTGTTCCTTTCCCTTCCTCCTTCTCCCCAAACATCCTCTTACCTAGACATTTATTTTAGCAACATTCCAATATAATTGACCCATCTCCACACCCACATTCTCTATGTAGAATTCTTCTAACTGATCTAATAATCGTTTTATATATATATATATATATATATATAAATCATCTTCCCATACAGAAAGGGAAACAGTTTAATGAGTCATTTATGATTTCTTTTTTATGTCTATCTTTTTATGCTTTTCTTAAATCATGTATTTGAAAATCAAAATTTCTATTCAGCTTTCATCTTTTCATCAGCAATGCTTGAAAAGTCTTCTTTGTTCATTAAATATCCATTTTCCTCCTTAAAGGATGATTATTATCCTGGCCCTTTTGCTTTCAAAATATCTATTGAAATCCTCCACTTCTTTAATGTGGCATTGCTATATCTTATATCATCCTGATTATGATTCTACAATATTTAAATTGTTTATTTCTGGCTGCTTCAAATATTGTCTCTTTGACATGGAAGCTCTGGAATATGGCTATAATGTTTTAAGAATTTTCCTTTTGGGATCTTTTTCAGGAGGTGATGAGTGGATTCTTTCAATTTTCATATCTGTTGATCATAGGATATTTGGTCCCCTTGCCCCATTTTTTTTTTTTTTTTTTTTTTTGTCAAGGCAAGTGATTTGTGCAGGGTCACACAGCTAGGAAGTATTAGTATTACATGTCTGAGATTAGGTATGAACCCAGATCCTCCTGATTACAGGGGTAGTGAGTGCTCTATTCACTGTACCATCTTTTTCTTGATAATTTCTTATAATGTGATGTCTAGACTCTTTCTTTGATTATGGTTTTCAGATAACCTAATAACTCTTAAATATCTCTTCTTAATCTATTTTCTAAGTCAGTTGTATTTCTGATGAGATATTCCACATTTTCTTCTATTACTTCTCATTTTCACTTTGTAAAAATTTTACTTTGTAAAAATTCTTCATTAGAAGGAATGCTTCTCTTGAAGAAAGGGGGGAATTATTGAGTAATATGGGTGATATAAAGCAAATATAAATAAAGTTATATCAATAACATTTATTTATAATAAATATCAAATAATAAAAATATTTTAAATGTTCTAAAAAGAAAAAATATAATTTAAAATTCTACTATAATTTAACTTTTTTATCCCTATTACCTTAGATTAGTCTTTGGGGCCCTATCCCTGTAGAAATCGCATAGATTTCAAACTAAATGGATTAATCCATCATAATCTCCTTCCCTGACCTTCATGCTATTGTTCTGCCTACATTCCAAGTACCCATCTTTCTTGAATTTCTCTTTATGTGTAATCATGGATAATTCCTAATCAGAGTCCTGTTTCTGAAATTCTTTCCTCTTAGATCACACTTAAAAGGCAATAAATAATTGGCATTTTTTTTTCCCTAGCCTTTTTATCATTCTACTTGACTTCCTGCTCTCTGTTAGGGATTTAAAAAGAAGGTTCTTAAAAGAACCTTCAAAGTCATTCATGTTAAAGATGATTAAATTGAATCCATTGTAGAAGATGTTACCTGCCTAGGTAATAAGAACCAATCCTGAAATCAAAACCTATGTCTATTATTCCAAATCTAATGCTGTTTCCTAGGGTCATGACTTGGATTTATTATAGCTGGGAGCAAACAGCATGAAAGTCGCTATCAAGTAAAAGTGTAGTGGAGACTATCTGGTAGGAAGAGACAGAGACAACAAGAAACTAAGAAGCCACAAATGTAAAGACTTCCCCCACCCTCACTAAAAGCTCTCTCTCAGAAGTACCAAGCCATTTGGTGGCTTCCTACTTTAACTAATTATTCTTCATAACAAGGTGCTAATGTCAGTTGCTTCCTAGCCATTGCAATCAAGAAGCTTGATTACAGAGGTGGGGGTCAGGGTGGAGTGGCAACCCTTAGGGCTAAAAGTTAAATACTTTTGGGGAAGAGGCTGAACATGGGTTTTAAGCAAATCTTCTCTGCTTCTCTGTCCATGAAAACTTTTAAATGATCAACTTAGGGATCTTAGAAATCAACTTATCCAACTTCTTTAAATGATAGAAGAGAAAACTGTTTGGAGGGGAGGGGGGGTAATTACCTAAGATCATAGAGGATGATAGATGGGGCTGCAGCAGAGAAACATACTTTTCAATATCCTCATTTTAGAGAGAAACAAACCTAATCTGAGATCCCAGGACTTTTAACACATTGCTTAGCTTCTCTTCTCTTCATGAACACACTGATAATTAGAAATAGAAGCTCATTTTCATAGATTACTTTATCCAATTCTTTCATTTTGTAGGAAAGGAAAAAGAACTAGAGTTAGTCTAAATAGGGACCAGAATTCAGGGCTAGGGCTCTTTTAGCTATATTCATTCTGTTCATTCTTAGAGGTATAGGAGCATTTGTCTTTCTGGAGTAGCAACTTTAATCTCATGATTAAAGACAAACAGTTGGGCAACAAAGAGACCAAAGACTTTTTAGGTCCACTTTGGCCAAAAAATTACTCCCTACCTTCTCTTCATGTGTTCCATGAAAAAGTTTCAATATGTTGGGAGTACAAAGATAATTTCCCAGGAATCAGGAAGCAAAGGCATCTCTATGAAAAGCATGGCTTTCCAGCAGATCTTAGGGGCTATATACCTCCCCTGCTTAGGATAACGGGAAATCCATCTCTAACCTCATTGTCCCTTTCTCATATTTAGAGGAAGCTACAATTAAATATTGGGAAATAATTTGCCCCTTTCTAAGCCCAGGTTTTCTTTCCCTCACATTTCATATGGCTCTGAAATGTTCTTCTGCCAGCTCAACTGAGTTCTTTTGACCAACAAGTTTGAGAAAGTAAGGCAAAATTTTAAAGGAAAGGAAAGGTCACCAGATGTGGAGAAAGAAAGGTTAACCAAAAAAGGTCTGACCCTTTAACATGAATGGGAATCATTGTCTTACTTCCCTTTGCTTTTGCTGACTGAAGTGTCTCCACTCTCTAGGGAGAGGTCACTGATGAAGTTGTTTCTTAGCCTACCAATGGTCCATGGGCTCTAAAACTACTAGGCAGAAGTAGTGTCCTCTTCTCATCCATGTAGTAAGTAATACCATAAGATGTGCAACAATATCTATATTGAAAGGGACAAATGTAGTGTGCTAGGGTCAAGACCTGGTTCCCTTCTTCATTTCTATACTAATCCTAGCTCAATTTCAATCTGCTATAATCTCTGCCCATTCCTAAGAAACACTGAAAGGTATTTGGACTCTGTACCCAGCTTGCTTTGCTCTACAATACTTTATCTCAATAAGGCTTCACCAGGCTTAACCCTATCTCACTAGATTCTGCTCTAACCTTCTTCCTTAAAAAAAAAAAAAAAAAAAGTACATGTATTGTCATTGGATCTTTATATTTTGTTCTCTGTGATAAATTTCTCTAGGCAAATCTTTTTCCATTTGGAAAAGCCCAAATTGTCCCACCTTGATTATATCTCTTATCTTTTCACTAAAGTATGCTACTTTCCTGGCTTTCTAGTATAGTTTTTACAATTAAAAAATATTTCAGCATTTCAATGGCAACTAATATCAATATCAAACAGTGGTGCCTTCTTTATAAAAGCAGGATCTAGTCCTACAGGCTGACGTTAGCCTTAAAGTTTTATCAGAAGTGTTCATTTTATGTGACTCAGATTATAATAACAGCAGGCTAGGCCTCTGAGCTATGCACTAAAAAAATATCAATTACCAGTTTTCCTTAGGATATGGAGCTTCTATTACATAGCAATTAGATGTTCTTTCTAGTATATTACCTAATCTGTTGTCTTCAGTAGCAGCACATAGGCTAACAGAGAATTGATCTTGTCCATATTGAAGGGGGAAAAAGCATTTCTTATTTTTATTTTGTTCTCTCTTCTTAGTAACTAAATGGCTTGATAAAATCATTTTAATGGAATTCAATAAACCTAACAGTGATTTAGATCACTGAATAACAGAGCTCAGTGATTGAGTGATAGAAGTTATTTTTGTTTGTTTTTTCTCAAAGAGGACCATGACATTAAGGAAGTGATGCCATGACATGCAAACAAATTGGATTTAAGTGAGGAAAGACTGTTCAAGTTTACCTGCCTCATTATCCCCTCCAGAGCCATCTGGTTTCAGTGGCCAGATAAATATCAGAATTATTTTTAAAAAATGTTTTTTTTTATTTTCAAAATATATGCAAAGATCCGCCCTTGCAAAACCTTGTATTCCAAAATTTTCTCCCTAACTTCCCTCACTCCCTCTCCCAGATAGCAAGTAAAATAATATAGGTTAAAAATGTGTACTTCTTCTAAACGTATTTCCATATTTATCATGCTGAATAAGAAAAATCAGATCAAAAAGGAAAAAAAAAACGAGAAAGAAAAAAAAAACAAGCAAACAACAAAAAGGTGAAAATACTATGTTGATTTAGAAATTATTTCCCTTAAAATACTGAAATTTCCCCAGTATACTTTCTTTCATAAATATATATTACAAAGCATAAGTGTTATTTCTTTCTTTAAAATATCACTTTCAATCTAACTCAGCTAAATTACTTTAGGTTTTAATTTATTTTATTGTGAAAATTCACATTAGTAAAATGTTCGTTGAATTCAAAGTCAGAAATTCTACTAGGTATACAGTGAATGATCTCAGATACTTTACTTAAACATTCTGGACACAATTTCATTGTCTTCAAAAGGAGGGAATGGGGACAGCTGGGTAGTGCAGTGGATAGTGTACTGGCTCTGGAGTCAGGAAGACTTGAGTTCAAATATCACCTCAGACACTAACTGGTTGTGTGACCCTGGGCAAGTCACTTAACACCAATTGTCTAAAATAAATAAATAAGGGAATGAAATTCTAAAATTTCTTCTACCTTTAAATCCCATACTTTAATGCTTTGAGATAAAGATCTATATGAATTAAAAAATATGATATTTAATTTTTCCAGTTTTGTTCATCTTAAGCTGGACCATCATTTGCCATTTATTTAAAGTACTTTATAAATAGAGTTTTATAGTTTTTGTTTTTACATTGTCTATATTTATCTTTTTATCCCTTCACTTCTTCCATCCCAAAGATCTATCCCTCATAACAAAATTTTAAAGTCATATGTATTCATTATGCATCTTATCATCTTTATAATGGGGACAATGGCAACATTATAAGCATTATAAGGTTTACATAGTGTTCATGTCACAACAACCCCATGACAGAGTGAAATCATGATTTTGTTTCATAGAAAAGAATATCAAGCCTGGAAGACAGCCACTGTCTTTCCAAATCTGTGATGGATCACATTCAATGGAACCTAAGATTTGAATCTTGGTATTCAGATTTCAAATACACTGTTCTGGCCATTCATAATCACATCTTGTATAGCTGAATTATTTTGTAAATTTTGTAGTTTAAGTGAAATTGTTGTAACTGCAAAATGTTACTACAATTACCACTATTATTTGACTGGCAGTTTAGTGGCTATGAAGACTAATTTCGCAGGGAGAACCCACTGGATTCAAGCCCTGCCTCTGAGCTATACACATTTTGATCTTAGATAAGTCTATAATTCTTTATGAATGTAAATGGTAAAGTTGTTATGTGATGAAATAACAGATTTGGAAAAAAGTAGTTGTTATCATTTATGTCAAAAAGAGCTATAATTTCATCAGAGAGGGAACGCCCTCTGATAATGATTTCATGTCTTAGTAAATGGTCTCATGAATTATTATATTCCAAATTTTTTTCATCACCTAATAGTTTATCTAATGATGATGGTGGTGGTGATAGTTGTGGTAGAGGTGGTGATGGTGATGGTAATGGTGCTGCTGCTAGTGATAATGATGATAATGGTGGTTGGGGTGATTATGATTGCAGTGCAGAGGGCAGGGACTAATTCACTTTTGTATGTGTGTTGCTAGCATTTAGCATAATGCCTTGCATATAATGTGCACTTATTAAATTGTGGTTGATTAAGAGAAAGCATGGCAAAGGAGCTAGGATTCTGGACTTGAAATCAGGCAGATTTAGATTTAAATACCAACTCAATGCTTATTTATTTTGTGACCCTTGACAAGTTTTAGAGACTTGATCTCAAAAAGGGATTTGTGGGGAAAGAAAGAAAAGAAAGAAGGAAGGAAAAAAAAGAAGGAAAGAAATAAAAAAGGAAGGAAAAAAGAAAAAGAAAGAAAGAAAGAAAAGGAAAGAAAAAAGAAAGAAAGAAAAAAAGAAAGAAAGGAGGGAGGGAAAAAGAGAGGGAGGAGGGAGAGAGGGAGGGAGGAAGGAAGAAAAGAAAGGAAAGAGAGGAGGGAGAAAGGGAGGAAAGAGAAAAAAAGAAAGGAAGAAGGAAAGGAGGAAGGAAGAGAATAAGAAAGAGTAGGAACCTGTGATAGGAGTTTTTGTGAAGGAAAGAGGAAAAGGGAAAGGGAGCAGAAACAGATTACACTAAAATTAGAGCACTGGTGTTGAGTATACTTCTTTTTGTCCACTATTCTCTTCTAATTTATAAATCAAGAACCAAGTCAGTCTTTGGCAGAAAATTCTTAATTATAACAAAAGAAAAAGAATTAATTAAAAAAATAGGGCACTTGCAAAAAAAAAAAAGCTAGAAAACCCTCAAATTTTAAAAAGTATAATTTTGGAAAATTAAAGAAAATACAAAAATTGAAAGCAAAAGTCCATTGAATTAATGACACTAGAAACTGAGTTTGTAAAAAAAAAGAAAGAAAGAAAGATAGTATAGATAAATGAATAAATAGCTAATTTGATTTTTTAAAAGAGAAAAATCAAATTACACCAATATCAAAAGAGGAAAAAAAGCAAATTAGCAACAAATGAAGAAGAATATGAAGAAAGGATAAAATAAATTATTACAAGTTTTTACTCAATTATATAACATAAATACCATATAAAACTGACAACTTAAATGTCATTATGGATACGTATGGATATATTAAAATATACAGATTAACATAATAAGAAAAAGAAAGTCTAAATTATTCGAGCTCAGAAAAATAAATTGAGTAGTGTATAAAATATATTCCCAAACAGTGGGAAGTGGAGAGGGAGAACAGGAGCAGATGGATTCACAAGTGAATTCAGTGAAACTTTCATAGAACAATTAATCAAAAATTACTTATAGTCTTTTAGAAAATATAAAAAGTCAGTAAGTCAGTAAGCATTTATTAATGTGACTACCATGTGCTAGGCACTATGATTAATGCTGGATACAAAGAAATACAAAAAACAGTCTCTACTATCAAAATGCTCATTCTCTAATGGAGAGAGGCAACACATGAAAAGAAACTGAAATAGGGAGGAGGGACACCATGATAAAATTCTGAATCTTGGTGGGAAATGATGAGATGGTAACTTTGGACACTCTTCTGACATAGTGGATCTAGGAGGAACTCTCCAAAGTCCACCTTTCATGTTCTTTCATGTTCAAGAGAGAAGTAATTTAGGGTTTGGAGATACTAAGGCAGTGTCAATTTCATAGCTGATGCAAACTTTCAGTAAGATGATGTTTGGAGACTATGATGAAGTCCAGGAGAGGTTCTATGTAGGAAAATAATATATTTTGGACTGGGCCTACTCAGGGCAGTGAACTGATAACTTAGGTATGTGGATATGACATACGGCCAAAAAGATCATGAAAAATGTGCAAAAATGTTAGCAGCAGCTCTCCTCGGTAGCAAAGAATCAGAAATAGAAGGGATGCCTATTAATTGGGGAATGGCTGAACAAAATTCTCATGGTTTTCCTCTTTTGTTCTGATTCTTCTTTCATAACGTAACTAATGTAGAAAGATGTTTAATATGATTGTCCATGAATAACCTTCATCAGATTGCTGTCTTGGAGAAGGGGAGGGATAAGAGGAAGGGAGCAAAGATGGAAATCAAAATATTATAAAAATAAACAAACATTAATAAATACATTTTTAAAATGAGGCATACTCATCATTCAATAGCTAACAAAAAAGCGATTTACTTGACTGTATCAAGAGATGAATATACAATAAGAACAGGTAGCACAAAACTCTTGAATTGATTTAGCTGAATGAAGCTCTCTTAAAAATCTACCAGCCAAGAATCTGATAACCTCTGCAGCTCCAAATAGCTACTGTGTACTAAGATTATGAGAAAGAAACACCAGTAATCTGAATCGTTAATCCTGTGAGCCAATAAAGTCTCAAGGAGTAGCTCAATAGCATTTAAGGAAAAAAAGTTAAAAAATTAAAACTAGCGTAACATACATTGGAGAATTAGTTAAAATATTGCTTCTATTTAAAAAAAGGAGTTCTTCCAAATCCTTTCCTTGGAATTGGTACTTTTTTTTTTTTTTTTTTTTTACCAGAAAGACTTAAAAGAGAGAAAGAAAACCATTGCTCAATGTAAAGTCCGGGCTAGATCCCTGGAGGGTGTTGGGATCAGTCAGAGTCAGGATAAGTAAAAGTCCTTGGTCTTTAGGGGAGAAGTGAATGAAGCAGGCAAATTGCCATGAGGCTTGCCAAAGATGTATCCTGGATTCTGGAGTCCAAAGTCACCAACTTCTCTCCTCCTCCTGCCACAAAGCAACTCTCTCTGGCCCCTTTCTCATCCCACCTTCAAATCTTTGTCCAAGATTATCTTAACACCAAACACTCAGTAAGTACCAAACAGTGAGAAGAGCTATTTATCCAAAACATATGCTAATACAGTCATTGTCTCACATTAATAAGGTAATTAGTCAAGTGCTGGGTTGTCTGATTCAAGTACACCTTTTCATAGTTTCAGCCCTCTACAACTCAATAGTGACAATGAACATTGGCACAAACATTTTAAATAAAATATCAGTAAGAAATTACTATATATATTTTATCATCAATAAGATGATACACTTTGACCAGGATGAATGATAGCTAGGGTTGATTCAATATTAGCAAAATTAACAACCTAAAAGATCATATTAATAACAAGTACAATAAAATATATGAATATATTAAGATATAGCGGGAAAAAGCTTTTTGGCACAATATAATACTTATTTTCAAAACACTAGAAATTAGGTAGTTCTTATAAAAAGATATTTAAGCTACTAAGCTCTATGAAATAGTGCTCAGATCAGTAACAAAGAAATTCAAATAAAAATACCTGTAATGTATCACCTCATCTTCATCAGATTTGCAAAACAGATAATAAAACCAAAACATCCAATTTGAAGAAACTAAAATAAAACTGTAGTGGAAATGTAAACTGGTCTAACCTTTCTCAAAAGCATTTGGAACTGTATCTCCGAAGTTATTAAAGTATGCATATTCTTTGATACCGAAATGCTCTTATTTAATCTATATTTCAAAGATAAAATAGAGAGGATGATGACACATAGAGCTAATGGCTAACAACAATTCTTTTAGTGTCAAAGAACTGGAAACTAAGCAGGTGCTAGGGAATCAATTGGGAGTATATTAATACTTTATATAGTTTACAATATATGGAAGTACTGGTATAATTGTAATTGTAATATTATGCAATAACAACATTATGAATCCAAATAACCTTGAATGACTTAACCACTGTAATCTTTGTAATGATCAACAATGATTCTACAAGACTGATGAAAAAGCATAATACCTATCTCTTCAGAGAGAGAAAGACTCAGGTTGCAGAACTGGGATTATATATTTATTTTGGTTATAAATTCATTTTGCTTTATTATGCTTTTTTTTTTTCTTCTGAGGCAATTGGGGTTAAGTGACTTGCCCAGGTCACATAGCTAGAAAGTGTTAAATGTTTGAGGTCAGATTTGAACTCAGGTTCTGACTTCCAGGTTGGTACTCTATCTACTGGGCAACCTAGCTACCCCTTTACTATGCATTTTTGTGAAAGTTTTTAAAATTTTACTTTGTTTTGTTTTCAATGGGACATGAATGAAAAGATAAAATAGATGTATTTTAAATTTTAAAAATTAATTTAAATTGTAAAGTTCTTGAATTGTGAGGGTCCGTCTGCTCAATTATAATCCTTCTCTGGGAGGAGATCTGTAAAATCTTTTCCTTCTGTAAGCTTTTCCTTTTTGGGAGCTCTGAATCTCCTCCAGCTCTTGTCCTTTCAGCCCAGAGTCAATTCTCTCAGACCCAATGCTGCCCTTCTTTTATCCTCCCAGAGAATAGGCATGTGAGAACTCAATGGGGCATGGGGAAATACTTCCACCAATGAACTTGCTCCTCTTAGAATTCCTAAGGTGTAAACTCCCTTTAAAGGCCAGAACCAAAGGTCTGAGCCAGAGAACTGTCAAGTCAACCTGAGTTCTCACCTTGTAATCCTAACATTAAATATTTCCAGTTTTGTTTACTGTTTGATATTTCATAAGTTATTTCCTCTCTTTGTTTCATTTTTTTGAATCTTTAAGATAATTGGATCAAATAAGTTCTCTGACCTAGAAAATAAGAAAAAAGACTCATACTGAAGAAGAAAAGTAACTAAATAAGGCATTTCATTATGATGACAATGAGTATTCCATAGGGAAATATATTTTCTGAAAACTTTAATATAAAAAAGAAGTAGATTGGGTGATTATATATTGAAATCAATTTAATTTCTTTTCTTTTCTTTTCTTTCTTTTTTTTTTTTTTTTTAATTCTTTTGGGGCAGCTAGATGGTGCAATGGATAGAACACTGACCCTGAAATCAGGAAGACCAGAGTTTAAATCCAGACAATGACACTTGGTACTTACTTGCTGTGTGACCCTAAATAATTTATTTAAACCCAATAGCTTTATTTCCCAAAACAGACATTAAAAAAAGTCTTTCATTTTTAATTTATGAAATAAAAGAAGTATTTCTATAACATAATAAAAAGATAACTTGTGAAACTATAAATCTATTGTGTATAATTTTCTACCCCTTTTATATATCTCTAAATATAAAATGTTTACATTTATAGATAAATGTAATGCATATAAAATATTAAATAAAATATATTTATCTATACTCACATGTATATATACATGTATGTAAAGTCATCATATATACTTCTATTTATAAGTTTTTTCTCTGGATACAGATCTATTTAAATCTTTTGAACATTTATTAATTAATGAATGACTAATGTTCTTATCTATATTATACCTTGTGCATATAAATCTTATAATATTCCATAGCATATAAATCTTATGAATTATGTGTTGAGGGAATAAGATGTTGGGCAGGTATATTTTGATAAACATAAAAGTTGATACATAGATGTAGTATCTGTGACAGCAAGGGCATATCGGGGTAGTTCAAAATATTGAGTGATGATAAGTAGCCAGAAGGAAAAAGCTATAAAGATAAAATGAGAGAATACCTTTGCACAACCATACACTTGGAAATCTTATCTAAAATCAAAGGAAATAATGGGAAGAAATTTAAGATTCTTATTCCCTCAACACACAATTCATTGATTTCAATTCAGCATTTTATAGTAGAAATAGCACTAGTCATGAATTCAGAAAACCCGACTTCTCATTCTATATCTTCTATTTTTTTTTAACTGGGTGATTTCAAGCCAAGCAATTACCTTTTCTGAGATTCTACTGCTCATCCATAAAATGGACAAAATAATTCTCAAATGCCTTAAATGGAGTGCATTTCTGATGGTAAAAATTTCAGTCTCTCAAGAAGACTAGTGAGAAACATATTTTAAGGTAGGAGGTCTTTGACATCCTTTAAAGGAACACATAGATGCCCCTATTTATTTTGCTTACCATGCCAGTTTGCAGTTTTAGAGTAGCTTTAATTAAAGTGAACTTCTCCCATCCCCAGGGTTTCTATGACTCAAATGACTTGATTAATATTATTTTCCACAGAAGGATTATGCTACTCTCTGTAATCACAAAAAATAAAAGGGGAGTTCGTTCAAGCAGAAAAGTCTAGGATTTCTGAACTGAAAATTGCAATCATGCCACAGAAGGGAAATAATATATCAAATATGCATGGGGAAAGTCTCTTAAAATTTGTCTTTCTTTATAAGACAATGTAATCCTTAAAAAGACCAGGCACCGATGGGAGAGTGTGTGTGTGTGTGTGTGTGTGTGTGTGTGATAATTTCTTTGCAGTTTAAACAACTGATTTGTTGAAATCTCTGAAGAACTTTTGAAATGTAAGGAATGGAATGGGTCTTGTGAAATGTGGTGTTAATGCCTTCTTCCTTCTACAAAATGAGTCATTTTAAAAGTTAGTATAACTTAGCTCTGAGTACTATAGACTTTAGGTTGCACTCCAGTTTCCTATTTTGAGCTGGGATCAGCTAAACTAAAAAAGAAAGAAAGAAAAAAAAAGGCCCCACCCAGCAAAGAGAGGTTAAACTAATAACTTGATCTATTTAGAGATACTCCCACTATTCAGTTCTGGCCAAAGTGATTCAAATCTTCCTCTTCCCCTGTTCCCCAGCAATAACAAAGCCTTGAGTCATCAAATCAAAGCCAGACTTCTTGAACTTTCTTAAGCAAAGTAACTCAGCTCACAAAACTTGTTTCCTCCCTTGATCAATTTCTTTCTGTTGTAGTATCTATATTTAAACCTTTTCTCTCATCCTTGAACTTAAGGCACCACTTATATAAAGACTTTAAAGTAATAAATGCCCCATAGCTTCATTAACTCAGTATAGAATATCCACATATAAATGTAGCAAGCTAAATCTTAGAGTTGAGAGGAAGTGGGGTGAAACTTTTCCCTTGGCAGAGTCCATGAGATTGTTCTCTTGCTCTGCATTTAATTTCCATATTGCAAATAGCAAATGCTTTTGGCAATATTTGTACATCCCATCTTTCCAATCCCAGGATGTTTTACATGCTCTCCTGCTGCATCACCTACCCGTTCCCCCCTCCCTATCCAGACTAATCTTTTATCCCTTTCAGGCAGAGTATTTTGAGTAAATTTACCTGTGTTCATAGTAAACAAGCCACAGCACACAGCAGCTGACTTCTTGTTCACCCAGATGGAAATCAAACTGAAATGTGGATAATGCAGGCATCTGCCACAGTCTTCTTAAAAATGCAAGACCTTAACAAGGTAACAGGGTCCTATTTCAAATGGAGAGAAAAGCCGATGAAGAGTCATAGGGTTCACTCTCTAAGCTATCAAATGCCATGCCACTAATTGAATTGTTTTGTCCTCTTCCCACATGGAGACTTCATCTGGAATTCCAATAATTGTAATTTTTTTTTTAACTTTTCCTTCCTTCCAGAAAGGGACCTGTATGCTGTATGTGCAAGAATGTTTGTGGCAGCCCTCTTTGTAGTGGCCAGAAACTGGAAATTACATGGATGCCCATCAACTGGAGAATGGCTGAATAAATTGTGGTATATGAATGTTATGGAATATTATTGTTCTGTAAGAAATGACCAACAGGATGATTTCAGAAAAGCCTGGAGAGACTTCCATGAACTGATGCTGAGTGAAATGAGCAGGACCAGGAGATCATTATATTCTTCAACAACAGTACTATATGATGATCAATTCTGATGCATGTGGCCCTCTTCAACAATGAGATGAACCAATCAGTTCCAGTAGAGCAGTAATAAACTGAACCAGTTACACCCAGCAAAAGAACTCTGGGAGATGACCATGAACCACTACATAGAATTCCCGATCCCTCTATTTTTGTCCGCCTGCATTTTTTATTTCCTTCACAGGCTAATTGTACACTATTTCAGAGTCTGATTCTTTTTGTACAGCAAAATAACTGTTTGGACATGTATACGTATATTATATTTAATTTATGCTTTAACATATTTAACATGTATTGGTCAACCTGCCATCTGGGGAAGGAGGGTGTGGGAAAGGAGGGGAAAAATTGGAACAAAAGATTTGGCAATTGTCAGTGTTGTAAAATTACCCATGCATATATCTTGTAAATAAAAAGTTATAATAATAAAAAAAAAGAAAAAAAGAAAAAGGAAAAAAAAACTTTTCCTTCCTTCCTTCCTTCCTTCCTTCCTTCCTTCCTTCCTTCCTTCCTTCCTTCCTTCCTTCCTTCCTTCCTTCCTTCCTTCCTTCCTTCCTTCCTTCTTTCCTTCCTTCCTTCCTTCCTTCCTTCCTTCCTTCCTTCCTTCCTTCCTTCCTTCCTTCCTTCCTCTCTTTCTCCCTTTTCCCCATCTTTCCTTCCTATCTTCTTTATCTTTCTTCACCTTTCTCCCTTCTTCCCTACTTCCTTTCATCCTTTCTTCTTGCCTTGGTTTTCTTTCTTTTTGTCTTCCTTCCTTCATTTTCTGAATCTGGAAGCATTTATGGCTCAATACTAGAATTAGTGAAAATATTAAAATATATTTGTTTACTTAAAGCCTTAGGGAGAACTACTTGAAATACTTGTATCTTTTGGGGAATTCAGCAACCAAACATTTGTTAACTACCTTTATTATATTAAATATAAAACTATATAATATAATATTATATTATGCCCAGATACTTTATTAGAGACAAAAATGAAACATGTCTGAAGCCAAAAAGCTTATATTCTATTGGAGAAGATGGACCTTCCATGTATAAAAATCCTACAATATATATGTGAGATGAAATAGAGAGGCTGGTACTAATAGCTAGGGAAGTCAGTAAAGCTTTCATTTAAGATGTAGCATTTAAATTGAAGAACATTTTCAAGAGGAAGTAGAAGAAGGAGCATATTCCTTATATGTAAAAGAAAGGGCCTTTAAAGGCCCTTATCACTTTAAATTTGTGTTGTCTTTGATGAAAGAAATTTCAGAATTTACAATTGTGGAGTTAGTACAATAAGAGGTTATGGCAAGGAGAATAAAATCATATTCATCACTGTAGGTGGTTGAGTCAGAAAGAAGACAAAGATCATAGGAATTGAGAAAATGGATGATAAAGGAGCCAAGATATAAAGTCACTAACTGTGCATATAGAGGATAGAAAGACTCCCTCTAAGAATGATCTAGAAGTACATATAGAGTGATTCTGGACAACCTGATCTAGACCTGAATCTCAGAGAGTAGAATGTAAACTTAAGTAACAAGATAGTATGGAAAGAAAAATGAAGAGTAACAGTATTCTGACTTTTCCTTAACCTGTGTAAAGTGATTAAATACTACTCATTTTAGAGTTCTTTTTATGTCATTGTTGGATTAGTTATAGAAAATAGTTGCATTGATTTCTCCTACCCCACCATGTTTTTATTCTTTCCTATTGGCAGTTTTTAAAATTGTTGACTACCTTCTCTTTCTAGACACTCTCTCCTTCCTTGGCTTATATGAAACTGCATTTTCCAGATTCTTTCTCTATTTTTTTGTCAACCCTTATTCTTATTTACTATATTATCATTTATATACTATCTACTTTTCTTGAGTGTGCTTCAAGGCCCTAGTCTGAACCTCTTCTTGGCATTCTTGATGCACTCTTCCTTTATGAGCTTGTGCACTTCCATGGATTTAATGATCATCTTTATAAAAATGAGTCATAACTACATATTCCTATCTAATATTAATCCTGAACATAAGACTCACACTACCCATTTACTTTTTTGTTATTGTTGTTTTAGAAGCAATTGGGGTTGTGACTTGCCCAAGATCACAAAGCTATTATCTGAGGCGATATTTGAACTCAGGTTCTCCTGTCTTTAGGTCAGGTACTCCCTCTACTATACCTCTTAGTTGCCTCATCCCACTTACTTTTGGATAGCTTTACCTAGATGTTCTATCAGAATCTTATATAAAATATGTCCAAAAGGCAATGCATCCTTTGCACCCAAAGCTTCCTCTTCAAATTTCCCTTTTCCTGTTTCAGACACCAGTGTCTTTCTATTCACTTAAATATATTTTTAACTAAGGCAATTTTAATTATTTCTCTCCCTTCCCCCTTCTAATATCCAATCAGGTTCTAGTTCTCTAAATGGCCTTTCCAGTGCAATTTCCTATGAAAAAATTACACTGTATGTTCTATAAATAAAAAATTTTACTGCACTTTAGCCAGAACATGATGAAACTAAGTTGGGTGCCAAGAATGATGAACTGTTATAAGTGAATAATTTGTATGAAAAACAAACAAACAAAAAACTCATTGAAGTTATAATTATGAAGCATGATATTTCACAATGTTTGTAAGTGAAAAAAATTTTCTTACTGAACTTGAGAGTGAAAACATCAGGCCACACCTCATCTTTGCTTTTGTGACAGTTTTTGAAAGGAGAGATTTGGAATGAAATTAATCATAATGACTAACAAAGGGATGCTATAATTTTATGTTTTCTGATCTTTGACTTAGCTGTAGAGGAAAATAGATACTCTAATCAAGACTAACAAAGGATTTTTGTAATATTATCTTGTTAATCCTCACATCATCCATTCTTTGGGAAGTGTCTTTTATGAATCACCAGGAGGATTGGGTGATTTATTCAAACTCATAAAAGGACTTAGGTGCAGAGATACTGCTATAATATGGATTATTGCTTTTCTAATCATATATATATATATATATATATATATATATATATATATATATATATATATATATATATATATATATATATATATATACCTTTTTGAGGAATGGCAGGATGTGATCTTATTACAGGGATAGCAACTATTCCCACAAATCCCACAGTTTGGGGAAACAAAAAAAGAAAGTGAAGACTGAGCAAGGGTATACAGGATAAAGGAACATTTAAAAATTTATTAACAGTTTGGTTGGTAGCCATGGCTAAAGCCACTTTTGGAATTTTTTTTTTTTGGTCTAGTTAAATAGTGACAAACTCTTCCTTCTTTAGACAACTCAGCTGTTCTCCTTAGTAATGTTTGCTGAATTTATATAAAGTACCCAGGACCTCATGATAGCCTCACAAGTTTAAAAGAACTCAAGGATGGAAATGTGGAAAAGTTGGACAAAATACTTTTAGATTTTTATAGAAATTCCTGGAAAACATTAATATTAATAAACTGACTTCTAAGAGTTCTAGAGTAGAGAACATACTCAGGGGTTATTGCTGAGTGCTATTAAAAGTAAGTTAATCATAGTCCTGACCTCTCTTTGATATCAAGTTGAAATTGTCTACTTTAATAATGCATTATCCCCAATTAAATATGAACACTGCTCAGTAGTGTTAACAAATGAATGGAACTGTGTGCTAAATATTATGCTGCAATTAGTTTCAAGTTATATCCTTTTATTGTTTGCCACTAAATTCAGTTTGGCCTAAATTACTTTTTTTCCCTCCAATAGTCTTCATGTAATTCCACCAAATGTTTTTAAAAGGAGGTTGTAATCTTCTGTATTGGGGTTATTCTCCCCCCTTCCCCCAACCACATTTACTAGGTTGAGTCAGTAAATCTGATATTTTTGACCATAGGATTTTGTATCACCATTCCTTTGTACCATTAGAATAGCTGGGGCATTGCAGAAATATCTGAATAACACCTTACCCAGAAATAATCCTAGAATGATTCCCAGTATTTCATCTAAAGAAAATAGATTATTTGGAATAATTTGGCAGAGGACAGTTGGATTTTGGCAAATCTCTTCCCTGGATATTTGGTTTTCCTACGCTATAGGTTTTAAATAAATGTCAATGAACTACTAGGTTAATCTATATTATCAGATTTTTTAAAATATATGGAATACATAGAAGTACTACAAAGGAAATGTTATGAAAATGTGTCACTCTGTTAGTGACTGTTAGAGTATTCTTTTTTAAGTGCATGTAATTATAATTGAATCATCATCATTTAGAAACCAGAATAGGGATGAATCACTATCCTGAGGTATTGACACTAGCAATATAGAGGTCATGATTGGTCTATAAGTGTGTATATTGGCATTAATTGTGTTTTCATCCATTTCTGCCAACATACTTGTTATTTTTTCTTGTTTTAAAGTATGCTAATAACCTATCACCATGATAATTAGCAGGTCTTTTTTTTTTTTCTTCCTTTAAGAGTAGGAGTTTCATTTGACAAGTGTGACTTTATCTTGCAATTATATCTAGTTGTCTAGAAAATAAAGTCTTTCAACCTTATGTTTAATTTGAAGTATTATATTCTTTCAAATTTTCCAGTACAATTTGAATCCAAAAGTATAAAGTACACACTTTAGAGTTTCTTGTGCCTATCTTCTCAGAATAGCAGTAACAATAATAGTTATGTGATTGGTGCATTTGCTTAAGAAGAATAAAGAGCATTTTTGTTTGTTTTATGTTTTTGTCACTTTCTCTATGTGCATCACTAGAGAGAGGGGTTTTATTGTTATACAGCAGTGATAAAACTGTTGTTTCAAAATTCTCAAGCACCAAAATTATATTTGCTAAGAGAGGCAGAGGCAAATCTGGTAAATACTGCCTTTTCTCCTCTTTGTTCAATGACAAATATGGATGTTTGAAAGAAAAATCTAGAATCACAGTCTATTTTGTTAGAGATGAAAGGGGTCTGAGCAATCTTCTTGTACAATTTGTTCATTTTATTTAGATAGGGGCTAAAGCACAGAGAGGTGGAGCCCGATTTTATATGCCTTAGCCAAGTGGCTAAGTCAGCACTCAAAATTCAGGCTTGGGGATTTCCAGCCCAGTCCTATTGCCACTAAGTACATCACAAATAAGAAGTTACAAATCAATTTACAAGACTACAAGACATATTCAAGTATTTGGATTAATGCTACTTAAATATTCTGGAGATTTTTTTTCCTGGTAAATTTTCATCCAGTTGAAATGTACTGATTATACACACATACACATGTTTATAGTATATATATATATATATATATATATATATACACACACACACACACATACACACATACATATACATATACATATATATATGTATATATATATATATACACATATATATATTTATATATATATGTATAGATACACATATACATATACATACATCTATGTATAGAAATAATTTATGTCTGTGTAACAAAGTGTTCCTCTATGGTTTGGAGGTGATTCTGGGGATTCAAAGGGTAGGCCAGCAGAACATGAATCTGGTACATTATGCCACCCTGGAAAAGCTAAAAATATGAACTCAGTAATGTTTACTTTTCAAAATATCAGCATAGCTAACTTCTTAGGAAGTTCATTAACAGAAGTTTGGCCACAAAGTGATATTTTTGCCATTGTTACTGATGCTGCTGGTTCTATTCCTATTGTTACTGTTTTCAGTTACAGTAACTGAAGGCTGGTTATTAAGGCAAAGGATGGTTTTTTTATGTTCCTGGAAGGAAGACTCTTGCCAATAAAATCATGGATATTTGTAGTATTGGCATAATTAAAGTATCATAGATCAAGGAGTGAAAGGGATGCTAGAAGCCACATAGTTCAACCTCCTCATCTAAGAGATGCAGAAACCAAAGATCTGAAAATTGTCACACACAGTCACACAGGCAGTCAGTTACAAAGGATTTGAATTAAGCACCTCTTACTCCAGAGCTGATGCTCCATTTACTGGACTATGCTATATCAGCAGTTGAGAGAGGTGCACAAACTTATACCTTTTTGAAGATATTTCAAACATTGACAACTCTGACATCTGTATATGAGAAGAAATTGTTTCAAGGAACAAGTAGGCCAGGAAATGTTCACTATAGTATAGATTGATGTTTACCTGAAGGATCATTAGTGAAATAAGATAATGAGGCAGTGAATCTTATTGAATAGAGTACTGGATTGTTACTGGGAAGACCTGTCTTTAAATCCTGCCTCAGACATGGGATACTAACTCACTTACTATTTCTCAGTCATAGTTTCCTCATCTGTAAAGTGGTAATGCTGTAGTATTTTCTTTCTAGAGTTGTTTTCAAAGGTCAAAGAAGATATATATGTAAAATGTAGTGCAGGTTTTAAAGTAGGAAGAAAAAAATATATTTTTCGAAATAAACATTTAAAAAAGGGCCTACTATGTTCTTAGAACTCTGCTAATTTGTGCTCCAAATGTTGTTTCATTTCATTTCATCCTTGCAATAATGGTGGATATCTGATGTTATTATCATTCCCATCTTTACATTTGAGGAAATGGATGCACACTGGTTAAATGACTTGTCTAGGGGTTACACAGCTAGTAAATGCCTGAGGTCACATTTGTACAAGTCTTCGTGACTCCTGACATGACAATGTGTTCACTACACTACCTAGCTGCTTCTAGTACAACATAAATATAATTCATAATTGTGTAATTGCATTTTAATTAGTAATCATTTATATTTCAAGGTGTTCATTCAAAGAAAAAATCCTGAATCACTATTAATGTTAGAACAAAATTTCCACTCTTACATCATACAGGAAACTTTTTAGAATACCTGTTCTGTGATACTTCATAGTCCTTTCATATACCTTATAATCCTACTTCCTTGTTTCACATTTATTTGAACATTTACAAAATTGCCAAGAATTCATTTGTTTTAGGGTTAACAGAAGTCCTCTCCCAGATAAGAATTACATCATGGCATTATAGATCACCCTATTAAGCTTTTTCAGGTGGAGAGGCAATCTGGTGAAAACTATTTTCAGTGGATAGTAAATTTCTCATGAATCAAAGGTTCAAATTTATATTAGCAAAATATTAGCTTGGCCAAAAAAAAAAAAAAAAAAAAAAAAAAAAAAAAGCAAGCAAGATCCCAAAAGATGATATCATGAGCAGTGTTTTACAGAATTTATGCATTAAAAACAAAAACAAAAACCGTATTTGAAACAGTGGGACCAATTTAGTCATGTAACATTATACAATTTTACCAAAATTATTTTCCAGAATAATTTACGAATTTAAAAGTTTTGGCATGAACACACTTGAACTGTCCTATAGGCCAACTTTTCTTTCTTAAATACTATTGGCAAAAAACAAAACAAAAAAGAAAAAAAGAACAATAACCTCCCCCCCCCCTATATTCCTAGATTTTTTTTTTTCCTTCTGGGGATGGATTTCATATTAAACTTCAAATATTGTTAAAATTGTTCAAATTTCAACTGATCATGGGTGGGTGGAGGAAGGGAGATTGAAGGGGAGGAAGAGGAGACACTGGACAACAAACCACTTTCTTTTTTCTAAGCTTTCTACTTATGGTGTGGAAATGGCTGGGAGAAAATCAATTTGTTAATTGTCTTACTTCTAAGTCAGGATACTGGGTGCCAATAAAACTTAAGAGCAATGTTTCTCAAATTGTGCCTCAAGGAGCCCTGAAATACCTCAAGTATGCATTTGTGTAGATGTGTTCGGTGTACTTTGAGTAATTTGTTAAACAGCATTAAAGTAATAATTTCAGAGAATTTTACTATGAGAATTATGCCAAAATTTTATTTCAACTGAAGGGATCTATACTATGGAAAAGTTTGAAAACCACTGATTTAGAATCAGCTGTTGAATTTTGGAACTGAAACTTAGTAGAATATAAGCAACTGAAAATGAACTTTTTACTTTTTTCCCATGGTATCCCCAATCTATATTATAGTGCTTTGTTTATTGTAGTCAAATAATAAATATTTTTTGAATTGGATTGTCTCTGATTTTCCTCTATAGTATTTCACATTTAGAAATCTTTTTTCTTTTTTTATAGTCAAACAGAAATAAAAAGAAAAAAAAAGTTAAACCACATATTCACTGTTCCCCTTCCCTTTTTTTTTTTTTTTTTTTTTTTTTTTTTTTAGAAGTCAGTTATGAGCTGGCTAGCTTTACTAGCTTGGTTGCATTTTGTTTAGGGGGAGGACTTAGTCATATACTCTAGACAAAAGGCAGCCAATCACTGAAGTTTGTACTATAACTCTGGTTGCTAGGTGTGGTCTGTCCTCCCAAATATATAAAAAATTCAAGCTCTCGTTTTGCACTTCCAGCTTGAAACTTTCCCTGAAGGTTCTTTCATTAGCTGTTTGGAAGAGAAAGAAAAAGGTGAGTTTTATTTCCTCCTTAGCAGCTGTCTGGTTTTAAAAACTTTCCTAAATCCCCTAACCCCTAAAATTTACTTCTTGAAAGCAGCTAACTCTGGAATTTACAAATGAAGTTGGGTGTGACTTGTGGTTTTTTCTAAAAGTTTTTTTTTTTTTTGCAAAAGTTTTTATGAAATCATATTTTACCATCTATGTATGGATTAAAGAAGAAAACAGAAAAAAATTGATATGGGGCCCCTTACTTGGCATTTAATTTCTGCTCGGTTACCATGGAAAAGGGTGTTTTTCCTCCCTTTCCCTGCAAGTTATGAGTTTCCACCAAACTATGCATGCCTTATATGGACAGGAAAGGGAGGGGGAAGGGAACAGAGAGCTTGTGGTTTTCTTTGAGTCTCCTAGAAAAGAGAAGGCAATTCATAGTTTTGTTTATTGTAACTGGAAGCTAAAAATTAACTAAGTTTGAATTCACAATTGTGGTAATTAAATTGTTTAATTAAGGCATTTTGAAATTCTTGATTTTGTTTTACTTACAGATAAGCTTCTCAGCACTTTTCTTTTACAAGGGTGTGGTCACATTCCTTTTCTAGGTAGTTCCTGTGCTAACCTGTTTCTTAATTGCTATATGTCATTACTAGAGGGGAAAGAAAACAGTTGATTTCCTGGGTGGTGTACAGTAAGGATGTATCTTTCGGAAATGGGAGCCTGGGCCTCTAAGGCCTTCCTTCTTCTTGGGACCACTGTCACAGAAGAAATTAATGGGTGGGACAAGCAGTAAGAAAAGAGTCATTATGGAGTTAACTTTCTTACAACTTAATTAGAATTTAGAGGAATTTAAATTATAGTTATCATCATCATCATCATCAGCAGCAGCAGCAGCAGCAGCATCATCATTATTATTTACTACCCTTGTGATTGTGGGCAAGTTGTTTAAATGGTCTGTGCCTCAGTTTTCTTATCTTCTCAGAGGCAGCCTGGAATAGTGGTTCAAGAATCAATCTGAGTTGAGATTGTGACAGCTACATATTAACTGTGTGACCCACCCTTCTTAGTGGTGCCTGCAATTCCTTAAGATTCCAAAGCACTAATTTACTGGTACTGGTACTGGTACTATGGAAAGTTCCCCAAATCCCCTAAACAAATCTCCTCTTCCCAGAAAAGAATATTTAAATTACATGAGCTCTCCTGTGTCTTCCAGTTAAAAATGTATGATCTTAATGAAACTTATATTTTGAGATTTAGAAGTATTGAGGCTTCATTACAGTGGGTAATATTCATTATCTCAAACTATCCTTCAAAGATTATTGCTAAAATCCTTTTGTGAATGTTAAGCTTATAAAGTTTTAGTAATCAGGTTTCTAATAGTTAAATACCATGGGCATAATTAAGCACTTATTTAGTTTAAATTTACAATGCTTATAAAAAGTTCTACTTTCACTTTTGGGAGATGCATCTTGAAAATAATTTTAATGTGGTGAAATTCTGATTCAGTCATATTCTTAATAGTTTAATTATAGCTTAGCCACAGGTGCTACCTCATTCGGAAGGTGGAGAATTAAAACCTGGTTAAATTGACATGTAGCAGGTAATTAGTAATGACTTCATTGTCTAATCTAATAATGATTTTGCTAAACATTAAAGTGCATATTTATTTAAGAGCTTCTTAAAGAAGAGTTAAGTTGTTAGAAATTTAGATCAAATGGACTGAGTACCTCCCAGCTCCATTATTTCCTTCAATAAGCATTTATTAAGGCCTACAATGAGATGAGTGATTACATAAGGTTAACATAAGGACCAACTTGACTTAGTGGAAAGAGGACTGCAATTAAAGTCAGAAAGACCTGACCTGAAGTCCCTTCTCAGATACATGCCATCTGTCTGACCATCTCATTTAAATTGCTCACTTCTCTCAGTGTTCCCAAGAAGTAAATTCTAAGACTATATAAATTAAAGGTAAGTTGCTGATTTGCATGGATGAAATTTCCACAAGAGAAGCTTTCTAAAGGAATTAGAGATTAGAACTATCTCTTTTTCCCTCTCTCCTCTCCCCCCTCTTTTTCCTCTCCTTCTTTCTTCTCTTTCTCTGTCTTTATTTCTTGCTCTCTCTTCTTCTCACCTTCTTCCTTTTCCTTTCTCTATTCTTCTTTCCCTCTCTTTCCCTATTTCCCTCCCTCTTGTTCCTTCTCTCTCTCTCTCCCTCTTTCCCTTTCTTTTTCTCCTCTCCCTTTCCTCTCCTCTATCCCCTAGGATTGGGGACAGTACACACAAATGCTAGAGGTATGCCAAGGGAAGGCAAAATTTAGTCAAGAACAATTAGATCAATTTGACTAGAACACAGAGTATTTGAAGAAGAATTATGTGAAAGAAGTCTTGAAAGATAGAATAGAGCTTTAAAAAAAAGTCATATTTTCTCCTGGCAGCAATTGGAAATCACTGAAGAGTTTTGAAAAGGGGGCTGACATAATCATAAACTTTGATAAGTTTACTTTGTCAGCTGTTTGTATCTTCAAAACAAAATTTGTGTTTGAAATAAACTGAAACATAGGTAGTAATTTTCTTCCAAAGGACACTAGTCTGAGAATGCAGAAGCCTGAGTTTCAGTTGTGCCACTGGCTAAATAATTCTGTATAAGTAATTCTAGGAAACTGAGGCCCAAGTGATTGGGCCCATTTGACTGAAATTATTGTGCATTTCCTTCCCTTGAGATTACCTACTCAAAAAAAAAATCTTCGCAATTAATACAGTAGTTTTTTCACTACATCAATTTATTAACAAGCACTAAAATACTTACTATGTGAAGGTAGCTAAGAGGTATAGTAAGTTAATAGTACTGTGCTCCTGGAACAAGGAAGACTTGAATTCAAATCTGGCCTCAGACACTTATTAGCCAAGTGACCTTGCTCAAGTTATTTAAACCTCTGTTTCCTTGTCTGCAAAATAAGATGATAATGGCACTTGCTGTCCAGGATTACTGTGAAGATAAAATGAGATCATATTTATAAAACAAACCTCAATGTGTTTTACAACTTTTGTTCCTTCTATGTGATAGGAGTTGGACTAAATGCTGATTAGTTTTGGGAGGGATGGAACAAAATTAAATTAGCTAAGCTGTTTTGTGGTTCCCTGTGCAAGAAAAATATGATTCTCCAAAAATATATGAATGTCATTCATATTTTCAGGGGTAAATCTACCATAGCTTGGTATTTGTAGAAAGGTAGACTGATTGTGTTTCTCATTTACATAGGTAAACTTGGGAGATTTTTGTAAGCAAGAAATAACTAGGCAGAGAGACTGAGAGATTTTTAAATCTATTCCAGAGTCATTTTAGAAACTTGCCATTTACTGAATCAGTCTCCAATGAGCATATGCTTTCATTTTTAAATGATTTTGATTGCAAGTGGAAAAATTTCATGAACGATTGAGTGGCAAAATGCCCTGAGTCCTGGAATTTTGATAGGTTGCTATATTTGAATTATTTTCTAATCTTGGCTGTCTTTAGGATGATTCCTTAGTTTCACCAGAAGTTTGTCTTCTCAAGCTTAAGTGGCATACTTTCAGTAAATTGTGAGGGATTGAGAGTGAGTGCTTAGAAAGAAAATAATTAATATTAAAAAATATTGAAAAATTCCAAGGTCTGTTACATTTAGGTGAGTTGTGCAGTATTATTAATGTTTCTTCTAGAATACCTTTATCTCAAATTGTAATTAAAAGGTGTATTTTGTTTTTTTAATTAGCTTAAATGTTGCTTAATAAAACAATGATTTACCTTGTTCAAATATTTCTCCTTGCAAAAACTGAACAAAAGTCTCTCTGGACATGCAAATACAGAAACATGGTTAATCTGTAGAAATAGACATTCTGTAACAGACATCCTAGGATTAATAGATAGTGATCATTTAGTAACACACATTAAAGAAAGAGACAGTATTACTTCTGCTTATGTGAAAAAGAGACTTCAGATTTTTACACTGAAAATAGTCAATCTGGAAAGGTGCTAGCTTATCTTCATAGGAATATTGATGAAGTACAGAGTAGCTTTATTTCCAATTTATAACAAGAAGTTAAGGTTTTGTCAATTTGGGGTTCAGATTTTGGCTCTGTCATTGTCATTCTGGGAAAATCACTTGACCTATTAGATGTCATGTCTATAAAATGGGAGAGGTAGAAAAAATAACTTTTAGTTTCTTCCAACTTTTAAATCTATTGTCCTTTGACATACTGACTATTTCTCTGGGTAGGCATTTATCAGTTCAATACTCCCAAACTCTCAAAAGCTAAGATGTTAATGATGTTAGGAGGGTGGAGGACTCCCTTCCCTCTCCCCCCACCCCACAAAATTACAACAATCATAAGATATTTTTCAAGGCATAAGACACTCTCCATGAATGAATATTGCAGGCAATGAAAGATATTTTTTTATTTTACAAATAAGTCTAAATATTTAACTTAAAAAAAATCTAGTTATTTGATTGTCGTTATTCTTGTCTTTGTTCTCTAAGAGGATCATGATATAAAGGAAATGATGCTATGACATGTGAGTGAATTAGATTTAAATGAGGAAGGGCTATGCAAAGTGAGTGAGCAGTGTCATTTTCTCCTAAGAAAACAAAATTCTCAGGGGCAGCTAGGTGGCGCAGTGGATAGAGCACCAGCCTTGAAGTCAGGAGGACCTGAGTTCAAATATGTTCTCAGACACTTAACACATCTAGCTGTGTGACCCTGGGCAAGTCACTTAACAGCAACTGCCTCAGCCAAAAAAAAAAAAAAAAAAAAAAAAAAAGTTCCAGAGACAGTTTCAAACAACAGCCAAAAAAGAAAGAAAAAAAAAAAAGAGAGAGAGAGAGAAAAAAAGAAAGAAAACAAAAAGTATTTCTGCCTTCTTGGGATATATTTTTGCCTAATTATTATAAGTATGTAATATATTTATATATTATATAGGATTTTTAGTATAATATATAATATAAAGATATACTCTATACATTGTACACAAACATTCATGAATACATATGTAACCACACAATACTCGCATGTGTATACAATATATGTATATGTGTGTATGGTTGTATGTGTGTGTGTGTGTGTGTATAGCGAGAGACAGAGAAAGACAGAGAGAGACACACACACAGACATACACACAGAGTGAGTGTGTCACGTTAGAATTATACATTGTTACCTCCAAGGGAATATGTGTTTCATAGGTGTACACATAAAATATATGTATGTATATGTGTTCATGGAGAGGTGTTTAGGGATGTACATTGTTGCCCTCAAGGTTATTTGCTCTTATAAAACTGAATTTTCTGACTTTTTCATGAAGGTTAGCTTTGAAGTGTCACTGAGAGGACTTGCCTCTAATTGACTGATTACCACACCATTTCTAATTCTACTTATAATTCTCTGCAGGCTTTAAAAGTAGATATTCATGATAATTAGAATGGTGAGTCAATGAAGTATACTGAGTGCACTTCTAAGGGCCTCTGAAAAAAGTACATGAGCTTTGTTTTAGAGATAGTATCAGTCATTTTTTTCTCCTTCAGGTTCTTAGCTTTGTCTTCTATTATAACAACTCACCTCTATAAAAGTTACATGTGATTAGTGGTGTACAGTTTGCCTCAATTAACAGTTTCAGTGGGTCTGTGACAAAATACTCCAGGAAAATAAGCATTAAAATGCTTTCTAAGGCTCATTTCCTTCCCCCTTCATTTTAACTTTGACTTTTGTTTTCTTTTCAGCCACTTCTTTAAAAATGGCTATGGTAGCAGAATTCCTCAAACAGGCCTGGTTTATGGAAAATGAAGAACAGAAATATATTGTAAGTATAGATATTAATGGTTTATTAAGACTGGCATCTTCTGCCACCTTCTGTTCTCTCTCTTCTTATATTTTGTATTTCCACAAATTAGAATTAGAATGGAAGCTCACTGAAATGAGAGGCTGTCTTATATTGTCATATTTGCTTCCCCCTGCCCATAGTGTTTAGTACAATGGCTTAACAAAGTACTTATAGAGTGATCATAGTTAAGAAATGTTGTGCTTATCTTTCAACATTTCATCCAAAGCTGGATTTTAGATAAAAAATTCATTTTTTTCTTTTCCCTTTAGGAAACTGTGAAGGGGTCAAAAGGAGGATCAAGGCCAACAGATAATACCTACCCTAGCTTCAATGCATCTTCTGATGTTGCTGCATTGGATAAAGCTCTAACTGTAAAAGGTAATTATGTCATATAACATTTCCCTTTAGAAAAAGTGTGAATACATAACATTTAAACAATTGTCTATGAGGGTAGAAATCATCAGGTTTTTCATTCTCAGTGCCCAGTAGCAAGGTGGTTATAAATAAGTATCTGTTTTAATTGAAACAAATGGGGAAAAAATTCTACTTACATTTCAAACTATTTCTAGATGAAAGGAAGTTGCAGTTTGTTAATAGTTAGGAAGTGTTTTTTTTTTTTAATCAGTGATTTCAGATTTGTAGAATTATAGGTTCTAAAGTTGGAGAGGATGTTATTATCTTGATGTTTTGTCTTTTTTTTTTTTTTTTTTTTCCCTGAGGCTGGGGTTAAGTGACTTGCCCAGGGTCACACAGCTAGGAAGTGTTAAGTGTCTGAGACCAGATTTGAACTCGGGTCCTCCTGAATTCAGGGCTGATGCTCTATCCACTGTACCACCTAGCTGCCCCTGGATGTTATTATCTTAAGGAACATCATGAGAAAGAATAACATTATTCTTCTTTTCTACCTGTTATCTAAGTTCAGAGTAGAGATCCAAAGAGTCAGAGTTGAAGTTTCTTTTCTTTGCTCTCTAGCTACAGTTTTGTCTGAGAATTATAAATTTAAGAAGAGAGAAAGGGAGAGGGAGAGGGAGCACTATTTCCCCCCTATCCTTACTAATGAGAGATTGTTTGACATAAAGAACTGGCCTCAAAGATATGAAAATCTAAGTTTGAATTCTGACTCTTATAAATATATGTTTATGTGATGTCAATAAGTCACTTATAATATGTCAGGGCTCTAGACAGAATTTTGACACTATGAGTTGAAGAGAGAGAGCAACCTGCATTAGTAGAGAGAAATTCCTCACCAGGGTGTACCTATGAAATCACGAGTCCAGTCCCTATCCTCTATCTTTGCTCTTCTAACAGGCAGAATGGATAAAATGTTTCTGTTGACTCTAGAAAGTTATTCCCATAGCATGCCTTCAAGATTAAAAGAAATAATTTTGAAGCTATCTATTATTTAACCTACTCCTTTGATAAATATAGTTGGAAATTCAGTTCTGTGGCTTTTTGGAAGTAAATGTTAAGCTAAAACACAATATAAAAATAGTTCATATTTTCTTGAGCATAATTTAAACTCACAAATCTCAGTGGGTGAATTGATTTCACAAGGCAATCGAATTCATTTTTTAATGTTTAGCAGAGCTTTTCATCAGGGGAAGACATAATAGATCGATTATCTGCCACTTTGACATTATAGCAAATAAAACCTAACTAAAAACATCAAAAATAAAAACATAATTTTGAAAGTGTGACTCTCCATCAATATTTAGGGGTAGATGAAGCAACCATCATTGATATCTTAACAAAGAGAAGCAATGCTCAACGTCAGCAGATCAAAGAAGCATACCAGCAGGCCAAAGGAAAGGTAAGCTTCAACTTTCTAAAAAAAATTTTATTGAATTTAAGATTCGAATTTAGCCCTGTTTTTGAGAAATTCTGAAATAAGAAGACACAATGGAAGAGAACTACCTATTATATGAGAGGATCCTACTTCTGCTACTTACTGCCTGCATTGCCTTGGACAATAAACTAATATGTCTAGATCTCAGTTTCCTCATCTATACAATGGTGTGGTTGGGGTAGATGACTTTTGAAGTTATCTGTAACATATTAAGCACATTCATATTCTAACACAATCTTAGGTAAGAAGTTCAAAAGCAAAAACTAGAGAAACCACTTATGACATCTTCCCCAGCCAGACTCTGGTTAGTAATAAATGAAGAGGTTAAATTAAAAAAGATATTACCAGCATTGTTTGAAAGGTACTATTTGAGCTCAAGGCAGCTGGGTGGTACAGTGGATAGAGTTCTGGGCTTGGGATCAGGAAGACATCTTCAGTTACTTACTAGTTGTGGGACTCTGGGCAAGTCACTAAACCCTATTCGCCTCATATATAAAATGAACTGGAGAATGAAATGGCAAACCAATCTAGTATCTTTGCCAAGAAAATCCCAAATGATATCATAAAGAGTTGGTCACAACTTAAAGGTGAAGGAATAACATCTGAACCAGAAGGAATAGTTTGCTTAATATTCAGGATGTCCCAAAAGCCTTAGTGCAGCTTTAATAATTTAACTAGAAATATAAATGTTGCAAATCTATAAAATTATAAATTAAGTTTATTTAAAATACTTATTCATATTTGTTTTGTACATTTAGAATCATAAATTCTTATTTTAATTTTAACACAACAGTGCATTCTGCATTACTGACTGTAGAAATTTCTGGATGATACTTTTTCAGACTAGTGAATCAGTAGAAGAGTCCTCTTGCTTAATCACCTCAGTTATTTGATCTGTTTCTATGAGCACTTTTCTTTCATGTCAAAACCATCATGTATGCATCAGGACTTCATTTTTTGGGGTGATGTTAAGGCTAAGGTTACAAGTGTATTTCTTTTAAGTCTCTAAGCATCATCTGATAAAAGTAATTGCAAAGTTCAAAAGTCAACTAAAATGATTTAGATAGCATAGGTTGGTGATCATGGTAAACTTTAGCAAGAAGCATATCACTATTTAGACATTAAAATAATCAATTTCTTAAATGTTTTAACTCCTTTAGAATGTTTGATCTGATTGCTCAAGATGTAGGCCATGTTTGTGGAGGATGACTTTGTTTTTGTTGCAGTCTTCCCCTAAGCTTATCCTAGTAAAAGCCTTAAAATTATTAAATGTGTTTCTTAACAACTAACTAACATTACTGTTCTCTTCTATAGTCTCTGGAGGATGCTCTGAAGAAGGGCCTTACAGGGCACCTGGAAGATGTTGCTGTGGCTCTGTTGAAAACCCCAGCACAGTATGATGCTGAGCAGTTGAGGGCTGCTATGAAGGTAATTTTTGATTGCAAAATATCTAACTGATGTGCTCACTAGTCAGATCTCCTTATGGCCAGTCCCAAAGGACCTAATGTACAGACTGTGGCTATCAGTAATTCGATCAACAGACATTTTGTAAGTGTTTATTATGTGCCCGGCTCTATATTAAATGCTGGGTATACAAAAGAAGAAAAAAAACATGGTCCTTGCTCTTTAAATAGTACAAATTGAAAATAATGATTAAACTCATTATTATGAAATAATGGAAGAAATCCAGCCACACAAGTCAGATATTAGTAAATGATATTGTACAGTTGGTCTTTGAGAGTATATCTAATGGTAATGCCTATCTTTAAATGCTTTCTCTTAAGATTTCTCTCATAGCAGGGGAGGGCGGATAGAGTTAAAATGAATATACTTCCAGAATTTCAAAGTAAAGTGTTATTTTAATTTTAATAACACCATTTTTCTTATATTTTGTGCAGGGTCTGGGAACAGATGAAGACACCTTAATTGAAATTCTTACATCAAGAAATAACAAGGAAATCAGAGAAATCAATAGAGTGTACAGAGAAGGTAGGCCAACAATGGCTTTTACAAACATAATGAAATAGATGAGGAGAATATTATGTTTCCTAAAAGTTTAAACTGGTTAAGCAACAGAGCACCAGGATAGGCAAATTGAAGAAAACAAAAAATACAATTTTTACAACCCAAATCTACAAGTCAAATGAAATCAAAACTGATGACAAATAATTGGTCATTAAATAGAATTCAGACAAGAAATGTACCAAATATATGTATCTATCAGTTGGGTATTTGAATTCTACTCTATTCCATTATTTTGAGGCTGGTTTCTGAAAGAGAGCTTTTTCTTTGAAAAGAGCCTGAAAATGTTTCATCTTTCCTTTTTCCTTTACAAAAATCACAAGACAGCAGGTTATAACTGACATTATTGCTAATTTTGGCTTTTCCTACATTTGTAAGGTTGACCAAGAGCAATAGAAATAATTGTTTAGCTACTTAGAGGCTCTAAGAACAGAGATGTTTCTTTTTTTGTTTGTTTGTTTGTTTTAATTTTTAGTTTTATTTTACTATATTCTGTTAATGATATGCTAGGTACTGTGCAGAGCAGAGTTGTAATGAGGCATTCTCTGGCAGTACTTTGTATTAGTCAACATCTTTTTTCTCTCAGCCTTATAAGCAATGCACAGCAGTCTAAAGACTACACTTAACACAGCACACTGGAGTGGCACATCTTGAAGGAAATAGAATATAATTACTCCTCAAATAATAGGCTTATAGTATAATTTAATAAAGGAAGTTTAGAACTTTGTGTTTTGAGATTTTATGTGAAACCTAGTCCCTTGGACCTTTTTGAGCCCAACAAATAAGGCAGTGGCATCCTGTGCTAGGGAGTTTAAAAACTTACTTGAGCCATTTAAGCTTTTGGAATTCTATGAAACACTTTCATATTTAACAACAACAATAACAATAGTTAACATTTATATAGCACTTTAAAGTTCATAAATCACACTGCATATATTATCTTATTTGATCCTTACACCAAGCCTCTGATGGTGCTATGGTTATCTCCATTTTATAGATGAGGAAATTGAGACTCATAGAGGCTAATTGAGTTGCAGAGGGTCACACAGTTAGTAACTGTCTGAAGTAGGATATGAACTTTTATCCTAACATTTTATTCTTTGGACACTTGAAAATAATTTGAATCCACATTTATGTACACATATATTTTATTATCACTACTTGATCATAATCCAAGAGCAGGACCAATATCACATTTATTTTTGTATCTCATCTGGTACCTAATGTTGCACATAATAAAGATTTTCTTTCAATGAATAAATAGTGATATCGATAAGGAACAGAAAAAAATTATTATTCAGCTGTTCAAAAATGGAAAAAAATGTCTTTCTCTAGTTTCCATTAAGATTCTACATTTTCTTATGTTTTGTAACCTCTATGTATTTTCTAGCTTCATATTGCTTTTGTTGTTTCTTTTTATATGTTTTTAATGTAACCCAAAACAATGAATACAAACTGAGTTTTATCCTAGCATCTCACTTTATAATAGGAAAATATCTCTTTTTCTTTCTCACTTTGCCTGTGTAGGTTTCAGAAACACATATATTGCTTAATGAATTATTCATTTAAAGGAAATCTATAGAGTTTTTTCTCCTAGCAATGTAAATAAGCCCTTGAATGTTTCTGATGGTGATGAAGCAATGTGGTACTCCCTCAATTATTGCTGAGGGATGATACAAAGCCTTACTTACTTTGATTCTACTATTATGTGGAGAAGGATATAATTTTTCTTAAAGAACAAATTCTTTTATTTTTCAATCCTTTAATATAGAACTTAAGAGAGATTTGGCCAAAGATATCACCTCAGATACATCTGGAGATTTTCAGAAGGCTTTGCTTTCTTTGGCTAAGGTATGTGATTTATTTAAGCAACTTCATTTAATGTCACCTTTTGAAAAATATAATTTTGAGATTTTTCAAGAAATTTGTCTTATTTCCTTTGTGAATGCTTTGAAGACTTTTATGAAAAAATGTTATAAAAATGCTTTGGGTTATGCTGGTGAAAATAAGTTTTAAAAGAAGAATAATGGAATTTCTCCCTCTCTCACCCCCCACTCCCCACCAGGGTGACCGAAGTGAGGAGACTGGTGTGAATGATGATCTAGCTGATAATGACGCCAGGGTAAGGATGTGCTTATCACAGTGAATTTTCTTTTCTAATGTCCTGCTGTTGCTGTAGCTACCTTTTCTGATTAGAATTTTCTTTATGTGTGAATGTTGTCTTGTGACTTTCTTTTGTAGGTCAATAGTTGACTAACAATAAAGATGAATTAAAACTTGATGCTTTCCCCCTCTCCATCTTTATTCTTCTTGCATTTTGAATAAAGAAGGAATTAATGAGGGAAAAAAGGTTAAACACTTACTGCATGTGAGGCTCTGTGCTAATCATTATTAATAAAAATATAAGCAAGCAAGAGAGACCTGTCCTCTACATTTTGATAAAGAAAAACAGAATATATATATATATGTATATAATTCTATACATATATGTATATAATTCTATATATATATGCATATAATTCTATATATATACATATACATATATATATATTTATGTATATGTATATATATAGAATTGAAAAGACAAATCTTGGAGATAGTCAAAAAGTAGTGTAATCCTGAGATTGTTCAAGATAAAGTGGAAGGTCACCAATCAGAGTCCAGGATTCCAGGGGAAAGAATAGAATCATAAATCTGGTGCTGGAAAGGATCTCAGAGGCGAGCTAGTCTAATCTCCTCATTTCACAGAGTACTTCCTCAAAGTTATAGAAGTAATAAATTTTGAAGGATATATAAGGTCAAGTCCTCTTATCCCAGTCAGTATTCTTTTCAATATACATTGTGTTTTTATAGTAAATAAATAAGTCAATAAAAGTAGGCATTTATTTTGTTCTTTATATTAGTTTATAAAATATTTAACTTTAGAATAAATTTCCTAATCAGAAAGATTTTTATTGGTCACATAATGTTGGCTTTTGTTGTTTCAAATTTATTGATACCTGTGATAGGAGATGTGAATTTAAGGAGGAGAGATTAGTGAAACCAGACATAAGGGTGGTTCCGAATTATCAGTAACAATGAAGCTTCAGGTTATGTCCTTTTGTTGCCATCAATTAAAGGATATTCTTCTGTAGCTCTTAACAATAAGGCTGGGTACACAGTAGTTACTCCACAGATATTTATTAAGTAATTCCTCAGGAAGAATACCATACTTTCTTCTTCTCCAAGTGAATAAAAATCCAATTTCTGGTTTGGATTGTTTTTGTCTGAAATTTTTATGTGGACACATTTAAGGAGGGTTTATTGTTTATTTTCTACTTTCCAATAGGCCTTATATGAGGCAGGAGAGAGAAGAAAAGGAACAGATGTGAATGTGTTCAATACTATCCTTACCACAAGAAGTTTCTCTCATCTTCGCCGTGGTAAGTGGAAGACACTGATTTTGTTTTTTTTTTTTTTTTGGAGGGGGTGGGATAAGACATGAGATATATTCATTTTTAGAGTTAGATATAGGGGAAAAAAAAAAAAAAAAACTTCCCTGGAAACAGAGTGACCATATTGAGAAATATAAATTATGAAGCTTGTGCCATTTTGCAAATGAAATTCTTAAATGACTTCTTAATTCATTTTTGTTCTCAACTGAAAGGAAATAAATTATTTTCAAAATTCTTTCTATATTTCATGGAACTCCAAGTATAGAGTTTTCTTTCCCATGTATTTTCTGACTACTTAAAAAAAAAAGTAGCATTTTTAAATGCACAAATGTAATCCATTTCATAATTTTGATGTTTGATTTGCATTAAGGATGTAGGGTCATAAATGAAAGTGAACTATCTGTATTGTTCTGAATAATTAATAAAATACCTTATGATCTAAATTCCCTCAAGCTTAGTTCCTAGCAGTTTCCTCTAAGAGATTGTTGCTTTTCTTGACCTTAAGTTTGGCTCTGGGAGTGAGGAGATAGAACATTCAGCTTGATTTCATTTTTCCTTTTTAGTGTTTCAGAAATATACCAAATACAGCCAACATGACATGAACAAGGTATTGGACCTGGAACTGAAAGGTGATATCGAGAACTGCTTAACTGCTATTGGTATGTGACTCTGCAATTGAAATAAGCTATAATTTGAAGTCTGAAAATGTTTTTCTTCCTACATAGAAATTATCTTTTTATTTTATTTAAATTGTGCTTGAGTAAATATGGCCTACATTCTTGGTAAAGAGTTTTCCTCTTTTTCTCTGACAAGAAATGCCTTTAAAAGAATTGCAATATTGCCCTCTTATCTCAAGGATAATTTAAGGTGGACAATTAGATCAAAGAGGGGGAAATGCTTCAGTTAGATCAGTTAGCAATTATTTAGCTCCTAGTATGTGCTGGACACTGGACATACCACCACAAAAGTGAGACAGTTTTTATTCTCAAGAGTTTGAACTTTACCAAAACATATAGCATGATCACAGATAGTATTTAAATGATACATACAAAAAAATTACATAATGATTTGTGGAAATAGTATATTAATGACTCTGAGAATCAGGTTGATTTTAAGACTTAAAAGTTGCTACAGAATTTCTTCCCATTTGAGAAAGGACAGGTTCTGTAGAAAACAGTGACATAATGCATACCTAAAATCACAGAATCTTAAGAGTTTAAAGTAATCTTAGAGTAAATAATCCAACCAGTAAATAATAGTAACTAGCATTTACATAGATTTGAAAAGATATTTACAAATATTAACTCATTTAATTTTCACAATAATCTTGGGTTATAGGTGTTATTATCCCCATTGCAAACTGAAGGAGAAAGAAATTACATAACTTGCCAGAGGTCACCTAAGTGATCCTGAGGGAGGATTCAAACTCAATTCTTCATTCATCATACCATTTAGACCCCTTCACTAGTTAATATTTTTGACTGATGTTCACCTGACTTTCACTTTTAAATTATTGATGATGGACAACTACTAATTTATTAGGCAATACATTCCATTGGACAGAAACACTTCCATACTTTGTGATTTACAATCCATCTTCCTGAATCTACTTCCCAATTGATTCTACTTCTACAAACTACAATCTATTTAATCTCTTTTTTTAGCTGGCAACTCCTCCTCTATTTGAAGTCAGGGATCATATCCTCTTTAAATCTTGCTTTTTTACACAATCTAGGCACCTTTGACTGTTCTTCCTATTGCATTATTTCAATACCTTTTTGTAAATATGTTCTCAATTTTCAATGTCCTTGTAACAGGACACCTAGAACTGAATGAACACTATACTACCTATGTCATCTGGTGACCAGTGAAATTTATTATTCCCTTGTTTTGGAAGTAATCTTTCTAACAATATAGCTTTTCACCATTTATTTATTTATTAATTACCTTTTCTATATATTACATTTACTCATATTGAGTTTATTGTTTACCTTCCATCCCCCACCATGTACTTTCTTTCCCTTTCCTATTTTTGTACAGTTGAGATTTTTATCCTCATGTTGTTTTTCATGTTTATCACTAAATATTGTCTTGTTTGTTCGCTCCTCATGTTTTTCAATGCTCTTGGCTTTCTCCAGCTAGAACAAATGGAAATTGGTTCAGCTAAGTGCTAAAAAAATCTTTAAAACCTACTAATTTTCCCTTTAAGGAAAGTAAGGATTCTCATTGTGGCACAAAAAGGAATGAAGGAGTTTCAAAAAAGCATATTTTGAAACATCATAACAAACGTAAATTAAAACAAAAACATGCCCAGCAATAACACTATACCAGAGATGAATTTTCCTCTTTCCTCCTCATCATTGAGGAGTTTTAATTGGAGATAGTTTTATTTGCTGCCCAATAAAAATCATGCCACAGACTCCTTCACATGTCTGTAAGAAGACAGGACAGTTTTGTCTCCCTATACTACAATGGGTGTAGTACTACACAAAGCTTCAGAACAAAAAGCCATATAGACCATTTGACTTATCATTTATCAATGAGCAAATATTTTAAATGTATTTATAGTGTGCTAGATACTGTGTTAAGTCCTAGGGATGTAAGTGGATGTAAGTTCTCACAGAGAAGGATAACATATATAAAAGTAAGTAAATATAAAATACGAGAAGTAGAAGGAACCCTTTGAGGAATGCTATAATACTTAACAGGTTGGATTAAATCATTGCTGAGATCCTTTTAAATTCCAAGACTCTGTCATCCTGTAAGTCAATATATGTGAAGAAGCAGATCCTCATTTATTATCACGCCATAATTTCAGCATCAATTTTTTTTCTGTAATAAGAATACCAGCTATCCAATATTCATTATCATTCATTCACTCATTCTCTTCCTCTCTCTTTCTGCCTCCCTTCTTTCCTTCTTTTCCTCTCTCACAGTGAAATGTGCTACAAGCAAACCAGCTTTCTTTGCAGAGAAGCTTCACAAAGCCATGAAGGTACAGTTTACCTAAAGTACTTTCTCTTGGGGGAGTCTCACTATTTACAAGTAAAAAAATGATATGTCTGTGCTAGCTGGGAGAAAAATAGATTTAATTGAGCAATTTTCATTAGGCTGAAACAGTGCCTTCAATGATAAAGACAAACTTATTTCATATTTTCAAAGAGCTGTAATTGGATTTGGCATGTTTGAGGTTATTTTTGAGCATACACTTGAATTTGTAATTAAAACACTTTAAGAGAATCTTTGGTTTACTTTGAACATTGCATAAAATCCAAACATAAGTGAAAATTGTGACATTTTATTCTTCTTCTTGGCCCTTGGTGTTTAACTAGAACCATTGAGGCTATTTGGAAACTGCTTATTTTTCAACTTAATGAAAAACCAGGCTTTCTGATGTTCCTATGTTTAAATTTCATCTTTTTTATTATGTATTTCTACTGTTCACACAGCAGTGGTTGAATTTAAGAAACACAGAGAGCAACAAATATTTTAACCTTTGCTTTGATTTTAATAGTGATTATTTCCAGAATTCTTTAAAAATTATTTCTGGTGAGAAAGAGAGAGAGAGGAAGGGAGGAAAAGAGGGAGTGGGGGAGAAAGGTACTTTGACTTAAGTGATTTTTGCTGGAATAATAACTTCAGAATATCCGTTATATTTGTTTTATATTAATCTATTCTATTAATTATCAAAAGCCACTAGTAGAATGGAAATCAGTGAATGTTTAACAAATGTTCAGTGGTTTCATCTTTTAGTTTCCATTCATTTTCCCCTCTTCCCCCCATGAAAAAAATAGAGGGGAAAAATCTTTGAAATTATTTCTATGTTTTATTATACAGTAATTGGATCAGAAAAAATAAATACACATTTCTCACCATTATTTTTATGACTAGTTGGGATAAAATAATTATATTTGTTTCTATTGGTATTTCTGCCTCAGAATATAATTTTCTGCATTTTGTATAATTCTCCTCACAAAGATTGTTGACTTCAAACATCATCCTCTTATAGTACAAAATAATGGTATTTTTCTTCATTTCTAAAGCTTGTTAATCAGAAAACAGTACAAAATGACAAGGTATACATATTATTTATTTGTATCCATTCATGTATATAAACATGCACATCTATATATGTATTTACATATATATTAGTTTATACATATTAATATAAATTCTCAGTTTTTTAAAAATAGGAAAACATGAAGGAAAATAGTGAATAACAGATGTGATCATGAGCCAACTACCATTTACCTCATGATAATAAGTATTCATTATTTCCAAAATGAAGTGGTTGGACTAGATTAGTGTTTCACAAACTTTTTGGTCTCAGTATTCTTAAAAATTATTGTGGACCCTCCAAAGAGCTTTTATTTGAGTGAGTTATATCTATCAATGTTTAACAAATTAGAATCAAAATGTCTTAATATTATTATTAATATAGTTTTGACCTCACAGACTCCCAAAAGGATTTAGAGATCCCTATGGATTTCTAGGTAATACATTGAGAACCACTGGACTAGATGATTTCCAAGTTCCCTTATAACCTTTAAATTATGTGAATACATGAATATTTTCTAAGAAGCAATTCCTTCATACAGTGCAGGACTTCAGAATAAAAAAAGGTAATGATGATTTGAAATATAAAACCAAATAAACTTAAAAAAAATCTTAAATTCTTTTGTCATTGAATGTGAACTCCTATTTTCTTAACTAAAACACTGAGTTCACTCTATTATTCTATGAGAACTCCTAAATTGTTGCCATTGGTGCATAGAGATATATTCAAGGTCATGCAACTGGCATCAAACGTAAAATCTGAACTTTTTTCTTCCAAGCCCTAAGACTAGCACTCTATTATGCTGCATATTATTATCTATTATGCTACATGTATACATACACATACACACACAATACCACAAATTCTTTAAGAAATGAAATGATAGAGATGTACATCAAGGACAATTTTGTGAGAATGTCATACGAAAGAATTACTAGTAACACTTGTTTTGAACAGGGTGCTGGAACTCGTCATAAGGATCTTATCAGGATCATGGTTTCTCGTTCTGAAGTTGACATGAATGAGATCAAGGCATACTATCAAAAGATGTATGGCATTTCTCTGTGTCAAGCCATCCTGGTACGTTTTATTTCTTGTTACAACATTATATGATAATCAAGAGTTCTTTTTATGGCTTAATGTATTATTTCTTCTAAGGAGAGAGGCAAATATTCTGCCTAAGGATTGTGATTTTCATTCATTTGCTGTTTGGAAAATTGCTTTTTTTTTTAATTTAATGGAAAACTAGGATGATTTTCATTCTGGGAAGAAATATTTCATGTTCTTAATGATTTTTTGGACTGAGGCTCATTTAAGAAAATGCAGTTCTAATTATAGTTTTCAGGAAGGAATTATATAATTTTTCCTTTGGCCAATGTTAGTCTTTGAGTTAGGAGATATTTGATCATAAGTTAGAGTAAGAAGACTCTTTAGAATATCTAGATCTAAATCCTTAATTTTGAAAAAAAATTTAAAAAAAATAAATTAAATTATCATATATCTTTTTAGTGGTGCAATGAGAACTAAAATTCAGAACTACGAATATTGAGCAAACACTCCTTTCCACTGAACCACTCTGTCTCAAATAAAATTAAAGAACAAATAATAATTAAATTTGATGTAAAACCCTTTTTGCTATTCAATTATTTCTCAATGTTATAATCAATTCCTTTTGACTATAAAGAGAACTTATGGATTTAGCAGTTGTTGGTTATCTGTTCAGTTTGAACCATCCTTCAAATAGCATGCTTTGGAGCCTTAATTTGGGGAAATAGTATTTGGATCTAAAAATGAATTCATTTACTAAGCATTTGCCAATGAATTATTAAAATATGTTTCAATTTGTGATCTTAAAAGGAATATAAAAGAGGTATAATTGTAATTTCTTTTAATTTATATAACTAGGATGTTTCAAGAATAAATGAATGAAAATTATATTTATAGATGAATTCTATTAAACTTAAAAACCCCTTAATACTAAATTATAGAAAGTATTCTCAAAAACTGAGAAAGAAAACATCTTACCAAACTCAGACTTGTAACTATTTTATATTTGAGGGAAGATTAAAACAAAGAAAGAGGATGAACCAATATAATTAATAAATATTGATTCAATAAAATATAAATAAAAATATACTAAGATATTATATAAAAATATTGATCAATAAAATCGGCAGGAAAAAAAACCTATAGTTATTCACTATGGTCAAGGTGTATTTAGACCAGAGATCCAAAGATAGTTCAATGTTAGGGAACATAATTGATCATGAATATAATTAATCATATTAAAGGCCCTCTCAAAAATCAAAAACTACATGATTTTATCAATAGAAAGAAAAAGGAATATGAGAGAATAAATTTCAGAGCTCCTTAAAATGACATTATTTTAATTCAAGTTATGTTTTTATTAGGTGACAAAGATCTATCTAATAGAAAAGAGTGACCAAAAAACTATAACTAGATCTGTTTCTAATGAGTTATTATGAGCCACTCTAACATGTGATAGCTTGATGTCATATTACATCTAGTCATAATACATGGCTTTCTATTCCATCATATGATAGTATTACAAAACATTATCTATTTCACCCACTTTAAAATCTGAATCCAGTTAATTTTGCTCATTCTAGGAAATAAGCAATTAAAATGATTTGTTGTATGTCTATGTTAAGAGTATTTGAAATGAATTATCTTATAATTACTGATGAACTCAAAGAATTGATCATAGTTTTCAAGTTACATAAATATTTTTTTTCCTTAAATCTACAGGATGAAACCAAGGGAGATTATGAAAAAATCCTGGTTGCCCTGTGTGGAGGAAATTAACTGGTGTTATTCTGATATACTCCAGCTTTATCATTAGAAGATATCACATTTTTACCTTCTACTTACAATACATAGCATAGATTCAAAGAAAGAAGTTTTTTTTAAAATTTGTTTGTTTTTAAAGCTTGGATTATCCATTCAGTCATTTGCTTTCTGGAAAACATTCTTTTTTTATCTCAATACTGTATAATAATGCTGATTTTAAAAAATATTTATCCAAAAACCATGTACCCAAAATGTTTACATTTAACAACATTAAAAGGTACAACTTTTGCCTAAGGACTTTATATAACATGAAAAATAAAGGAAATATATAAAAAGGATTGATGTGTCAGTGGCTCCTTTATGCTGTTTTAACTTTTGCACCAAATATGAATAGATTCATACAGGTATTAATTGAAGACATTGGACATAAATCTAAATTACAGTGCTTTAAGGGAATAGACATTGATATTGTGCATTCTCAGATTGAATAGAATTGGCTTATATTTTAGAAAACAACCACTCAGATCTTAGTATTCTGTAGTAACTCCATACCAGGTAAACTGTTTCCATCCTAATGAATTTGGCCAATGTATAAGTATTATAAACACTTTACAATCAAATCTTTTTCAGAAATTAGTGCCAAAGCAAAAAAAAATAGTCAGGAAAATCATATTTTTAAATTAGAAAACAGTGTACAAATATAATGAGCAATTTTTTTTATTTAACAAGTTTATTTTTCACACAGAAAACAAGACTAAACCAACTACATGCACACTATGGGACCTGCAAAATACCAAAGAGAAATTGAGACTAGTATATATTGATGCAAGCTTATCTTCTTGTGAAGGAAGAGTGTGTGGTATAACCTTAAATAAAACAATGCTATACTAATAATGTCCATCAATTTGATCAGATTATTCTTGTATTCCTCAGTGTCTAATATAATGCCAGGTAGATACTAAATGCCTGTTGACTCATAGAAGCAATAGTAGCTGTCTACTTTCTGGTAGAATTGGATACCAATTCCATAAACTACACACTCCATTAAGCTTGTCTTTAAAAAGAAAAACTATTTATCTGATTATGACAAAAGTGGAGATGGGTCTGAGGCATGTTCCCCAGAATACAGATCTGAAAGAATGTTGCTATTTATGAGTAAGGGAGCAGTGAAATTTTTCCTCAGTCTGAAAGGAGGTAGGGCTATTTAAGATTGATGGAAGGCAGAAGTACATAGATTTTTGATCTCTCCAAAGAAGAGGTCAACAGTAGTGAACTTTTGGAAATGTAAAGCACTTTTCTTTGAACCTGAGCAGAATGAGAAGGTATAGGGGATATTTTCTACCACATTTCAGGAAGCTTCTACTTTCCTGATGAACATAGGGAAAACTCCACGTCTTATCAGCCTCCTTGAAGATAAGTGTCTATAATCAGAGACCAAAATTATTTGCATTTTCTAACTTGATTTTCTAATATTTAGGATTCCTTCTGCAGCATTTAGCATGTCTTTTAGAACAGTAGAAACTATCAATTTATACTCATTATTGTTTTCCTTATTCTTCCCCACTTTCTTTTCTGAGAAAATCTAAACTGAGAGTGCTGCTGCCTTATATGTTCAGGGGCAGAGAAGTTTTTTGAAATATTATTTTAAACTTGAATGGAAGACACATTTTGCTTTGGTTATCACTTTCTGTGGATAAATGACTCATAAGTTTTTATCTAGCAAGTCAGACAGGGAAAGAGAGCTAATGAGCTAAAGATACCAGTTTAGAAAAATGGAGAGAACAATTTCTTGAAGCATGGAGTGTGTTTAGTTAAATAGAGAGCAAAACAAGTCAGAATTGGCAGAGACCGAAATAAATCAAGAGATTAACAGGCTGAAGAGACTTAATGAGTGCTATTAATGTGATGAGGTCTTTGTTGTTGTTCTGTCATTTTAATTATGTTCGACTCTTCGTGATACCAATTTGGAGTTTTCTTGGTAAAGATACTTGAATGAATATCCAGAATATTTTGTAGATGAGGAAACTGAGACTAACAGGTTAAGGTACTTGCTCAGATCACATAGATAGTGTCTCAGTCAGAATTTAAACTCAGAAAGATGTCTTCCTGACTTTAGGCCCAGTATTCCATGTGCTATAGTGCCACCTACTTGCTCTGATGAGGTCTTAGGTAGTATTAAAAATTTGCAAATTGAGATTAGTTTATGAACATGTTTTTACTTTCTGATTGTTCGTTATTCTAGTAAACTACTCCTTGAATTTTTTTTTTTTCATGTTCCACACTAGGTAACTTTGTCTCAGATATATTAGCATTGAAGGTGTACTGTGATAGACCTCTGTTTTGTTCCTGGAAACCATTATTTGAACATATTGGTCTTGCTAAAAAAAAACAAAAACAAAAACAAAAAAAACAACTTATGGAACATCCTCCATATGGTATTCACTCTTAAATTCTGGACTCAGCCTTGCTGAATTGGGTTCCAGTGGCATATACAGAACAAGCATCTTTCTATTCAAATCAAGTCTTTATCACGAATCTAGTCTCACATGGGACTCTATACTTATTCTCCAACTCTAAACCACTTTAAAACTTTCTTTCTCTCTCCCCCTCTCTGTGTGTCTCTCTATCTCTCTGTTTCTTGTCTCTATTTCTCCTCACTTTCTCCATATACATATACACATATGTACATACACGTATATGTTTATATACATATTTATGTATATATGTGCACATTTTTGTATATATGTATATATACACATATCTTAAATATTTAACAAAGGAAAGAGTTATTGAACCATTTCAACTGTGTCTGATTCTCTGTGAAGTGTTTGCAATTTTGTTGGGAAAAACCTGAAATGATTTGCCATTTCTTTTTCCTAATGAGGAACTAAGGATGATTAACCAAAGGTCACATACCAAGTCTAATTTTGAACTCAGGTCTTCAGGGATAGTACTCTATCTACTATTCCACCTAGCAGCCCTCCAAAATAAAAAGTAAAGAATTATTGTTAAGTCTATGCCATCAACTTTATCTCATCTAGATTCTTTTTGTAGCCTTCTGCCAAATGTGACTAGTTGATCTCATATACTAAATCCTAGAAATATAAGTAATGATATTTTGATTTTGAGATATTATCATACACACAAGTTAAAAATAGCCACTCTTATCCTAGAAGCAGTTGATTTTAGCCTTAATTAATTTACTTAACTATGAATAACTTAAGACAGTGAAGACTTTTGATAATAAATATAGATATTCCCATTTTTATATATACATAGAAAAATAGTTTTTGTTGGACAGAGACTAAGATAGCCAAGGAAATAGGGAATAACAGCAATGTAAAGTCTTTCTCTCTCTCTCTCTCTCTCTCTCTCTCTCTCTCTCTCTCTCTTTTTTTTTTTGCTGAGGAAATTGGGGTTAAATGACTTGCCCAGGGTCACATAGCTTAAAAGTGTTATGTGAGACCAGATTTGAACTCAGGTCCTCCTGACTTCAGGGCTGGTGCTCTATCCACTGCATCACCTGGCTGCCCCAGTAGTGTAAAGTCTTAAGTAATGAAAACTTTCTAGACTTTCTTATCATACTACATTAGAAGAATATTTTTTCCACATGACCTTTCATGTGTCCTATACTTCTTGAATTTTTCTGGAGTGGAGATGGATTTGATGACATAAAAGTCATGGACATGATGCTTTCTGGAAAATATGTCTAATAGCCTGCAGTCATGAGAATTTCTATATTCTGCTTAAGGAAACTATCATAGCATTATTATTGAATGAGGAAAACTAAAAAAAGCATGATCTTGTGATTTCAATTGCCAAGTTGTTTTAGCTACCAATAAAAAGCTCACAGGCAATTTAATCATGGTATTGGCCCATGACAAGAATAAAAGACAAAGATTGCATAATAGAATAAAAAAGAATTGAATATAAAAGCAGATGGCTTGAGTTTGAATCTTACCTTTTCTGCTTACCAACTATGTCATTTGAAGAAGTTTTTGGAAAATTTAAAAAAATAAATAGAATAAGAAGTTTGATTAGATGATCACTAAGATCCCTTTTTAGCTTTAATTCCTGAGGTTGGTAAATGGACTGGAATATAGCAATATGAAAAGAATGTGATTGACCACTATAGATTCAGAATTAATTTAAATCCAGAAAGTATAAGATAAAACAACCAGGAAATGAGAGATAGGAACAAAGATGTTTCTGAAGTTTTGAAAAGAAACAAATAACTTTGCTGCTGAAAAAGATTATTGTATCATATATTGTCAGAATTGTAAGCAATTTCAGAAGTCATCTATTCTATTCTGTAGCTGAAAATAAATTGCTTTGACAACATTCCTAAGAAGTTTTTGATCGAAGCTCACTGGTGATAGAAATTCATTACCAAAATAGCCCATTCCATTTTGAATAGCTCTTTTAATTATTTAATTATAAGACATTTTCATTCGATTTCACATGTGTCTATCAGTTATTGACCAAAACTTACAAGAATTTTAAAAAAATCGCTGACCAAAATTGATCTAGGTTAAATAATTTTTATAGTTCATGACAACAAACTCATAGGACTTTTGAGCTCGATTATGTGCATGTTGTACTTTAATAGTGATATCATTTGTTAAAATGAATGGGCGGATGAATGATAAAGCATTAAGTATTTGCTATAGGTAAAGGATAATGCTAAATACTGCTGATAAATGTTCAAGCAAGCAAAATTGATCTTTAGGATCTTACATTCTTATATTCTATTAGGAAAAAGGATAAATAGAAGAGAATAATGTTTTGGAAGAATATTTTGGATGTAGAAGACAGGAGGAAAAATGATTGAAGTAATAAGGCAGTTGCTTAACATAACCTTATTAAAAATAGCAGTCTTAGATAGTAGTTCAAAGGAATGAACAATATTTCCTTTAAAGTTAATACCACCTTAGTTCATTTTTTTTTCTTTCACTTCTATTGGCAGTGATGGTAAAATATGAGATTTTCTTTTCTTTTTTCACAGCATTCAGTATGATGGTCTACACCCAATGAATATATAGTTCACTTCTAAATACCTTTTTCATTTTCATGCAGTTTAATTCCAAAAAGAGATAAAAATCATTTAAATATTTTACCTCTGATAATATTTTCCTTTTCTTTCTTTTCTTTTCTTTTTTGTTGAAGGAATTGGGGTAAAATGACTGCCCAAGGTCACACAGCTAGAAACTATTAAGTGTCTGAGGTCAAATTTGAACTCAGGTCTTCCTAACTTCAGGGCCAGGGTTCTATCTAGTGTGCCATCTAGCTGCCCCTGATAATATTTTCTTGAACTGTTAAGATCTATCCAATTTTCTTTATCTGACAATTTTGGGAATTCTACAACTTATAAAGAAAAAAAGAGATACCTCCAAATTAATACAAAATCTGAAAGTCAAGCAATTTATGAAATGAATACCATTGCTATTTCTAGCTCTATGAAAATGAAAGCATATTGAAAGCAAAAAAGAGGAAAGAAACAACATAATATATTGTATATTGTTTCTTTCCTCTTTTCTGTCTGTAAGGATAAATAACTTTTTCTTTAGGATTTTTCATTCATGATAGTCATCTAAATTTATAGAATATTTCTGAATAAAAATGTTTCTGGAAGTAAAACTCTGTTTCTTATATTAATTGTTCAGAAGCATACAGTAACTCCTTTCATTACGGACACTATACCATTTCATTGTACATTCATATCAAATGTGCTATTTAAAGTGTGTCAAACACTCCCATTTCTCTATTGAGAAAGGAAGAAGTATTGGTAACCTTGTTAAAACATTTCTTGGATATTTATGCATCTCTAACATCTACTGTAGAACACTGGGCAAATCATTAAACCCCTCAATGATCTTGCCATTTTTTTTAGATTATAAGGTGATGACACTTCATTGGTAGAGTGAATTTCTTCATCTAGTGGTTTCTTTGCCAATGAAATCGCAGCTTTGATTTCCCTCTCTCTTCCTTTGGTTTCAAATTTCCTGAAAGAATGAGAAATATTTTGTTAATGTGTAGATTTCTAAATATTCAAATTTTGGTATTGGATGTCCAAATATTTAGGAAACTGACACTATTTTCATTTGCATCCAGAGATCTTTGTGTCATGGAGATCTTTGTGTCATGCAGTTATGATTTAGCTTGGTTGGAGCTCATTAAACTATAGGGTAGTACAGAGAGAATTATATTTAAGATCAGAGAAACCCAGATCAAGTCCTAGTGTAGTACTTAGTATTTGTACAACTGTAGACAAATTAATTAACTTTTCTGAACCTTACTGAATAGAAGAATTCTGACTAGATAACCTTTAAGACAATACAGCTACATGGCAGAATTAATAGAGCATAAACCTGGAGTCAGAGTTCAACTCTGTCTACAGGAGCTTATTAGCAGTATGACTCTGGAAAAATCATTTAACATTCTTTTTGCCCAAAAGTGCAGCTGTAAAGGTCAAATGAGTTAATATTTATAGAATGTTTAGCATATAGTAAGCTTATATAAATGCTTATTTATTTTAGAATTTTAAATTCTATGATACAATTTTCTTATAGAAGATGAACAATTAATTAATAGTAAAATCAAAGCTACCACAAATTGGAGAAATTATATATTTTTCCTTTTAGTTCTCTTGATTTCTTTATTAAAATTCAGTTCTATAAGAAGAAAGTTACCCATGGGATTAAGAGTATTCTTGTTTCTAGTTTGGCTGGAAACACTAGAAGAAAGAAACTCTTAACACACAGATACTTGAAAGTCAGCCATGTGGAAAAGAAAGACCTTTCTTAGCTTTGGGATAGGTTGACATTCATTTTAAAAGTAAGCACTGAATAGTATATCTGAGAATTCAAATTGACCCACCCTTCCAAATCCTTACTTTACACTGTTGTATAAATTGTGATGTTATTCATTATTTACCTTTTAACCTTGCAAAACATGACTCAGAGAGTCTATACAAAATGCTGAATTGGATTATAGACAGAGTAATCCAGTGGGAAGACTATTCCTAAGTATAAATTGGCAATTAATTTCTAAGACATGAAGTTTCATTTCTCAATTAATAAAATTCTTTCTAATTGACATTTTCTGGTGAAATTTTCAATATCTTTAAAGATTAGATTACTTCTACCTATAATGAATATTAAATGATTAATGGAATAACAGCTTAAAACTACACTGCCTTTCAAAAAACCTTGTCCTCTCTGAATATAAAATTCCACAGTAACAAAAATGTTTGTATAAAAGTAAAAGCAAAAGTATAAGGATGATCAACTATGAAAGAACTATTCTGATTAAGACAATTACCCAACACACTACCAAAGTATCCATGATATCTACTTCCAAAGAGGTAACCATTGAATTCTGAGTGAAGATTGAAGCAAACTTTTTCTACTTTATTCTTTTTTTTTTTTTTTTAAATATCTTTTCCTTTGCATATATGGAAATATATTTTGCATGACTTCACAGTTATATCAAATTGCTTGCCCTCTCAAGGAGATGGAGAATTTGGACCTCAAAAAAAAAAAAAAAAAAAAACAACACAAAACAAACAAACAATTTTTACATGTAATTGAGAAATATTAAGTGAAATATATTAACATTTATACATATACACACATATGTCTGAAAGGATAAATACCTTTTTCTTTAGGATTTTTCATTCATGACAGTCAACTTAATTTATAGAATATTTCAGAATAAAAATGTTTCTGGAAGTTAAACTCTATTTCTTATATTAATTGTTCTAATTTACAAGAAGCATACAGTGACTCCTTTCATTATGGACCCTATACCATCTTACTGTTAAGACTTATAAGGGCCATATTCTATGTATGCTTTTATAAATTTTTAATAAATTTCCTGTTAGTCTGAATCTTTGGGCTCCACCTCTTTTCTTCCTCATAAGATCATACTGCTGAATTCTATCTTCTCCTTTTAAATATGAGAAGTTGCATTTACTCAGTTAGCAGCATTTATTAATATCCTACTATATGCCAGCCACTATATTAAGTTCAAGGTATGTAAAGAAAGACAAAACAAACAAAAAACCTCTCACTTTCAAGGAATTTACAATGAAAGGAGGTAACAGACATGCAGACCATGTACAAACTATACAAATCGACAAGGTTTAATTACTTATCCATGATCAAACTGATCTTTCTTCCTATGCTCTTCAGGGGAAATGTGGCATATGGAGCAGATCATTACGCTCTGAGGCTTATTAACAGTGGGAGTCTGGGTAAATTGATTAACCTCCCTGTGCCTCAGTTTCTCTAAGTGTAAAGTGAGGGGTTGTTCTAGAAATCCTCTCAGGTGTAGGAACAAATCTATGATCTTATGACCTATCTACATCCCAAATACTCTCTCTAAAATTAAATAAAATGCTATACCCTGTATATCATTTCCTTACAAAGATCAAAACAAATTCAACCTCTCTTCCCCAAATCCCCAAAGCTCAACATGAATCAACAGTACAATGTGGCAGTGAATCAATCTCATGAGATGTTAGATTTTGAAAGGAGGGAGGCCATATCCTGTTTACTTTGACTTGGTCATACATAAATGTTGTTAAAAAACCCAAACAAATCAGATCAAGGTAAATACCAAAAACAGAGTTAGATCTCTGTGTATACTGGTTCTATTCTCTATGGCACCAATTTACATTTTAATTGTTTTTTTAGGAGTGAATAGATAAAAAATAGTGGAAAAATTTCAAGAGTATTATATTAATTTGTAATTTCTATGGTATTTTCTTAAATATTTTGGCTCATAATTATCCTTGTAATTTTCCATTATGTGTGAATATATCAGTTCTAGTTTTCAAAATTGCTTCAATATGGAACTGGCATTCATTTTTTTCTCAGAATATTAGTTCTATTAGTTCTGAGTTTTCCAGAATTAGTTACAGGTCCCACATTTTAAGAAGGACATTAGGAATCCACAGCATATCCACAATCAATATGGCATGTGATAATGCATAGCTAGCTAGGTTGTCAGAGATCCTACTGAAGAAACTGAGAAGGTTTAACTTTGAGAAGGAGGTGGTGAAGAGCATTAAAGTTGTCTTTAGATATTTGGGATGCTGTTACAAAGGGAAAATGAGAAGTTCTATTTGCTCTCAGATGGTAGAAGTTGGCTTGATGAGAAGTTTCAATGGACAGATTTATACTTAATATACAGAGGAATTTTCTAATGGGAAAAAAAAGAATGTATTGCCTCTGTGAGTAGGAGGTTTTCTCTTATGAGAGGTTTTTAAGATTAGATAATTATTTGCATGGATGTGGACACTATTTCTGTTTAGGTAGGTTATTATATGACCTGTGTGGTCCCTTCCAATACTAGTTTCATAATTTTGTGCTATTTTAAATTGTTTATATATTTTTATTTGGACAATTTAAAAATGAAAGCTGCAGGGAATCATTGATATATTAACAGCAAAAGAAAAAAAGAGAACAAAAGGTAGGTAGATTTATTATAACATTAAGTAGGCCATTCCCTACTCAGAGTTAAATTTGAAATACCTATATCATAGGTACAAAGAGGATAATTGGGACTAATTTGAGTTATTCAAAATAGTCTTATTACCGAAAAAGCATATAGAGATAATATAGATATAGTCTATAGATAAGCTATGGAAAAGTTTTCATAAAAATCATTCACAGTACTATTAGGGTACATTTTGTGATGATAATTCTTTGGAACTCATTTGTTTTTCATAATTAATGCTTCTATCTATCTATCTATCTATTTATAGATAGATATCTATCTATTTATCTAGCTATAGTTTTTTGGTCAGGTAATCTAATTAAATCATGCACTTAAGTATATTGATATAATTATTCATTACTTGTGATTAAGTAGCAATTGACACTATAGCTTTTTTCTTTCTGCTATTTGTAACTGCAAATTTATTTAACATATTTTTTGTTTTAAAATTTGTTATATACTTCAGGGCTATCTAATTTTTGATATTTACTGCCATCTAGTGGAAAGAGTTCATAGTTATTTTCTATTAACTTTTTTGATGAATCTTTAACATTTATTGAGCATAGTAACGGTGTGAAGGATTGTACTAGGAAATACAAATTCAATAAATGACATTATGCTTTTACCCCAAACAGTTACCAGAATATTTATGAAAAATATTTTATGTGTACATTAAAAATTACTTCTCTATCATATAGGATAGGGAAATAGACTTATTTCCTCATACTAGGGAAATTTCTCATGAAGAAACTCTGGATTTCAAAGAAGATTGACACTTTCTTTGCAATTTATAACCTTAAAGAGTAGCCTAGAGCACTGAGTGGTTGTGTGATTTCCCCTGAGTCAAACGATAAATACCAGATATAGATCCAGATCAACTCTTTAGACATTATGCCACACTGCCTCCAAGTAAGACACAAAAGTAGAAATTGTCTCAGTGAAAATTGTATAGATATCTATCTGCTGAAGAACAAAAAACAAGAGTTTTAGAAACATAGGATGTTAAAAGTAGATTTAGAAGACATGAGTTTAGATCCTGAGTCTTTTTTATACTTAAAAAACCTTAGAAAATGTGATTTCTCTTTCAGGACCTGCATTTCCTTATTTATAAAATAAGGGGTTAGTCTAGGCAAACTGTAAGGCCCCTTTTGAATCTAATACTATAATCCTAAGATTGTAAAGATACCTTCTAACTCTAAAATCCTATAATCCTATTTGTTGGTATTATAGATAGAAAAAAGAGAATTGGGTAGATTTGTATGTCTATCAACTCACTTATGTATACTTTGGAATAGATTGCATGATATGGGAGACACTAACACAGGACTGCCCAGCATAGCGCACCTGCATCAAAGAAGGCACCATGCTCTATGAGCGAAGCAGAATTGCACTATCTCAAAAGCAATGTGAGATGCAAAAATTTAGAGACATCTTCTTTCCAAATGTTTGTATAGACTATTTGTGTCTGACTTATGGTAGTCTTCTGAATTCCTATTAGTCTGATCAGCTCCAGTTGGACATAATTGTACCTTAATTCCAACAAAGAGATGCCATTTTGGTGCAATGCAGGAAGAAAAAAAATTACCGAAATAACCCAACCAACAATCAATATGTATACACATGTATATGCACATATACATTTATGTTATATATGTATGTATACTTAAATTGTTGGTCATAACTCCATATGAGGTCATGTAACTGAATGTGGAGGTCCTAAAAAATTGGCAATAGTGCTCTATATCAGTAGATCAGATATTCCACCAAAATGTAATTCTTTATGTAAAAAGAAACAACCATATCCATCTTCTTAGTATGCAAATTTGTTTTCATCTTGAATAAATGGTAAAATCATATGTATACCAAAGAATTGTTTTAAGATAAATTTCCTTACAATTATCAGTAAATGTTTAATTTATATACTATTTTACATACTTCTATACCTGGCATTGTGTAAAAATTTCTCGAGCGAAAATGGGTCATGAATAGAAAAAGTTTAAGAAACTCTGGAATAGAATAGCAAAAGTCAGTTTCGTGGGGCCATGTGGAGTAAGGGAGAATATGTGATAGTGAAAGACAGAGTTCCTCATTTCTCCTCCCTTACCACTTTGAGTAACTGGGGAACAGTGAGTAAATCTTTCACTCTTAAATGAGAATGTAGAAAAAGCTTCTTGATCATACTCATTGAGACTGTTTTAAAGAGGCAGTTAGTTCAAGCAACAAGGTCAGTGGAAAGAAGTATGTTTCCAACTATCTGTTAGACCAACACAGAATTTCCATACTTAATTCAAAAAAATCTAGGCTCCTGAAATTAGATCTTAGCTACTTTTAAGTAGATGACTCTAAGGTGCTCTTCACATATGTCATCATATGGCTGAGAAGGTACTAAGAAGCTAGCTGGTTACGTCCTATAAGGTAAAGTCACTAAACATAGACAAACTATATCTTAAGTACTGAAAGAACTGGGAAATAGGATTGCTGTTAGCCATCTCTGAAATTGCTTCATTATCAGGCTGTTTTAATATTAAAAACTGAGGTGTGGCTACAAAATAATATTACTTTTGTAGCCAAATAAAATAATTAAAAATAGATTGCACTCATTTTTCATTAATTGTGACTAATTGCCAAAGGAGTCTTTGTTACATTAATAGTCACGAAATTTTCTTCATGAAATATAAACATGAATTAAAGTTAAGTAATTCATAAATATAAAGATAATTATAATATATATAATTCTATAAATGTTATAATTCAATATACATAATATAAAATAGTATAATATAGAGGTGTGTTTGCATATACATATGTGTTCATATCTACACATTTACATATATAACAAACACCCACAGATATATATATATATGTGTGTGCATATATATATATAAATAATTATATATGTATGTATACACACACACACACACACACACATACACACACACAAACTCAGTGCTTAACCTGACTATACTAACTGCCTTACTAGCTAATTTTAGTAAAATGAAAAAAAATTCTTTACTTTCATGAGAATCAATTGGTATATCTTATCCAGAAATTCTAGAAGAACTTCTAATATGAATATAACCAAATTTTTTTCCTATTTAGTGGCTGATGTTATGGTTTTTTATATGGAGTAATTTTTTACTTCTGTTGGAAAATTTATGAAGTCACTTCCTGACAATTGACCCAAGAATCTGTAAATCATCATCAAACTCAACTGCCAAATTCTATAGTTTCCATTCAGGTTTCCTGATGTGAGAAGGTGCATCTGGGAGATACAATAGATACAGCATTGGGCTTGGAATCAAGAAGAGGTTTGGAATCAAAATCACTGATCTTCAAGTTGAGATTCAGAAACTTACAAGCTGTGTTAGCTTGGGCAAGTCACTTAACCCTGTTTGTCTGACATTTATCTGTAAAATAAGCTAAGGAAGGAAATTACAAACTATTCTAACATCTTTGCCAAGAATACCCCCAAAATGGAGTCATAGAGAATTCAACACAACTGAAATAACTTAACAATAACAGTTGTGACATACGTGGTATATGTGTGTGTGTGTGTGTGTGTGTGTGTGTGTGTGTATGTGTGTGTGTGTGTGTGTGTGTGTGTGTGTGTGTGTGTGTGTGTGTGTGAAATTGTAGAGGTAATATAGAGGGTTTTTAATTTTGTAATGTTGAAGAAAATAGTTGACAGAACTTGCAGGTTTAAAAAACTTGGGAGAACTCAAAGAGAGGTTTAAGGAAAACTAATTTAACTGAAGGAGGAAAAGAATTTTAAAATACACTTATTGTAAAAGAAAAGATGTTTAAAAATCTTAATAAAACAAATTGGTAAGACAGAATAAAAGATTAATAAGAGCAAGAGGAGCAGGAAATGTAAGACCAAGTGTCCTCAGTGGTGCAATGGAGAAGGTACCAGGTCTGGAGTCAAGAAGACTCCTCATCCTGAATTCAAATCAGGTCTCAGACACTTACTAGCTGTGTGACCCCAGGCAACTATGTTCACGCTATCTGCCTCAATTTCCTCATTTATAAAATGAGCCGAAGATGTTAAATTACTCCAGTATCTTTGCCCCAAATAAGATCTTAAAGAATTATGTCTGAAAAAGAAATTGATAAAGATGTTTTGAATGTCAAAAGGTAGCATTGAGGTGATTTAAGTTTGTCCACAAATATTTTGAAACATAATAACTGAAGATCTGTGCTATAGTGGGGAACTCATTAAATCTTGCAATGGAATTGCACTGATTATTCAATGCTTGTTTTTTTCTGCCTTTCCTAAGTGGTTTTGATGTATGCTTCAAGTAAAGGTTATCTTCCTTCTAGAAAAGATGTTGACAGAACCTGAAGAGTACCTACGAAGTAGAGGCCAGTGAAGAGTTTTTTTTTTTTTTTTTGTTTAAATTTTATTTATTTATAATTTTTTTTGACATTATATATGCATGAGTAAATTTTTAAAATAAAATTATCACTTGTATTCATTTTTCCAAATTATCCCCTTCCTCCCTCCACCCCGTCTCCCTGATGACAGGCAATCCTATAAATTTTACATGTGTTACAATATAACCTAGATACAATATATATGTGTAAATACCATTTTCTTGTTGCACGTTATTAGATTCTGAAGGTGTAAGTAACCTGGGGAGGTAGACAGTAGTGCTAACAATTTACATTCACTTCCCAATGTTCCTTCTCTGGGTGTAGTTGTCTCTGTCCATCATTGATCAACTGGAAGTGAGTTGGATCTTCTCCATGTTGAAGATATCCACCTCCATCAGAATACATCTTCATACAACATTGAAGTGTTAGATATGTAATCTTAAAAGAAAGAAGTAAAAGGATCTAAAAAAGCTGAGGAAAGTTGTGGGTCAGGAAGGTGTATAGTAGGAAAATGTCAAGCAGTGAATGAATGCAAGATCACTGAAAACTTGTAGCTAAAAGCAAACAAAGCCAAAACCAAAATTAAGACTCTTGAAAGAGAAAATAGTTAGATGGTCATAAAAGAAAGCAACTGTTTACCCTCTAAGATCCTGCTTCTTAAACTGTAGGTTGTGATTCCATATGGAGTCTCATAATTGAAGGTGGAGGTTGCAGAATTATGATTTATTATCAGTAAATGTTTATCTGCCTATATATATCTATATAGGTATATAGGTATTTTTATATACCTATATATCTGAGATCACAAAGAAATTTCTTGAGCGATAAAGGGTCACAAGTGGAAATGTTTAAGGAGCCCTGCTAAGGAATGATAAAGTAGATCCCTAGGTGTTGTCAGATGATTGATCATCCTGTACAGTCATAGAAGGAAGAGTAGAATAATTGGTGGATTTCTCCTTGTTGTGTCAACTATTTGGTGACCTTATAACAATAGGCAGTTTTTCAGAGGAATTTAGCTTATAGGGTGTGACAGAAAATGATCTAAGAACAGTTAAAACAGGTGAGTATTAACTACCCTGGATATTCACATGGCATCAAAAGATACTGCTAAAAGGAAACTATATAGCATTGCCAAACATTATAAAGTCCTCATTGAAAAACTGAGGACCTTATGTGGAGGTAATTTTTGGTCACATGCCTGCTGAAGGCAAAGGGCACAGAAAAGAAAAGCAGATTTATGAAGTGAACAGATGGTTATGAAAATAGAAACTAAGAATGGTATATTTATGTCTGGGATCATGCCTTAAAATATATGTGACAGTCCCCTAGATGATTAATACTTACCAAATACTGGCAAGACTATTTGACTAGTGCATTATAATTCTAATCAATTAGGGTTTAAACTGAAAAAAGGGGGGTTAGTAAATGAGATACGGAGATATCACAAAAGCCAAAATCCAGGCAGTAAGTTGGATCATAGGTTTAGAGCCAGATAGATCTTAAATACCATCTGGTCAAACTCAAATTCTAAAATGGCTATATATATATATATATATATATATATATATATATATATATATATATATATATATATATATATACACATATATATATAATGCATAAAGTATAGGAGACATTAGATAGATGAGTTCAAATCCCATTTGAGACTTTTATTAGCTTTATGACTCAGGGTAAGTCAACATTTGGTTGCTTTAGTTTCCTCAACTCTAAAATGGAGACAATGATAACACTTTACCATATAGGGTTGTTTTGAAAATCAAATGAGATAATATTTTAAAGCATTTAGCATAGTGCTTGAAACTCATATAATAGATGCTTAATAAATATTTGTCCCCTTCCTCACTTCCTTCCAATAAGCAAGATAAACAAGAAGTCCCAATAGAGGGAATGCATATGATAAGCCATTTCATGTATGAATATAATCATTTCTGTCAATGAAAAGAAAGAAATTTATGGAGAATAAGATATTTTCTTTTAAATTTCATAGTATTTAGTTTCTTTGAGCATTAAACTTTTATCAAGCTTATGTCTCACTTATGAGAAAAAAGTAATCACTTAATTTCCACTTTTTAATGTTTCTATTTCCTATTTTCAATAATTTTCAAGGTCATGAAAGAAGCAACGATGAAAGCTTTTTGTGTTAAGAGGATGAAACAACCTCCCTCTGCCAACCCAGACTACTACTAAGGTCAATGGATTTTTTTTTTTTTTGCCCCCGTAAAAGTTTCAGGATCAGGTCCAAATTGATTAAACTGGTGTCTTCCCTTCTTAAAGGGATACTTTCATTTCCTGAACATAGAGGGCTTTAAGAAAATGAATGTATGTTGTAGATTTCCTGAGAAATAAGACAGCTGTGAAAAATTTTTATTCTCTCTTCCCACTAGATGTAGCTGTTGGCATTTGCTAGAGAAAATGTTATCTCAGGGTATATATGTATATGTATACATATATGTGTATGTATACATATACATACTTATGCATATATGTAGAAAAATGTGTGTGTGTGTGTGTGTGTGTGTGTGTGACAGAGATACAGAGAGATAGAGACAGAGACAGAGAGAGGAGTCTTCTAAAGTACTTGAAACTTGAGGTGTTTTATAGATCCCCCGTACTAACACCTGAAATGAAAACTGATAGTCTTGGAAGACAAGCACCACATTTAAGATAATACTCATTATTGTAAATTAAGGACTGATTCAGTAGGAATGGAACATCCAAATAAATCCTGCGGTAAATATCCAGTGACTAGTTGACATTGCAATAGCAGAAGTGGAGTGAAGCATCTCTTGTAGCATCAATGCATTTTACATGGGTAGGATATAGCAGTAATCCGATCAGCTGCAACTGCCACAGGAACAGACGGGGCCCTAAAAATAGAAGCGCTATGGTAATCTGTCTGGATTACTAAATTCAGTGACTCCTTGGCAACAAATCAGAGAAATGTTTGCAGAAAAGGATTTAAATATATCAAGAAGTTTTATCTGCATTATGGAAAGATCCATAAGGGCCCCCTAATTCCAAGCTCTTTTGTTTCTGTGTTGCTTCCAAAAATTAGATCTTCATTTTATCAAAATATTACCTCTCCAGATTTAATGGTCTTAAAAGACCATTACAGATAATGGTCTTAATAACAATAATAGCAATAATTTTTAAAATAAAGTATCAAAAAATAAATCATTATTATTATGTATGTTTCTGATTATTCAGGTTATATTCAATAATTGCTTGAGTAGGGGCAAGGATTCTTAAGGGATCTTAGGTTTGGAACTGGAAGGGACAATCAAAATCATCTAGTTAAACACGTTCACTCTACCAACAAGTAGAAGCTCAGAAACACAAAACCCAACTCTTCATGACACTTGAAGTTTTCATGATAGAGATACTAGCATGGTTTGCCATTTCCTTCTCTAGCTTATTTAACAGACGAACTGTAGCAAACAGTGTTAAGTGACACAGTGTTAAGTGATTTGCTCAGTCACACAACTAGTAAGTGTCTTAGGTTGAATTTGCACTCAGGAAGATGAGTCTTCCTGACTTTAAACCTAATATTCTATTCATCTACAGCACCATCCAGCTAGCCAAAAAGAATGAAATGGAGAAGCATTGTGTTATGTATTATCAGTCAGGTATTGTTTGAGAGACAATCTGAAGAATGAATTCCAGCCCCAATAAAAAAAAAAAAAACAACCCTTTTCTCTTCTCTATAAAATAAACATTATGTTTTGCATCTCAGCACATCCTTTAAAGCCCAGCTCAAATAATGCCTCATCTCTGAAGCCTAAGTTATTCTTCTTGAATGATTATTTTCTTCTGTACTAGTTCCCTTAGCCTTTTAAATTATATATATATATATATATATATATATATATATATATATATATATATATATATATATATATGTGTGTGTGTGTGTGTGTATGTGTGTGTGTGTGTGTGTGTGCGTGTTTAATGCATGTGTTTATTATCTGTGTAGGTTAGTATTTATGTAATCTCATCCTAAAATGTCATAAAATGACATAGGCATTAAAAGAGCAGAGAATATTTCTTATTCAATCTAACAAGTGTTTTGTAGAGGCAATGCAGCAGTATGGGTAGAGTGCTGAGTTCAGAGACCTGGGGTAGAATTTTGCATAAGAACAAAACTATTTTCCCTAAGGCAACTTTTTAAGATTTATCTAATAATTCATTGATAGATTACTAAGTGGATCTTACTAAATGATTTCCCCATGTTTATAAACATAGAAGTAAATAAATAATTGTGCAAACTATTAAATTTATCACTGATTGTCTATATACAGAAAGAAATGAGGGAGATTATGAGAAAAGGAGGAAGGAAAGGAGTGAAAGAGGGGAAATGAAAGAAAAACAGAAAGAGGCAAGGAGAGAAGGGAGAGAAAGAGGAAAAGAAAAGTAGAAGGAAGAAACAAAACAAAGAAGAAGAAAACAACTAAGAACAATAGCAATACTGATGAATCCACCAGCAATCAGAAATAATTATTTTGTGGAATCTCATAAATGAAGTAGTATCACAATACTCTGACTTAAGAAATTACTACTTTCCTCTAAAATTGCTATAATTTTTAAAAAATGGATAGCATTCAAAGTTATAGATAGATATCAAAGCAGTATGTCACATGGAGCAATATTATTTAAGAACTAATGGGGCAGCTAAGTGATATAATAGATAGAGAACTATCCCTGAAGTCAGGAAGACCTGAGTTCAAATATGACCTCAGAGACTTAACACTTCCTAGCTGTGTGACCCTGGGGGCAAGTCACTTAACCCCAATTGCCTCAGCAAAAACAAAAAAACAACAACTTATGAAACATTTAGGAAATGTCTATATGGAGGAAGTGAACAGCTATGATTTTAAAATTTAAAAAAGTGACTCATTCAGCCATCATCTAGGCGACTTTTTTGCACATAATATTTGTGCAAGTAATTAATGCATATAATTAATTCAAAACATGACATGTTTTGAATGGATACATACATACATATATATGCACATGTATATACATGGAATTGCTCCCACTAATTGCTTAAATTAGTTAAAAATCTTATTGGATTTGAGACCACTGGTAAGTAAATATAAACTCATTGTGAATATGAAATTATATAATTTTGAAATAGGATAGTGAAATTATTTCAACTGGGAGAAATTGCAAGCAGTTTATAGTATATTTGTTTAGGAAATAACAACTTCCAACTTCTACAACTGTATGACTTAAATAGATGCCAAACTCTTCCTCCCTTCTCCTTTAGCCTCCCTCCCTTTCTCCCTCTCTCTCTTCTCTTTCTGACTGTCTCTGTTTGTCTGTCTCTCTCACCCTTTATTTCTTCTTTGCATCCTAGTCTCTCTGCTTGTCAGTTCCTTCATTTGTAATATGTAATAATAATTCTAGGTCAGTGCTAAGATATTTTCCAGCTCTAAATTTATCATCTCATGGTACAAAATACATATGAATATATTCCCATTTTGTAACTTAGTCACCCTTCAAATACCCACTTAATATATAAATGCATGCATACACATGTGCATACATATACACAGCACATATCCCTATATATAAAATATATATATATGTATATATATATACATATATATATATGTTGATAGAGAATTAGTTTTGGGAAACACAGAAGCTCTGTGTTTAAGTACTGCCTCTGACACATACTTGCTTTATATCTATCTATGGACAAATTACAAATCACAGAGCTCTGGACCAATCTCTAAGATTACAAATTGGAGAGAAGAAGAAGAACTGCATTGTTAAAAACATTTTCACATGCATATTTTCCAATGATATAATAGGCTAAGTTTCAATTCTCTGTTCTCATATATCCTCCTTTTATCTCCACTTTCCTCCCATGATAAGGACCCTCCTACAAAGGAAAGTCAATTTCCTTTGTATTATGAAAGACCAGTATTTATATGAAATATATGAAAGACCAGTATTTAAACTGGTCTTTTTCTTTAATTCATCCATACACATTATGTATCATGTATATGTAATACATAATTTATGCTCACACACAGCAGTGATACTCGTATGTAAAGACTTACAGTTTTGGGTCAATGATGGAGTTCCTGAGACCCCAATCATTTTAGTATAAAGCAAAAAATATTTTCTTTGATTTTTTTTCAAATTCTATTGCTGGGATTGTTCTGTAGATATATAACAATGTCAATTCTATGATAAAGTAGAACCAACTTGGTCTTTATCAAGGAGTTCTATGTCTGGAAGTCTTTGTGATAACACTTCCTCAACTACAGTGCTATTCAGTGACATGGATCAGAGTGAGACTCCTATGTTTATTGATTTGTATGATGCTGCTTGTTTCTGCTCTAATTGAGTGCTACTCATTTAGTTAGAAATATCTAGGTTTAAGTCCTGATTTTTGCAAGACTGGTTGCATGGTTTTAAGTTACTTATTTTTTAGTGTCCTTAAGCTTTTTTTTCCCCCTGAGGCAGTTGGGGTTAAGTGACTTGCCCAGGGTCACACATCTAGGAAGTGTTAAGTGTCTGACACCTGATTTGAACTCAGGTCTTCCTGACTTCAGGGCTAGTGCTCTATCCACTGCATCATCTAGCTGTCCCCTTAAGCATTTTTATAATAGACAAATCTTCAACCAATGCAATCAAGATTAGAACAACAAAAACATTTTAACTATTAATATTCCCAAATGTTCTGACATGATTTTTATTTTTTTAGTTCTTTTTTATTATAGTTTTTTATTTACAAAATATATGCTATGCATGGGTAATTTTTCAGCATTGACAATTGTAAAATCTTTTGTTCCAACTTTCCCCCTCCTTCCCCCCACCCCTTCCCTCAGATGGCAGGTTGGCCAATATATGTTAAATATGTTAAAGTATAAGTTAAGTACAATATATGCATACACTGGCATGGTTTTTAAAAACTAGATTATTTATGTGTTTGAGGTTTTTTTTTTTTTGTTAGTTTCTGAGGAGATTGCTTTTTAATTTTTTTTTTTTTTTTACTTCAATGGAATTAGTTTCAAATCATGGCTCTTCCATTAATTGCCTATGTGATCTCAAACTGTCTCACTTTTCTTACCTATAAAATTAATAGGTTGGACTTGATTTTTAAGATTCTTTCTAAATATAAAAACTGGATCTAGAATTTTGTGTTACTTTAAGGTCCATTTAGTTTTAAAATTTAACTTTTCCAACAGTAAATCAAGAATCTTGAGTCTAACATTTCCTTGAATGTATAAATTTTAAGGAAGACATGTATTTTTCTTTTCTGAGTGGGTCAGTATCCAAATGAAAATAGTTTAAATATATTTTGGAAAATACAGAAATTACTAAAAATTCAATAGAAGGAGTTTAAGAGAAAATTCATGTTCAATGTTACTCAAATCTAGGAAAAAATTTCAAAGACAGGATAGCATATTTTAAGATAAAATAGCATTGTGTTTCTAGAATTTGCTCCAACATCCTTTTTCAGTTCCAATTTTTCTTAACAACTCTGTGACACTGTTGAACCTTTTTTTTTTTTTTTTTAATTCTTCTCTTGGCCTCCATAAAATCATATGATTCTTGTGACATGTATACATAGATATGCATGCATGTATATGTATTGTATTTATTTTTAAATGTTTTTAAAAACAGTTTATAGTTCTTTATTTTGTTTATTTTTTTAACATTACCACAATTTTCCCTAATAATTTTCCCTCTTTTATGCCTACAGAATCATTCCACATAATACAGCTTTTTAAAAAAAGTACACAAATAAAGAAATAGTAAAGGAAAAAATATCATCATAGATAATCAACATACTGAAAAAGTCTGGAAATACATGCAGTATGTAGCACTTGTGGACCTCTAAATTCTGCAAAGATATGAAAGTGACTTCTCATATCTCTTCTTGTGATTTACAATTTTGTTTTATTCACTTCAGATTATCTTTCTGCTTATGCTTTGCATTATTATTGTCACTAGGTATATTTTTGGCTTTGTTTATTTCACTTATTTAACATAGGTCTTTGCATGTATTTCTGTATTTATCATAGTCATTGTTTCTTATAATTCCATAACCTTATTTTATTACAACTGGATGAGCTTCTACTTTGTTTCCACTTTCTTTCACAGTTTTGTTATAATGTATGTGGGGACTATACAACTATACTTTAACATAATTGGTTTCCTCTGTAATCCTATGTATTTCATATTATGTATTTAAAACTATTATTCTGGGAACTGAGCTATATACTTAGCCAGACTTGCTGAAAGATCCATTACACACAAAAAAGTTAAGAACTCCAATCATTTTTTCTCTTTAAACAGTTTATCAACCCCCCCCCCTTGTGACTTCAACTATTACCTTTTGATTGATGACTACCAAATCTCAATGTAAAAAACTCTGATTTCCTTTTTAATACCTAATTTCATTGTTCTAAAAAAGTTACAAATATTATTATTTTAATATTGTTACTATTTCTAATCTCATCATATCTGAAGAGGTATCCTAGTACAACAAAAAGATCACTAGATTTGGAGTCATTGACCTTAGACAACATTTTCTTTTTCCTCATTTTAAAAATGTGAAATGGTAGAGTAGGTGAACTCTGTTCCCTTCAGTCTCTAAATATGTGATCTTTAATCTCTGCTGCCCAAGTCACATTGAAACTGAACAAATTCTGTGCTTAACCTCTCCTGATAAAATCAAATTCTCTTGTTCTTATTAACTAAAGCATGGGCTTTCACCTAAACTAACAACACAGAAGATATGCACTACAGGTACTCATTAGAAAATGCAATCATTAATCATCTTTGATTTAGTAATTGTCAAAATCTCAGTTTTTAGGCATCTGATATTTTAGTGAGAGAATCTATTGGATGTGTTAAGTATACATTTTTGTACATTCTATAAGTCTTATCCCTCTACTAAGTTAGATCATCAGAAAGCAAAGTGCCTGGACCATATTATTTCAGCCCCCTGCAGAAATGCCTTCATTGAGTTATGATTTAATGTTAGACCCTTCAACCTTTATAAAGAGTCTATGTAAGAATAGTCCACTTTAACAATATTGCTAATCCTTTGCAGACTATACTTGAAGGTAGCTCCTATTCTGTACAACATTCTTTGTACAATGACCCATGTAATCTGTTTCTGCTCAAGATAAATTTGAAGAAAAAAAGTTTATCCGCAGTTAAACCTGTAGGCTTTCTTTTGACACAAGATAAAAAGCTATGTTGGTCAATTTTGTCCCTTTTGCTTTAGCTGTTAGGAAACAGATCCAAATTCAGTGTCCAATTATAATGTTCAGTTTATTTTATCTGCCAGTTATTATCTATTGTCTTGGTTTTACACATTGTTTTTATTCTTAATTTCCCTGCTTTTGGTTGTTTTGTTTTACAAACTACTTCAAATCATCTTTGACTGAGGGCAGATGAAGTAAAATTTTAAGTGGATGGAATGGAATTATCTTCTCTAAACTCCCCCGTCTTATTTATTTCTATAATGACATCATTTCCTCAGTGACGCATGTCAAAATGGTAGATTGAGTTACATGACCCATGCTTTCAATTTAATATCCAATCAGTAACTATGTTTTGTTGATTCTCTCTGTATAATGTTTTTCATTACATCACCCCAATATTGGTTTAGATCCTTGTTACTTTTCCCCCATTTTCCCCCAATAGTTTTTCAACTGGTTTCCCTGTCTTTCTTCTTTGTTCGATCTACATACTAGTATCAGATTTATCATAAAAACTTCATATTGAATTTCCTTATAAATTTTCAGTGCTTCCAAGTTTCCTACAAGATAACATCCTAACTCCTTAATATAGAATTTAAGGCCTTTTATGGACTGATTTCTGCCTTTAATATATAGGTAATATAATTAGGATGGAAATTTCTCCATGATGTGAATCACACTTCATTCACACTTATTCATCTTATATGACACACATGCATTTCTTCTCATAAGTTTGCTAGTTATGATGATGATCCAATGCATTCTGGGGCTTTCTCTAATTGCTGTGACTTTTGGACACCAGGGACAGCAATGGAATATATGGATTACCCATCATTTAGCTCTTGCTCATAAAGTTGTTCTACAGTTTTTCAATTTCTGCCCCTCTCTGATGACATACATTACTTTTTCTTTATCCACTTCATCTTTATTATATAGCAATCTATGTCCATCTATCTTGAAACTATCTTTTGCCCTTTAAATGATGTCTTTTAACCTGTCTTAAAACTTTTTTTTTTTTTTGCTAAAGTACTACTTTAATTTTTTTTCTTTCCTTTTCACCTCCTTAAATATTTTATCCATTCTTTTAAATTAAGCTTGTCTTACTTCCATGAGGTATTTCTTGATAAATGTATCACACAGTTCTCTACATTTTTTAAACCTTTAAATTACTTATTATATGCACTAATGATATATCAATTATGCATAATTATTTAACTGTTTCCATGTATGGCATCTCTTTAAATTATAAACTCTCTAAATGTATAATTACAAAATTACAAATCTTATAAATAAAATTAAATTATGTTTGTAAACTCAAGAATAAGTGGTCTTTTAAACATCTTTATCTCTTATTATGCTATGCATATAACAGAAATATATAAATAGTGGATAACTGTCATGAGTTTTAGCAAATCTTGTTTTTCAAGGATATATATAAGATTAAGAACTCTGGGGTAGCAGAATTAATACAAATGTTAAAATTAGATTATCACTTTATAGATTACCCCTTTTCCACTTATTTTGAGATCATCCTAAATTGTATTTTAGAAGTTTCCCCATTTATCATGCATCATTGATGTATATTAAAATAAATTTAGTTTGCAAACTAATTATGTGGAACAATTTTAAACCTTTGTTTGATGAATTATTGCTTTTTCATTTTACTTGCTACATAATCACTTAAAACACTGATTGTAGCTTCCAAAAGTTCAATCTTAATAATGGAAGTATCTGGCTTGTTAAAATGGAAGGACTTTTTCTTAGGATTTTCCAACATTTATTTCAATTGATCTCAGCATGTGATACCTGTTTTAGCAGCTATATTCTAGAGAAGATGCATGAAATGGTATATAGGGCATAAAAAAGATATCTGGGGAATTTTGTAGATATGTATGAAGAATAGAGCAATACACATTTATAATGGGTTTAATGTTCTTTTATTCTCTAATTCTCTTAGACAAAATTGATATCAGTTGATATCAAGGAGACATCATATTCTCAGAATACTTGGCTGATTTGAAATTAATCAATGAATTCAGTCTGTCTTATTTTTCTTGTTATTGTTTTGCTTTTTGAAGCAGACCAATGACATTATGATGTTGAGGTCTGGGTATAGTGTCCAATATGAATTTAAAAGGCTGTACCACATGTTGGACAAAAGTAATCTGTTAGAATATTTAAGATGGAGATTTGTTTAGATTTGTGTTCCTCATCTTTTGCTTTGTGCTGTTATGATTCTGCTTTGTTTTTGGAGTAAAGAACATTCTTTGAAATGGGCATGCTATATTGAGTGGCCCTGTGCAATCATCTATGATATTGCATAATAAATATTAAAGTTCTTTTAAAATTCTCTTTTAAAGAGACCTTGAATATATTCTTGTATGCTTATTCTGATCATTGTATGAATGCTTGCTTTGTACATTTACTCTGCAAAATAGACTTTTAGGTATGTGTACTTTTGGCATTTGGGCTATGTGGCCAAAGCATTGGAGTTGTGCTTTCTGTAGCAAAGTATGAATGCATGATAGCTCTACTTAAGAGAAGGTCTTTGTGCTCTGTACCTTATCTTGCCAGGAGGTCTTCAGAATATTCCTAAGACAATTCAGATGCAAACAATTAATTGTTTTGTTTGGAGATGACAGAATATCCAGGTTCACAGGCATACAAAACTAACTGAAGTCAGAATTCTAAGGTATCACTATACACTTTTCAGATTGGCTAAAATAACAGGAAAAGATAATGATAAATGTTGGAAGGGATGTGGGAAAGCTGGGACACTAATGCAGTGTTGGTGGAATTGTGAACTGATTCAATCACTCTGGAGATTGATTTGGAACTATGTTCAAAGGGTTATGAATTTGTGCATACCCTTTAATCCTACAGTGTCTCTAGTTGGGTCTGTATCCCAAAGAGATCATTAAAAAGGGAAAAGGTCCCCCTTGTGCAAAAATGTTTATAGCAGCTCTTTTTTGTAGGTGGCAAGGAACTGGAGACTGAATAGATGTCTTTCAGTTGCAGAATGGTTGAATAAGTTATGGTATATGAAGGTAATGGAATATTATTGTTCTGTAAGAAATGATCAATGGAGTGATTTCAGAAAGGCCTGGAGAAACTTACATGAATTGATGCTAAGTGAAGTTAGTAGAACCAATAGAACAAGATTATATGATGGTCAACTCTGATGGATTTGACTCTTTCAACAATAAGGTGATTCAGGACAATTACAATGGACTTGTTATAGAGAAAGCCATCTGCATCTAGAAAAAGGACTATGGGGATTGAATATGGATCACAACATAGTTTTTTCACCTTTGTTGTCTTTTGCCTGCTTTTATTTTCTTTCTCATTCCCCACCCCTTTTTGATCTGATTTTTTCTTATGCAGCGCGATAAATGTGGAAATATATTTAGAAGAATTGCACATATTCAATCTTGCTGTCTAGGGGAGGGGGAAAAGGAGGGAGAAAAATCTGGAACACAAGGTTATGCAAGGGTGAATGTTGAAAACTATCTTTGCATGCATGTTGGAAAAAAACTATTATTAAATTTAAAAAAATAAAAATTAATGTTCCATTTTTTAAAAAAAAGTGAAGTCAGCAGTATGCAGCCTAACATTACTTTTCTCCCATTCTTACTCTCAGCATCTCTGAAATTTCAAACTAGATTTGGAAATGCATGCATCAACCTCATCATCTATGTGAACATCCCTGGAAAATATGCTGCGAAGGTAAGTCAACTTATCTATATTATTTAAACTTTCTTCATTTACTGTGACTTCTTTCAATTCTTAGGGTAGTTATTGCATTCAGGGGTTCTGTATTTTAATTCATACTTAGTCAGGAACTCTAACAGAATAATACATTGGGCCTCCAGCCTAAACTTGAATACTTTAAGAAATAGGAAATACACTATCTCATCAGGAAATTTATTTCATCTTGAAAGTCAATGATTGTTATCTAATCCAATTCTGTATAACGTGGGCTCCCACCTTTGATACTTCTGGGATCAAGGAAAAGATGAATTAATTGCTCTTTAAGAAATTGCAAGTCATTATCACTGAGGGAAGTAAAAAGTTATTTAATGGAATTTAAAACAAGAAAGAGGACTAACAGTCACCAAGTAATATATTAGCTGCATTGTGACTATGATTCAAAATAAAACATTATCAAACAATGAGCACTTATTAAATGTCTCTTTTCTTCCAAGTTCTTAAATAGTCAAAGAAAAAAGAAAGCAAAAATCTGTTCCCAAGGAGCTTATGTCCTTAGTAAAATAACAAGATAACAAGTATATATATGTATGTATAGGGAATATACTCACAAAATATATATGAAATAGTTTGGGGAAAGACCATACTGGTATTTGGGGGAATCAGGGAAAAAGCCCTTTCATGTAAAATATTGAGGCTTAAAGGGACATTATACATACTGAGAGGTGGATATGAGGAAGGAGTGCATTCTATATAGGCGGAACAACAAATGCTAAGCTAGGGAATCAAGAAATAGAATATAATGTGCAAGGAACAGTAAATAGTCCAATGGATGTATCAGAGAGTTCATTGAGGAAAGCAATATGTAGGAAGACTAGAAAGATGGAAATGATACAAAGCACCATTTGATGTTGGAAGAAGCAAAATAAATTTTGAATGAGGGAATTAAGTAAGAATCTGGAGAAAGGGCCATTATAGCTCAGATTAAAAGGTCCAGTAGACTTTGACAACTTTAAATATAGTAGGCATTGAAACAGCAAGTGGAAAGTCCTGGAGTTAATTAGTTCAGAGGTAGCCTTAGCTTTAACCACAGGAATTTTCAACATCCTTACAGTATGGGGAGTCAGAAGTCTGAATCTGAGAATATTGAAGGAATTTCTGCTGATAAGAAATGACAGGTTGCTGAGATGTGGACTATGTGAGAAGGAACTAATACAGAGTGAGTGCAAAAGCAGTGGGGCAGGAAGCTTCTGGATTTAAGCACTTTTGGGGTTTGAGATTCCAGGTTAGCGGGGAGAACTGAAGGAAGATCTGAAGCCAGAAACATACTCCCCTTCCTCCATAACTCCTGGATAAAAGGGAATTACACTAACAGACTCTTATTAAAAGCATAAAATAAAATGACCAGATAAATGAGAAAGAGCCCAACCATTGAAAGTTATATGGGAATAATAAATACCAGAGGTCATCTTCAGAGGAGGATGCTGAAGTTAAAAATAAAGTCTCTCCTATTCAAAGTGTAATGTTAAATGGTCATCTTTCTCAAAAGAATTCATAGAAGAACTAAAAAAGACTTCAAAAATGAGTTTGAGGAAAAACTAAAAAGAAAACCCTTAAAAATAAAAGAACAATCCAAGAACAACAAGCTCATGAAAAGAAAGTCAACCAACTAGAAAAGGAGATATAGAGCTTAAGGAAGAAAGTGATACTTTGAAAATTAGAATTGGGCAAGGAGAAGTCAGTGAAGTGATGAGACCAATAAAACAAAATATAAATAATGAAAAATAAAAAGGAATGTGAGATATTTAATAAAAAAACAAGAAATCTGGAGAAATATCAGGAAGAGAAAACATAAGAACAATTGTTGTAGCTGAAAGCTGAAAACAAAAAAAAGAACCTTGATATAATAATACAAGAAAAATTAAATTGTCCTGAAGTGATTAAACAAGAGAGTAAAATAAAATAAAAAAAAAATCCACTGATGAACACCTGAAAGAGATCCTATAAGGAAAACATACAGGACCATCATTGATAAATTTTGAAACCCCAAAAATAATCATCTATCTATCTATCTATCTATCTATCAATCTATCTATCAATCTCCAACTCATACTTAACTGTACCCTGCTTGATGGAGGTGGGAGAGCAGTATCAGTCATATTAATCTATTGTATTCGATATATGTGTATAAGTATATGTGTGACTATGTCTGTAGGGGCATGCATATGTATGCATACATAGATATATTTGTACTTACCTGTAGCCTGCTTGAGGAGAGAGGAGAGGGAAAGGGAATAAAAGAATAAAGTAAAAAAGTACACAGAAGAGCACAAAATAAAACTTATAAGGAAGCAAAGAAAAGATGGATAATTCTGAATACAATGTCTTCTATTATTCACTTTCTCGAAATGGAAATTTTTTTTTCCATATTTTAAATCTTCTCTATGTTCTGCCATGGACATAACATTTTTCTTCTTTTTTCTATAGTGTATTTAAATTTTAAATAAATATATGCATTAAAATAATATATAAAAAGAAGAAAATCCACCTTTAAAATAATTTCTATCTCTAAAATTCTAGGAATCTCTGCCTTTAAGCTACACTACTTAGACTCATAGTAAAGAACATAGGGTTTCAGTGCTAATTGAAGATCACATTGTTTCTAAATTGTTATTGGTAAGAATGGAGGGTTAATAGTTTATTTAAATCAAAAGCAAATGAGTGCTTTCTAGTAAGATTACTTAACACTTACTTATTAATATATCATATTATCTTATATTATCCTGGGATGACTATGAAGAAATCAGAGAAACTCAGGAAAGCGTCTATGAAACGATATAATGTAAAATGAATATTGTTTACATGATGATCACAACAATGCAAAGAACAGCTTTGATGTGTTTCAAGTCAACATCATAACCAATGGCAGTATGTGAGGATTGAGTATCTTTCCTGTCTTTTTTTAAGAAGGTTGATAAATTACAAGTACAGAATGAGGCATACATTTTAAATCATAGCCAAAATATTTTGCTTTTTAATACTTACTTGTTATAAGAAGGGCTTCTATTTAGGGGTAGGATGAATAGGGAAATTAAAAAAAAAAGAAATGACAAAACTTTAGAATATGAGAAAAAAGAGGATGCAAAGAGGAAAAAAGTTTATTATTATTTTGTTAAATTTAATATACTTAAAAAACAAGCATAATGGAAGTCCCTTTTTTCAAATATAATGCTTTTGGGTATTTTATCTATAAATATTTATTGATAATTATTGTTTATAAAAGTCTTAAAATAATTCTGGAAGAAGAGTCCTTCTCAGATGGATTCTAGAAGAGAAGTTTTCTCTTATAATATTTAACCTTTTTAAATGTAGTAGAGAAAGCACCAGTTTTAGTCTGAGGAACCTGAGTTCAAAATCCAGTTACATTAATTATTAGATGTATGAAATAGAACAAGTTATTTTACCTTTCAGATTTTTCTAATGTAATATCAGAGGTTTTAACTAGGTGTTCCTTAAAGTTCTTTTTAGTTTTAAATCTATGAATCTAAGTGTTAGTAAGAAAAATCTTCATAACAGACTCAATATGAATCATGGACCTTTGATAAGGATATTGTTGTCTGACTACTTTTAAAAATTAACATGCTCTTTAATAGAAGTATTCTGGAAAGGGCAGACATCAGGCTATTATTTCTTGGCATTTGCCTGCTGTCTAGTACTTTTGATTAGAAGAATCATGGTTTTAAAGGTGCTGTCTTAATTTTTCCCATGAAATCAATTCATTGACATTTGCCTATCACTATAATTGCAAGATTTTTTTTTGAGAGGTTGTGAGATGGGGAAATATAATGTCAAAAATTTTAGTCCATTTTGTGTTACTTGAAATTATTACCATGCAGGAGGAAAAAAGATTGAAATGATCGGGGTGAGTATATAATCATGTTGTTCTTTTCAGAGAAGTCCATTTACTTAGTATTACTAGATTGGTTTAACCAAATGGATGCTTTCTTTTACTTATTACAGGATCCTGACATTTCTGGGTGAGGAGAAGCAAAACTAACTGTGAATAAATTATCCTCTGTAGATAAGATGGGAATGGTGGGGATGAAGAGCTCTTAATTAGTGCTACATAAAAAATAGACTATACTATGCTATGAAATTTGTATAATAGGAATAATTCCCTATATTTAAGAGAGCTAATTCTGATGTAGGGATAAGGAAGTAAACCCAATAGATTATGAAGTGATTACTCTGAAGAAATGTTTTACCATAAAAGTATGTAGAAGGTTTTGTGTCATTGTTCTGTTTGCCAATGAATTATAACTATTAACTAGAGAAAACAGATTTTTAGATATAATGTTTAGTCTGATGAAAAGACTTTTGTTTTTTAGAAGAATCCATTTTTATGAATTTACAGAAATACTATACAGATCATTCTTATCAAATCATTAGAAATCCCTTAATCACTTAGAGGTAAAATTTTGTTAGCCCTGTTTGAATTATTATTGTGTTTAAAAAACTTATTTATTAAAAATATTAGTTACTAAGACTTTTTCACTCTTTAGACTGTCAATTCAATTTTGCAAATATTTACTGAAATATTATTTTCTATACCATTGTCTTATGTGAAACACAGAGATAATAATACAGAAAGCACACAGACTCCATAGTTAAAGGATTTGCATTAAAATTCTATCTCTCACAGTATCTCTCTAAACTTGGGTCAGTTAATTCCTTTCCCTAGGTTTATTTCTTCATCTGTGGGATAGAACTAGATGACTTCAAAGGTCCTCTCTTTTTAGATACATAATCGTTATGATTTACTCCTTCCCTTCAGGAAGCTTACAACCTAGCAAATTGTCTAAGATGAGCCCACAGATGAATATATCAGAAAGCAGAATTATAAGTACCATAAATGGAATGTAAAACTTTTGAGATTTTATTGTATTTTTGTTTTTTTCTTATAAAGACCCATCCTTTTGGTTGTTGCTGATGTTGCTGATTTTTTTTTTTTTTGTTGTTGTTATAGAAATTGTTGGTTTCTAACAAATTCTTGGAAGGAGAAATCTAATAGCTATTCTACTAGTTCTTAGGTGTGGCATATGGAGTGTAGGAAATGTCTGAGAAAAGAGATTTTAAAAATGATTATTTTATAAGAGATCACTACTAACAGTAAATAAAGAAATTAAAAGTGTATTTGACAGGGTTCCCTTTGCTAAAATGACATATATTCCATGCCTTTGGCAATGATGGTTATGAATAGAATTCATTGTCACAAATATTTTAACTTGTACAGATATTTAATGTTTTTAAACATAGACATTTAAGGTACACTTATGTGTGGGTAGTAAGGATTCATACACAATTCAGTCCTCATCAATTTTTTTGTCCCTGATAGGCTGCTGGCATAGAAAACTGTCAACAATTCAGAGAGATAACATGAGTGGCTTTGTTCAGGAGTTAAAACATGCTCTCACCTGCTCTCTGTGTTGGTAACTGAATTTTCTTGTTGGCTATTGACTGAGAGCAACAAGAGGGAAATGATGTCACTCCTGTGGTGGCTGTCACTCTTTAGTGGTTGCTACCATGGCAACATGGTTACTATGCCAACACAATGGTCATTCCTCCTTATAATTGACTCCCTATACTCTTTAAGTTCAAAAATACTCCTTGTCCCAGTGAGGACACAAGAAGTGCGAACAAGTTATTTTGGGTTCCATTTTGGGTGGGCATTTGCCTAAATGAGCTCTAAGAGGCTCAAAGCATCAGTTGCCTTCCTTTTTCCCACCCATCAGTCAACATGGGTATCCATTTTACCCTGAATTAAAAAAAAGTGATACCTAATCTTTTGGTGTTGGCAATTAGCTTTCTAAATATTTATAGCCTTGGTTTTACAAATATTATTATTTACTTCATTTCCTTGTTAACAATATAGCCAATCAACCTTTTTTAATACCATAGATTTCAGGGGAGAGATGGTATCAGGGTGCTAATGTGCATTATCATAAAGATTTTTTTCTCTTGGAATACCCCCTAATGAAGATATCACAGTCACAAAGCAAAGACAAAGGAAAACCTAAAATGTGAAATGAAGCGATTGTAGAGACCACTATATTTTTTTGCCTGGGAGATATAAGAAGTCTATGTTCTTTATGGAAGATTTGTACCAATTTTGGATGGTTGGTGGTTAGCTAACTTGTTAAGTGTGTTATCTTGGGCATTCTAGTATTGCTTATATTGTACTAAATGGATACTAAGATTTCTTTCAACTCTTAAATTCTGTGATTCTATGATTCTACTACCCTTGATTGAAACCTCTTTCAACCTTTTCCCTTTTATTTGCTATTTTTCAAATAAGAAGATAATGTTTTTTGTTGCTATATTTTGAACTGCTTTCCCTACAATTCACCACCTGTTTTTAAATTTCTGATAGCTGTCAATAACAATAAAACCAGAGCTTAGCCTGCTCTTTTCATTTAGCCCCTGATCTATCCTTTTTAAAAAAATTAACCTTTACATTTTTTGAAATTCTAGATAGTATCACAATGAACCCTGAAGACATTTTTTCCTCTGGTTAATTTTCTTTTCATTGATATTTTTAAAAGAATGACTGCATCCTTACCAAAACACCTCCAAATCCATGACTCTCTCAGACCAGGTATCATCTCATTGGGCCTGTGGAAAATTGAGCAGATTCTGTTTGTTCTCCACCAGAGTCATTACAACACATGCTGTGAATGTGAATGTTCATTAGCATATTATGGATCCATAACTTCTGCTTAAAAAAACCCAATGAAAAGCAATTACCCAGCATGGTGGAAACTATGTTTTAAGTCTTAACATCTCTTGTAGATTTTCTTTTCCTCTTTTGTCTCCTGCATGCTTCATTTTGAGAGTTTATTTGTCTTTCACTGAATAGGAAGCTGTTGTAGCAATGAATGGAGCTCTGGGTCTGAAATCAGGAAGACCTGAATTCAAATTAGGATTCAAACAATTAATAGCTGTGTGAGTCTGGGCAAGTCATTTAACATCTTTTCCTCAACTTTAAAATGGGGATAAAAATCGCACCTACCTTCAGAATTGTGAAGATTTGTAAAACTCACTTAGCATAATGCTTAGTATTCCTTTTCATTTGTCTTATGAAGATTTATTGGTGCTAGTTCTTAATTTCAGGTCACTGTTTAAAAGCTTATCTCATTGTAATTGAGTACTGAGGTTTTGCAAAAAGAATATAAAATGTATAGGGCCTAATAACTTAATATAACATCATGACTAACAGAAAATATTGCAAGGATACACTGATACTCATTAAGTATACGATTTAGCTAGAAGAGTGAGTAAGGGACAGAGGTTAGGTTGCTTGAAACTTTCTATCACAAGAATGTGCAATAATGGGCCTTTGGGATTTATCATACAATTTCTCAGAGTTTATAAAACTTTATTATAGAAATTTAATTCAAGTTCTTAGTATTCTCACCCAATAAAATCAATGATAGGCATTATAGTATCCATTTGATTGATTGTATTGAGAGGTCTTATGATTGAGTTGGGATAGACAGAATTTAGAGTCAATTCCTACTGTGAAATTCTGCAAAGACAATGGAATATAAATATAATTTCTTTTATTTTGAAGTGAGTAATTACAATTAAACTAAAACAAATTAATTAACCTTTGTATCACAAGCAATTGCCTAGAATTAATCACTAATTCAGAAAGGGGCTGTAATCTGCCGTGGTAGAAAAGAGTTCCCATACAAGGAATTCTATATGTCGACCAAATGATAAATTCTTTGTGTATTGATATATTTCCAATTTGATTTTTACTATTTGAGAATGATTAATTTTGTTATTAAAGCTTTTTATTTTCAAAACATATGCATGGCTAACTTTTTAACATTAACCCTTGCAAAATTTGTATTTCAATTTCTCCCTCCTTCCCCCTCAACTCCCTCTCCTAGACTGCAAGTAATCCAATATATGTTAAACATGGCAAAAATATATGTTAAATTCACTATATGAACATATAGTCATACAATTATCTTGCTGCACAAGAAAAATCAAATCAAAAAGAAAAAAAATGAGAAAGAAAACAAAATGCAAACAAACAGCAATAGAAAGACTGAAAATGCTATCTTTTGATTCACATTCAGTTCCCACAGTCTTCTTTCTGGGTGTAGATGGCTGTCTTCATCACAAGATCGTTGGAGCTGGTCTCAATTATCTCATTGTTGAAAAGAGCCACATCCATCAGAATTAATCATCATATAATCTTCTTGTGTACAAAGATTTGGTTCTGCTCATTTCACTTAGCATCAGTTTTTGTAGATCTCTCTTGGTCTTTCTGAAATCATCCTGCTGATTGTTTCTTGTAGAATAATAATATTCCATAACATTCATACGCCATAACTTATTTCAGCCATTCTCTAATTGATGGGCATTTTACTCAGTTTTCAGTTTCTTGCCACTACAAAAAGGGCTGCCACAAACATTTTTGCACATGTGGGTCCCCTTCCCTCCTTTAAGATCTGTTTGGGATATAAGCCCAGTAGAAACATTGCTGGATCAAAGGGGTATGTACAGTTTGATAACTTTTTGAGCATAGTTCCAAATTGCTTTTCAAAATAAATAGATCTATTCACAACTTCACCAACAATGAATTAGTTTTCCAGTTTTCCCACATCTCATCTCCTCCAACATTCATCATTATCTTTTCCTGTCATCTTAGCCAATCTGACAGGTGTGTCGTAATATCTCAAGCATTGTCTTAATTTGCATTTCTCTGATCAGTACTGATTTGGAGCACCTTTTCATATGACTAAAATGATTTCAATTTCTTCTTCTGAAAATTGCCTGATCATACCCTTTGACCATTTATCATTTGGAGAAAGGCTTGAATACTTATAAATTTGAGTCAGTTCTCTATATATTTTAGAAATGAGGCCTTTATCAGAATCCTTAAATGTAAAAATATTTTCCCAGTTTATTGCTTCCCTTCTAATCTTGTCTGCATTAATTGGGTCCGCACAAAAATTTTTATGTCAAAATCATGAATCCATGTCTAATTTATCTTGGTATATGGTGTTAGTATATGCTGTATGGTATTGGTATATGGTATAGATCAGTGCCTAATTTCTGCCATACTAGTTTTCAATTTTCCCAGCAGTTTTTGTCAAAGAGTGAGTACTTATCCCCAAAGCTGGGATCTTTGGGATTTTTATTGCATCATGATCTGAGAAAAATGCATTTACTATTTTTGCCTTTCTGCATTTGATTGTGAGGTTTTTATGCCCTAATACATGGTCAATTTTTGTATAGATTCCATGTACTGCCAAGAAAAAAAAAGTATATTCTTTTCTGTCTCTATTCAATTTTCTCTAAAGCTCTATCATCCCTAATGTTTCTAGAATTCTTTTAACTCCTTAACTTCTTTCTTATTTATTTTATGGTTTGATTTATCTTGAGAAAGCAAGGTTGAGATCCCCACCAATATAATTTTGCTGTGTAATTGTTCTTGAAGTTTTCTTAACTTCTCCTCTAGGAATTTGGATGCTATACCACTTGATGCATATATATTTAGTATTGATATTATTTCATTATTTATGGCACCTTTAAGTAGAATGTAGTTTCCTTCCTTATCTATTTTAATTAGATCTATTTTTGCTTTTGCTTGATCTGAGATCAGGATTGCTACCCCTGCTTTTTATTCATTTGAAGCATAATAGATTCTACTTTAGCCTTTTATCTTTACTGTAAATGAGTTTTTTGTAAATAACAAATTTTGGATTCTGGCTTTTAATTCAGTCTGCTATCCACTTCCATTTTATGGGAGAGTCCATCCCATTCACATTCCCAGATAAAATTATTAATTTTGTATTTCCTGCCATCTTGTTTATCCCTAATTATATTTTTCTCTTTCCTTTCCTCCTTTCCCTCCTCCCCAGTATTTTGTCACTGATCAACCCCTCTCTCAAAAACTCTCCTCTTTTGTAACCTCTCTACCTTTCTTATACCTTTCCCTTTCTATTTTTGTTCTCCCTTTTGTTAGCCTGCTCTGTTCCTTTTCCCCTTCCCCTCTTACTTCCCTATAAAGTGAAACAAGCTTCTCTGTGAAGCTAAATGTGTCTGTTATTCTCTCTTTGAGCCAAATCTGATGAGAGTAAAATTCACACTATGCTCATCCCCCTTACCTCCCTTTCTTCTATTACATGAGATGTAATTTATCCCATTTTGACTCCATTTTCCTCTTCTTCCAATAGAATCACTTTTCCTCCTCTACTTTCCTTTTTAAATCATCACAATAAAATCAAATTATATCTGCACCCTCTAAAATATACCCATAATAGAGATACAGATCTCAAGAATTAAACATATCATCTTACTATATAGGGATATGTTTTTTAACTTTTAAAAGAAAGTTATTTTTTATTTCCTTTTTACCATTTTATGCTGCTCTTTAGTTTTGTATTTGAAAATCAAAATTTTTATTCAGCTCTGGTCTTTTCATCAGAAATAGATGAAATTTATCTGTTTCATTGAATGTCTGTTTTACCCCCTGAAAGATAATGCTCAGTTTTGCTGGATATTGATTCTTGGCTGCAGTCCAAGTTCCTTTGCCTTATGGAATATCAGATTCCATGCCCTTTGATCTTTTAAAGTAGAAGCTTCTAGATTGGGAGGCAGCTAGGTGGTGCAGTGGATAGAGCACCAGCCTTGAATTCAGGAGGACCCGAGTTCAAGTCGGACCTCAGACACTTAACACTTCCTAGCTGTGTGACTCTGGGCAAGTCACTTAACCCCAGCCTGGGGGGGGGGGGGAGAGAAGCTTCTAGGTCCTGGGTAATCCTGATTGTGGCTCTTAACTATTTGAATTGTTTCCTTCTGGCTGCTTGCAATATTTTCTCCTTGATTTGATAATTCTGAAATTTATCTATGATGTTCCTTGGAGTTTTCATTTTGGGGTATCTTTTAGGAGGTGATTGGTGAATTCTTTCAGTGTTTAATTTACACTCTGGTTATAGGACATCTGGTTTTCCTTGATGATTTCCTGAATTATGATGATGTCTAGGCTCTTTTTTTCATCATGGATTTCAGGAAGTCCAATAATTCTTAGATTGCCTTTCCTAGGTCTATTTTCCAGGTCAGTTGTTTTTCCAATGAGATAGATATTTTCCATTTTCTTCTATTTTTTCATTTTTTTTTTCATTTTATCTGACTGGTTCTTGAAGTCTCATTGAGTCATTCATTTCCATTTTTTCAATTCTAAATTTTAGTGAATTATTTTCTTTAGTCAGGCTTTTTTTTTTTTTTTTTTTTTTTTTTTTTTTTTTTTTTTTTTTTTGCATTTGGCCAATTGAGGTGTTTTGTTCATTGCATTTTTTCCATTTCACAAATTTTGTTTTTCAATGAATTAGTTTCTTTTTCATATCTACTTTGTAAAGAGTTAAGTGTTTTTTCTATTTCATCAAATCTATTTTGTAAGTTTTCTTCAGATGATTTCTGTTTTTCCTTGTCCATTTCCTCTTGCAAAGATGTCATTTCTTTTTCCCATTTTTCTTCTAACTCTTTTTCTCTTTTTTCTTTTTTCTTTTCTTTTTTTTTTTTTTTTTTTGGAGGCTGGGGTTAAGTGACTTGCCCAGGGTCACCCAGCTAGGAAGTGTTAAGTGTGTGAGACCAGATTTGAACTTGGGCCCTCCTGAATTCAAGGCTGGTGCTCTATCCACTGCACCACCTAGCTGCCCCTCTAACTATTTTTTAATATACTTTTTGAATTCTTCCAAGAGAGCCTTGTGAAATGGGGACCAACTCATATCACCTTTTGGGGCTTCTTCTTGAGATGATTTGCCTTTTCGTATCCTCAGGGTGTGAGGTTCATTCTCTTTCTCCATAAAAGCTCTCTGTGTTCAGAATTTTTTTTTTTTTTTTTGAGCATTTTTTAAAAAGTTGAGAGCTGCTCTTAAGGCAAAGGGGCGACAGTTGCTTAAGTTTTTCTCTGACTTCTGGTGCTGTGTAGACATGGCCAGGTCCCATGTTCTGGGGTTCAGGGGCTCACAATTTGTCTTTTGTGGTTGCTTTGGGTGTCTTACAGCTAATATGCTGATCCACTGTCTTGTAACCAGGACAGAGGTTACAAGAGCCTTGTGGTAGATTCTCCAGTGTGGGGGATGCTGGAATGCCCTGGCTCCCTATTCCAGCTTCTTGCTTTAGTATCCCTATACTGCAGTCTGGGTTTGTCAGCCTCTCCCCTGCCCAATTGAAACAGACCTTTTCTGAAGTTTTCCAAAGTATTTTCTTCTGGAAATATGTTGTACTCCAAATATTTGTGGGTTCTGTCACTCCAAAACCAGTTCAGAGGCTTAATCTGCTGTTAATTTGAGTAAAGCTTGGAGGAGGTCAGATAGATTTGCCTCTACTCTCCATTATGTTGGCTCTGCCCTTAAGAATGATTAACTTTTAAAATGACTAAATTATGACTTGGAAAAATAATTTTTGTATCAAAACCTTCTTATTAAAGTTCTCCTGTTTTGCTTCATTTTAGTGAGGTGATCCTAGATTCTTAACAAATGTTTCTTAACAAATAAATTCTAGTAGTTTTCCTTCAAAGTCTAGTAGGTTTCCTACCAAGTTGAAAAGACTATGAATAAAGTCATAAGGGAAGATAATAGAATGTGTCTGTCAATTGAATACTGGCTTATTCTGATATGGAGAGGCTGATAACCAGAAGATTGGATTCAGAGTAACAAAATTTTCAGCCACAGCTTTCAATAACACTATGTAGAATTTCCTGATTGACAGAAGCTCCTAACCTGCTGAAAACAGACTGTTTCTTGAAGTACAAATTAAGACTTGGTGTTCTGAAGGTAAAGCACTCTGAGTTCATCATATTGTGCTGTAAAACAAATGCATTATGTGCTCCAAAACTTTGTCACACAATCAACAGGAAGTCTTCAACTCCTACATGCCTGATTTGCACATTTTCATCAGGTACTTGTAAATGCAATCAAAATAAGCCACTATGATTTAAATTTCTAGGCATGATTCAGCCACTTGATTTTAAAAAATCATCTATTTCATATAAAATGAACATTTAAAAAAAGCCTTTTCAAATATCAAGTTTCTGTTTGAGGAATACTAGTTCATTTTAAAATTATCTGCATTATTACCTGTTTAGGATGTTGTAGAGCAGCAGTTCTCATTTTTATTTTTTTATTTTTATTTTTTTTTTTGTTTCATCACCCTGTTAATCTCTTAAAAATTATTGAAGATCAGCTCCCTCCACAAAGGTTTTTGTTTATGTGGGTCATGCCCCAGAAGCATTACTATATAAGAAATATCTTAGTATCATTAAAAACAGTTTTGACACTTCTATAAAGACCTCAAGTATGACCATAGATCTTTGGACCATACTTTGAGAAATTGTTGTAGAAACTTTTTCTACATTGGTGGGAGAATAAACTAGACATAATTTTTTTATACCTTACCTTTCTCAGACTTTTAATATAATCATTAAAAAAATCACAATAAAGCTACATTTTGCTAATTCATTTAGTCATCCAGTACTAACAGATGTGAAAGGTACTTAGCACATTTTCACATAATACATACATTAATTTATTTATTCACTCATTATATGTAAGGTTTTCCAGTCTATAATGATGAAGACATGGTCCCTGCTATCAAAGAATTTACAATCAAATATAGGATATAAAACATGTGTAGTATAATATATAATATAACACAGAATATCAGTTCTGTATGAACACTACAAATTAAGTTCTATATAAATGCAGAGGAAAAAATTAACATTTAAAACCCAATAGTTATGGATACCAAGGTGAAAGTAACTCTAAATTTAGCCTTGAAGGCTTAAAAGGATTGAGAGAATAGAAGAGAAAGAAAAATAATATGTCATGTAGGGAGGTATTTGTGTGTATATGTATGTGTATGTGTGTATATATATATATATATATATATATATATATATATACATATATATATATATATATATATGTGTGTGTGTGTGTGTGTGTGTGTGTGTGTGCAAACACATATATTTATATATGTCTATCTATATAAATCTAATGAATATATACAAATATTCATTTTAATATCACATGTATTCTTTCCTTTAAGAATCAAATATGTACATATGCTTACAAAATTAAGTATTTTCTTAATTTTTCTCTTAGTTTTTTATGCAATATTTAAAAAAATCTTTTCATAAGCATGCATGGGGGAAAAACAACAAAACAAACTGAAGACAATTTTACTAAATACACAGATATGACTTGCTTAAATTAGAAACTCAAGAGAATGGGCAGTGTAATTTCAAATTATATATTTTGTAGCTCATTAAAATTTTGTCCAAAGTAGTATTGAATGAGTTTATAGTGAAACTGATGAAGTAGATAAGTGTTCATCTTTTTGTACTGTGATAGCAAACCAAATTCTTTATCCACATTCTGTAAATTAAGACCTTTAAAATTTTGTCTATCAGATTGGTCTTGCCTACTATAATCATAGATTCATGATAATTAACTTTTATGAATAAAATTGGCTTTTTACTCTTTTTTTTTTTTTGGATACTAGGTGTCTTTATTTCACCTACGTTGAGTGCAGTGGACATCATGATCAAATCCCAATGAATAATACTGGATTTTCACCTGGGCTCTTTCTGAGCTGAGAAAATTCACACTCTTCCTTAGGCAGGCTGATGGCTTCATTATCTGATCTCAGGCACTCATCATAATTATGCTGGTTTGATTGTGGACATCTGATTAGCTTTAGCATTACTTGAGCTCAAAACTCCCCAACTTAAGTTATCCACCAGCCTTAAACTCCCTTAGACAGAGATTATAGTCGTGTGTCACTATTTTTGCCTAAATTTCTAATTCAAAGGAAATGATTAAACTTCTAAAAATAGTTGGAAGTCATTAAAATCTGGGAATATATATTCTGAAGTTTTAGTGACAGGTTATTTATAAGAACTTTTAATAACCTCACTTAAGTTTGGGAGTTTTAAGCTATTATAGCATGGCAAAGTATAGTCATTCTGGTTCCTGAAGTATGCACCATGAACATCATATCAGTTCACCTAAATAGGGGCAAATTGATCCAGGTTAGAAATAGTACAGAAATAGCATTGGAATTGGGTCAATGGTGTTGAAAGGCTGCTGCTCTTCCAACTTGGACAGGATTAGGAACCTAATGGGACAGAAAGAGAGACACAGAGAGACAGAGAGAGACAAAGACAGAGAGAGACAGAAATACAGAGACACAAAGAGACACACACAGAGACATAGAATTAGCAGACAGACTGAGACACAGAGACAGAGATACATAGAGAGAGACACACAGAGAGACAGAGAGAAACATACAAAGAGACATAGAGAGCTACACACACATAGGTACACAAAGGTAGAGAGACAGAGAGATATATAAAGACAGACAGAGACACACAAACAGAAACAGAAGAGACATAAAAAACAGAAAGAGATATACAGAGATAGTGACAGACACAGAGACAGACAGAGAGACAGAGACAGGCAGAAAAATAATGAGACAGAGACATAAATAGAGAAAGATAAAGAGCCAGAGCCAGAGCCAGAGCTAAATATAGAAAAATAGAAAAGTAATGAAATGAAAACAGAAAGAAAAAAAAAGGAACAGGGAAGAAGGGGAAAGAAGAGAAAAGTAATAGAAAAGAAAAATATTGCTTTTTTTCACATTGTTAGGACAAGAGGCCTCCACTGCTTTATGTTCTTTCAAATGCATGGATAAAGCAAAGGCTCTGAATCTAGTAACCTGAAAAAATGGAATACTGATTCTGGGATTCTTGAAAGAATCCATATTATATCTTAATTCCTACAATTAAAAAAAGACAAATATTTTGAGCCTAAGTCGGTTCTGTAGGAAACCAAAATCTCTAAGACAATTTAATTGTCATTAATTGCTCTCAGTGTTTCTAAATAGTAGAATCTCTCTTATAATGGCAGAGATTCCTTGAAGATAAGTGAAATCTCATGTAGTCAGCTGGCGTCTTATTGATTATGTAGCTTAAGAAACTGAAAAGTTTTTTAAGTTCTTATAAATGGATTATACGGGCCACCATCCAGAAATGTATATTTTAAAATACCTATATCAATAAAACAGGCTATATTTTACATTAAGTACTTTAATAAATCAAACATTCATAATTTAACCTTTTTTGGAGCAATAGGATCTTGATTCAAATCTTGGATTGGCTACCTACATTTCATATGACCTTTAGCAATTTATTTAACTTACCTGGGCCTTAATTTTCTTGATTTCCTAAAATTGAGCAATTAGATCAAATGACTCTATGGTATTTTATTCTAATCTTATGAATTTCATTCAATTTAACTAAATGTACATTTAGATGTGTGGAAAATGACAGTGTAATGAAGAGTTTTCTCAAAAAGACTGCTGTCTATATTAATACAAATGGCAGTCCCATTAATATAATTTGGTAGGCATTTTTCAAGAATAGCTATTGCCAAAATATTTGTCAGTCACATTTCAGACCTTTTGATGATAGAATTTTCTGAAATTAGATATAGTTATAGACCATATAATATATATGTACAAGTCAACAAGAGGACCCAACAATGGCTGGTGGTACAATGAATAATGAACATAGAGTCTGAAAGCCCAAATACTAATCCTGCCTTAGATAGTGACAAGTGTGTTGTCTTCTGTGTCTTTTTCTGAAAAATGAGCATAATAAAGTACCTATATCATAAAGTTATTATGTGGATTAAATGAGATAATAAATACAAAGCACTTCACAAATTTAATTAAGTAAATGGTGTTTTAGATAATTAATAATGATAATAATGATAACCATAATAATATTTGGTTTGGAAAACCTTGACAGAGTTTGTGTTCCTTCAAGAAACCAGGGTTATAGTGAGGCAGAGCAGGACTTTAGTGGAGATTTAAAATAAATAATAATCTCAGAAAAGAAGAAGTCATTATTAAAGCGGAGGAGCACACTTCTGAAAGTTAACTAAGACAATCTCATCAATAATAACACTATCTTTTATATTTATAGGAAACAGAAACAAAGTGAAAGAATAGAAAAATGCAGACTAAAGAAGTGATTCTTAAGGTACATATTAGTAGAATATCAATTCCTTAAAGGGTGTTGGAAGTAAAACTCTAATGCTGGCAACCCTCTTAGTTCAGGTTTGGTGCTGAGATGAAAAGAGGCACTTGAAAGTAATTGCATATATACAAAAGGAAATTTTTCTTTTTCCTGACACAACAGAGACATGCAAAAGGATAGATAATATGCCATTTAGCCTCTCTGAATTTCCCCCATACCTTTTACTCCTACTTTGTTTTCTCTATAAAACATTCTGTAGTTCATCAGGGTATGTGACTAATGCTCTTAGCGAACCACCAAGACTGAAAGACTGAAACTCTTCTTGACTATGATGTTTTTTGCCCCAAGTGACCAGGAAGCTACTTTTGGGAAGCTTGGACCAATCAGGTCCTTGTGTCAACTCTGTTTTCTTGTAGATAAAGACTTCATTTATTGTGTGGGAGAGGAAAGCTGTGTCAGGAAATAATGGTATTTTCACATAGGAGCTGTTTCAATTTTGTCATTTTATATACCTAACTCAGTGCTTTGCATGGAGTAGGCTTTTAATAAATGCTGGTAAAATTAAATTGAGGAAATGTTATAGTAGATTTGGAGTGACCAATCCTTTGTTGAATCCTGGCCATCCTTTTACTTTGGGCAAGTCACTTAACCTGTCTAACCCTGGAATTCATCATCTGGAATATTTTGAGATTTGACCTCTAAGGTCTCATAACTCTAAATCTATATTCATTGATTTTATGAAAATTGCTTCTATGAATTAAAAATCGAATTACAAAATATTTATTTTTGTGGAAAATGACATAGTGGGATAAATTGTTTTCCTCCTGCTACTGCTGTCCCTAGCTGGCCTTTTAGCATAGATACATATGGATAGCAACAACTTGATAGTGATATGGTTTATCATTTTTGCATCCATTTCCTTAGTCAGTTGGATTATTCCTTTTACTAATGATATACTTGTAGATCCTGGAGTAAGAATCAAAACACATCACAAAATTTACATTAGATGCTGTCATCTGAGTTAATTTGGAAGATAAAGTCTCTTGTGAATACCTTCTTATAAGAATACCCAAGAGCAGAGCAGGTTATTTCTATTTGACAAAAGAGACATCAGAGAGAAGGATCTGTCTTAACATTCTTATACTTTCCAGGCAAAGAAATATTACAATTCCTATGACATATTCTTTAGGAGTTAATGAATAGGTAAGGTGTTTCAAATTCATCTTCACAGAATACTGTCCCTCTAGGTAACAACCTTAGCTCTCTGGTCTTCCTAGAATGGAAAAAAAAATGAATGGAGACTTGAGTTTGTGAATCATTGCTTATGATATGTATCTGATGAAGCTTAATTTTTCTATTTTCAGAAATATAAATGGTCTTATAGAGATACATAGGGCCAAAAGGAATATCTTTTATCTTTTTTGCTTTACTGGATGTTACAGCAGATGGACTTCAAAACAAATGGTTATCAACAAAGCCTACGGGAAACTATATCTAGGTAAGCTATCTAGCATTATGCTACCATCCATTGGTTTATTATTTTTGTTTCTCTTGTAAGAGGAAAAATCTCCACTTAAAAAAAGTTACTGACTTTTAATCTGTTTAAAATAACTGATAAATAATATAATTGTTTGGTTGTGCTACACTGGCATTTTGCCTTGATTCTCTAATTTTCAAAATTATATCTTTCTCAAAAATGTCTAAGGTACAAATAGAAATTAAAGCCAACATGATAATAATAGTCTCTATAAGAACAACAAAACTAAGTTATATAAATTTTATTCTGAAGGTGCCCAAACCACAACAATTACTGTCTTAAAATAAGAGTTGAACACTTGTTAGTTTTATTCTCATAGTGAACTTGTTTATTGTACAATATACATTGGAAATAATGGAAAGCAACATAATACGATTTACTCTCATGTCTTTATAGGTCAGAATACATAGAGTGATTGTGAAGGTACTGACTTTACAAAGTGGGAAATCTGTGCCAGACACCAATCCTTTCAGAATAGGAAGATCAGTCCTTCATGAGCCACTGAATCTTTCCAGGAATGGGGAGAAGCCATGGTGATGATGATGACTGGGCATATGTCCAGTGAAAATGAGATGAAATTTGTGTTTTTTTTACATGAATGTCATAAATTTATTTTGTTATGTTAAAAAGCATCTGATGATATCTTATTTGCTCATGTTATTGACTTTGAGACTATGGAGGTATTGTTTCTCATAGCACAGGAAATATACATATTTTTGAATAGACATTCATTTTTTAGAAATTTCATTTTTTCTTGCTTCTTAATAGTGCTTCTTAATAGCTGTGACTTTTTCCCTTTTTTTTTTTTTTTTTGGGAAAGTGCCTTATTTGGAAGAAGAAATCATTACTCAAGGTGACACATGGAATAGGTTTTTCTTATAATGCCAATTTGCTCTCTCATTAGGATATCTAATTTTTAGTATCCAACTAATATAATCAGGTACCTGAATTTTAGATGCTGAAATCCAATATATTCATATTTATGGTTTCATAATCAAGTCCATTTTTATGGGAAGTTATTGTAATAGACTTTGAAATATTTTAAAATAGAATAATACATAGCCATTCTTTAGAATTAAAATATGTATGTTTTGTGTAGAAATATACATATGTAAAAGCCTTTAACATCAGTTGAGAAAAATTTTAGATCTAGTTTCATTTTTAATTCTATTTTCTCTCAAATAATAAAAACAAGTCTTCACTGAGCCTTTATTTCATTTTCATTTTTATTTTTTTCACTATAAAAATAGTGAATAAAACTTTATTACTTTAAGAAATTTTGGCTCTTTGCAATATTTCCCACAACATATAAGTTGATTAACCAGACTTCTTTGACTTCTGTTCTCAACTGCAAATATTGTGGAGTGAAAATTCTAATAATTTAATTTCAAGAAGCAAAAATTACATGTCTGGGGAACTCTTTAATGCACACTTCATGATAATCACACAGTATACGCATTTTGAAGTATATATTAATCAGCAATTTAAGCCATTTCCCATGGGAAAGTCCAGAAAGGTCCTGACCTTCATTGTTTAGGAATATTTCAAGGAGAATAATGTATGTATGGAAATTGTTTAATTTTCTTGTTAGTAGAAGATTGGAATGGTTGATGCCATAAATTTATTTTAAATTCCCATTTTTTTGTTCAATATTGTTGTTGTTAATATAATATGTTAATGTTAGTAATGTTAATATGTGTTAATAATAATGTTAAATATCAATTTTGTTCAAATAAACTGGTAGAGAAACTAATTCTTTAAGAAAATTCTCAAAAAGTGTTAATTCACTCCATCACCAAGAATTTTACCTCAGCCTTGTTTTAGTTCTCTTTTCTTTCACTAGATCTTCTATTACCATGATCTACATACTACATACTACTATACTCTTTTCTTTCTCAGCCACCATCTTGTTTTCTGTGGTTCCTTTTAAAATTGATTAATGGTTGCTTCTCCCAGATGTCAAGAAATCACCAACTATGATCACTTCCTTCCTTAATCATTGGCCATCTCCTATCATTACTTTCTTTACAATTATATTTATTCCCTCACTTACCTCCAAGTTCTGGATGTATGAACCATGATCAAATCAATTCTCCCAATGGCTCCTAAGTGGAGTGCCTATGGCCCTGTTCACCCTTCTCAAAACTTTCTAGACCCAAGTGATCTTTTTTCATCTGCACTATATGTGCTCTATTCCCTTTCATAATGTAAGTTCCTTAGAAGAGTAGACTTTTGTAGTCATTTTTTGTAGTTGTAGAAATATTACTGTTTTACTTTTGTCTTTATCTTTGTGTTATCCTCAGTGGTTTGTGGTTAGAACGGTGCTTGGTACAAATAAGTGCTTAATAAGTAATTTTCATTCATTCATTGATATACTTGAGATTACTTTTTATCAATGCTTTGCTATTTATCTGGACTATATAACCTTTATTAGAAATATTTGATACAAAGATTTTCTTTCTGACTCTAGTATATTCCTTTTCCAAATCATCCTTCCAGTATTGTAAGAGTAATATTTAACTTTACACTCTATATAACAACCAAAGTAGCCTTTTGACTCAATCTTATACTACTCTTTCTCATCTTTGTTTTGGGACTCACTGGCCCCATAACTTAAAAAATATAGAAACACCATTTATATTTGAATTTTCCCTCTGCATATCATATCAAAACTTTAATTACAAGATTATAAGAACCTATGCATATCATATCAAAGCGACTTGAGGGCAGGAACTCTGCTCTTTTTCGTAGCATCATAGATGTAGAGCTAGAAGGGGTATTATAAGGGGATGGGAATATAAATTTGTTAAATACCTACTATATGACAGCTACTGTATTAAGCACTTTACAGGTATTATCTCATTTGATTCTCACAGCAAGACTCAGAGGCAAGTACAATTATCATTCCCATTTTCCAGTAAAGAAAACTGAGACAGAGATTAGGAACTTGTCCAGAGTCACTCAGCTAGTAAGTATCTATGGGAGACCATATTCAAATTTAGATTTTTTTCTGATTCTAGTGCTCTACCTACAATGCTATCTGTTTGCCTTATGGATTATTTGATCCAACTTCCTAATTTTATGCATAAGAAAACTGAGCCATGGAAAGTTTAATCAGAAAGGTCACATAAATCATGACGGAGTAAAGATTTTAATCTAGGCCTTCACTTCCAACCCCTAAATCTATATGGATTTTTCTACAATCCAATGTTCTGTAAAGAGATATTATACTTTTTATCTCCAATGCCCACTATATACAGAGCTATTATAATGTGTATAGAAGATAACTAATAAATGTTTGTTGAATTTGATAATTTATGTAGTAAGATCAACTTTATCTGAAGAGAAAAAAGTCACTGGTGAGTTAAACCTTTATGAAATTACTACAGTAGTGGTTGCCAAATAGAAAAGATAAAAGAATGGCTCTTTAAAATAAAGTAAAAATGAACTGGTGCAAAGTGAAATGAACAGAACCTGGAGAACATGCACATAGTAGAAGCAATATTATGCAATAAAGAACTATGAATATCTAACTTATTCTCAGCAAATAATGATTCCCAATGATCCAGAGAACATACTGAAGCATATAATTTTTTGTTTCATTCTTTTTCTTTTATTTCTTGTTCAAAATGACTACTATGAAAATGTTTTATATGATTGTGCATATATAACCTGTAACAGATTGCTTACTGTCTCATAGAAGGGTGGAATAAAGAAGGGAAGGAGAATTCAAAACTTAAAAAAATACTCAAAAGTTAAAAGTTATTTTAACATGTAATTAAGGAAAATATGTTAAGTTAAAAAAAATAAAATAAGGTAGAAGTAAAAACAGTTGCGAGAATTAATAGGGGATTTTGATGCAAAGTTTGCCTGAATTCTAAAGTGAGGTTTTAAAAATGTTCTTATTCCAGTTTAAGAGTTAAAGTTTAGATACATTATAGCAGAGGTCAACAAAATATAACAGGGCCAATTCCTCCCTTCTACTTGTTTTTGATGGCCCAGTGAACCAAGAATGAGTTTTGCTTTAAAAATACAACAATACTTTATTTAAAAGCTAAAAGCCTTGTCAGTTCATGGTTGTACAAAAGATGATAGCAGGCTTATAACTTTGAAATTCTTGGATTAGGATATCTTAAACAAAATCACTGGAAAAAATGGGTTAAAGGATAAAGCACTGGCCCTGAAATCAGGAGGACCTGAGCTCAATCCGGCCTCAGACACTTAATACTTCCTAACTGTGTGACCCTGGGCAAGTCACTTAACCCCAATTGCCTCAGCCAAAAAAACAATTGGGTTAAGATTAAACAATTATTAAGGATTTGTGTAAAAGTATTTTCTTTGAATGCCTATGTAATTCATAATGTAACATAAATACAAGTTTTAATTTGCCCAGTATTTCAAAGATTTGCTAATTTTGTCTAAAATTCTACAACTTTGAGCCTGCATAATAGGAATAAACCCTTCCATACTGATAGAAAGTTTCAAACTTTCCAATAAGGAAATATTTAAGGAGACTTGGTTTTTCCTCTTTTTCTGATACTTTGTCATAAAACTGTGAAGAATGCAAAGGAGGAAAATTTTATTTCTTTCCACTATTTGCTTATCTTTTTAGATGCCCTTACTTGATTAATAGAAAATGAATTCAAGTCAATAAGATTTATTATATGCCTTCTGTGTGTCAAGCATGAGGTAACGTTACATAGTGCATACAGACCTGGCTTTAGAATTATAGATAGCCTAGATTCAATTCTTGACTCTGTCACATACTGGTTGTGTTATCTTGGATAAATCATTTGAACTCTGAGACAATTCTCTAAGACTATATATTATAGAATGGTTGCCAAGATGCATAGGTAAAAGGAGTTTCCATCTGGGGTTTCCTTACATCAAGGAAATCACAGGAAAAGATACAAATAAAAATATCAACAATCATAAAACATTAATAAAACAACAAAACAACTAGATTGCTAAGGATATAGATAAAAATTAAATAGGTCCTGTCTTCAAGAAGCTTATATTTTCCTAGGGAAAGGGTGAATGGAGAGTAGGAAGGGGAAACTAAAGAACAAAACAAACAAACAAAAAAAGCCTTTAGGCACAGAAAGACAGATGTAGAAATATGCCTTTTTTTAAAAAAAAGAATCAGTATATCTTATAGTGCTTAGAAGTTTAACTAAGTGAAATTGGAAAGAGGCATCAAGCTTGTTTGAGCTTCCTGCAAGCCTTGATTTTGAAGGAAATGCATATGTATAATCACATGTGTAAAACAGCTTTAACATGCCTAAATTCTTTTTTTTTTCAGGATGTTGGGAATTGTTCTCTCAATCACAGCTGTATCAGCTGCATACTAAGTAGATGCTGACATAAAGAAGGTAAAAAAAAAACAACAAACATCTGTCAGTACGGAATATCTTGTAGTAAAATATTTTGAATTGGAGAATCATAAGCTGCAGAAATATTGTGAAGGATAGGGGGATGAAGAGCAAATCTGACAGTTCTAATTTTATACTGTGTTGTATGTGTGTTTTGTGTGTGTGTATTAATTAACCTTGTAATGCTTGCTTTCTCAATGTGTGGGTGGACTAGAAAGAAGAAAATTTTGAAATAAAAATTTAAAAAATGAATGTAAAATTATATGTGTATATAGGTGTATGTATATATATATATATATCATGCACACACAAACACATAATACACACACACACACACACACACACACACACACTATATTTCAAGGTCAATTTTTTGCCCTCTTTCTAATAAATCACTCAGTCCTAGCTACAGTACATTAAGTGGTAGCCTAATCAGTAGACAGAGATGATCTGAAGTCTGCCTCAGTGAATGATAAGCTGGAACTAAAGGCATTTAAGCATCTTCCAGCCATTTCACATGGTTGATTGTAATGATTGTTGATTGTAATGATTGTTTGAGCCATTTTATATTATGAGAGATGTCAAAATCTGTGCTGGCCATGGGTTCACACATTGGAGAAAAGAAAAAAGAAGGGAAAAGAGAAAAAAAAAGAGACTCACTGTCAGTGAACAGCAGTTAATAAAATTTGTAGTTTTTTCCTGTTAGATTAGAGCAGCACTTCATCTTTGTTTTCCACCTCCCAACTTACTACTTCTTTTCTTTCTCTCATGTCTGCCTTACCTCTTATTCAATACTCATTATTTGTTCTCTAGGATTTTATTTTGTGAAGTGCATTGTTTCTTGACTATAACACTTTTGAGCTACATTTTCTAAGCATTGCTATTACATAAATTTTCATATGCTTCATATTATAAAAAGAATGTTAGGCTGATCTCAAAATAAAGTAGAACCATTATTAAAAGGCACAGAAAATGACTAGGTAGTTTGATCAGTGATTTACTTAAGAGACAGCACAGTGGAGAAGAGAGAAATGAAAGACTCAAATGATTAGGATTCTTCTATTGCTAATTTCTGTGAATTGATTCATTATCCTGGGCCCTAGTTTCCTTCTTCATCTGATGGCGATACACTAACCATCAGTACAAGAATGTTGTGAGAACCACACTTTGTAAATACTTGATGTCATAGAGAGGATATTAACTAGTTGATGAGCAGTCCTGTTTTTGAGTTGTCTCTGTTATTTATAAGTGGAATGGTTTTTGGATGAGTTTTATTCACCCCCTTCCTTCTTTGATGAAGAGGAGAACTTAAAGTGTGGAGCATAGTTCATATGATCAAAGTCAATTGTGCTGATTAGTTTCTTAGTTTTACTGAAAATATGTTTTTTTAATTTTTGAAAATCTTTGTTGAAAATGATATTTTGTTGAGTAGTAGAGGAGGACATGGATATATTTATAGATATGGATGATATAAAAACAAGATATATTTTAAAAACTGCAATATGCTATACTTTAAGATTTGGAAAGTACTTCATATATTTTACCTCATTTGAGACTCACAACTCTGAAAGGTAGATTCTATATATATATATTATTATCTCTATTTTATGTCAGGTATCTGCATCTCATTGAAGTTAAGGGAATTCACTTCACCTATCTGTTTCTTCATCTGTGAAATGGGAAAGCTACCATTTGTTTCACTACAATCTCCCATCCCTATTCCCAAGGATCAAACAAAATAATTCCTTTAAAGTGCTTTGTAAACAAAAAAAGAATAACATGAATAAAACTGCTACAATTGCTATTTATTATCTAAACTAAGTATGATATTGTAGGAATTTTCCCAATAAGTAGCTATTGAATATTATCATAAGCAATTTGATTTCTAGCCTTAGTTAGCTTTGTTTTTCTTTTCCTTCCACATCTGTAATTCTTTCTACCTTCCTATTTCATTTACCAACTTATTTCTTTTGCATTGAAATTCTGAAAACAATGTATTCTTTAAAAATTTCTTTGGAATTATTTTTGCTATTTCTTTATCTAGCACAATATTAGGCACATAGAAAATACCTGATATTTTTTGTCTCCTCTATTTCTGTGCCATGAATATTTCTCACATTACTTCTTGGACTTTGAAGATAAAATCCTTGATAGCAAGGTCTTATTTGCTCTTGATTTTTTACTGATTCACTGAAATACTGAAGGATTTGCTTAAAGTTACATAAGAAAGTAAACAAAAGAGCTAAGAATATAAAACAAGTTTTCTAATTCTAAATCCAGTACTGTTTCTACTATTTTGAAACTACAAATGCAAATCAATTAAAGTGTGCATCACAGTGGGGTTTCCTTTTCTTGTTTGAATAAACTTTCAATATTGCTCTCTATTCATTCATAATATATTAAGATACATTTATATAGTCTTGTTTCATGTAATTTAATTCATTTGTGTGTCATGGCATCACCTCCTTGATGTCTTGGATCTTTTTGAGAAAGAAGGACAAAATAACAAAATGTATTGAGAAGTTTTATTGTATTTTTGATCACATAAAACTGTAAAGCTGCCTCCAAATATGCCTTCAAATAATTAATTTATCAATTAATTTTTATTAAGTACCTGTTACATGCCAATTGTTGTGTTGGTCCTGGGGATAAAAAGACAAAAAATTAAACTGTTCTGCACTCTAGGAGATTACATTCTATTCATGGTGGGGAGAAAGAAATTTATATATATAAAAAAAGCACACACACATATATATATTTATACACATTTGTACATATCCTCCCCCCCCATCATATATGGAGTTATTTGGGGATGGTAAGATAGCATCTGAGGAAATCAGAAAAGGTTTTCATACCCGGGCTTCTTAAACTTTTTCTACTTTTTGCCTGAGAAATTATTACAGAGCCCCAGGTATATAGATATATAAAATAAGTACACAAATTAAATATTTACTAATAATAAATCATAATTTAATGACCCCACATTAAGTTACAGAACCTATAGGGGATCAGGAACCACAGTTTAAGAATCTTTGTCTTTTGGTAATCTTGTCTTTCTTTCTTTCTGGCAAAGTCTGCCTCATATCTAATTAAAAATATATGATTGTTTATTTGGTATGATTTTGAGTTTGCGAAGAAGTTCATCTGACCAAATATATCTTTTACCTCTTGACTATATAGCTAATCATCTGAAATTTTCACCATTGCACTCACTCCTTAAGGATATGGTGGCTATTATAGCTTTTAAAAAATTCAAATTATCAAAGCATTATTTTGCTTGGGAAATACAACATAATAAAGCAGTTTATTTTCAAACCAAAGGATATTCTATTTATAAAAGATCTAAAGATATATAAAAACCCCTCTATTTTATAAAAGATGAAACTGATGCCCAGAATGGTTAAATGATTTCCTCTGCTTAAAACTCCTTAACTAATTTCTGTCACTTGCAGAAATAAGATCTTGGAAGAGGGACACAGAAGGAAACTTATATAGTTAGAAAAGATAGGCAGAGGTCAAGAGTGTAGAGGTCCTAGTTGACAATGATGGGCATATAATGAGGATATTCGAAATGCCTAGTACAAAGGATTTACCAGGAGGAAAGTTAGCCTGCTTTGTGATTTTACCTAGGTTTAGCTTATAACTACTAAGTATTCATGCCTCTTTGTGTATCAGAGAAGGTAGGGTGTAGGAGAAATAGCATTAGTTTAAATTAGAAGACCTGGTTTCAAATCCTCCCTCTGACAAATCACAATCTCTTTGGACCTTAATTTCCTCAACTATGAAATTAATCTCTCTAGGATATGATTTTACAAACTCTCTGGAGTTATAGATTATTAAGGAATTTTCAATCTGATCCTAGTTTTTCAGATGAATACACAGTTTCAGATAGTTCAAATGCTTTGACTAATATTTATTAGCTAGTTGTTGGCATCTCTGGGATGAGGATAAAATAAAGCCAGCAAATATGTGTAGAGAGAACATTGAAATAAAGAGAAGAAATATATCATGTTATTTATTCCAATTCAGTTTTTAGCTTTCATAATTACTGAATTTCTTTTAGTTTCTAGGAACATGAATTTGTTATTTATTTTTCAATTCCTGAAAAAGGAGGTTTTACTGACATACATCACACTTCACAATAGATTGTCTAATAGAATATTAACTTTGATTGAGAAAAAACAGAACCTATGGCAGAAGGTGCTGTTGAAGAGTCGGCTGCATATTTCCCCTCTTTGGGATCACTGCCAGATGGTGACTACAGTGGAAGTACAGAATAAAAACACATGGCAAGACTAGAGAGAAAAGGAATTAAACCGTCTCATTAATAGCCATAGGGTCTATTAATACAGAACAATGAAAAAGAACTATGATTTTCTTTAATGCCTCATCCAGGAATATCATTTTATGGCCATTGGTAGATCTCTAGGTCCTTTTTTCCAGATAAAAACATTCATGGTGTACTCTGGAACTGTCAAAATTCCAGGGGTAGATATGCCTTTTGACGATGCATCCCAAAGGCATAATTTGATAATTAATATAATTTGTAATATTTAACATAGCATAAAAATGAGAGAAGTCCCTTCTACACACCAATTTACCTTTCTCCCTTATCAAATAAGGACATCTGTACTACTTGTGACTAGGTTTTTTCAGGTAGAGGTGGTCACTATCTACTGGGGCAAATTATAGCCAACAAAGATTAATGATAAAGAGTCAAGTTTAAACTTTGTCCAATTTGATATATATACACAATATTGATATATATATATATATTCATATTACATATACACTGTATACATATACATAAGTCTGTACCAATATATATGTATATATATATATGTATGTACATATATATGACATATATAAGCAATGTATAATGGGTGTACATATATGTATATATTGTATATATGCATGTGTATATATCTATATGTGTGTATGTATTCATAGCCTCCACAAATTTCTTCTCCAATACCTCATTGTCATATGAAAGGAGAAGTTTAGTTTACAAAGTCAATCTAAGTGGAATTGAAATTTGGCAAGCTCTTCTAGACTAGAAAACCTGTTTGTGTTTTCATTCATTTATTCATTGAATACTAAATTCACTTTGTCCATCATCTATCTATATCATATTTATCTTCTTTATTTGATTATATACCCATATATTTATTGTTATTTGTTCTTTTATTTGCTTATTTCTTCCTTAGTATCTTTGCTTGTTTGCTACAGTTTAAAATATTTATTCATTTGTTCAAGTTGGACAGACTAGTTTTGCCTCTAGAAGACCAGATTAGCAGTCTGAAGAGACTTATTATGATGTAGTTTGCTGAGTAATGAACTCTGACTCTCACAATTTATAAAACAAAAAACAAGATTATGAAATTCTAAGGATTTGTGGAGATTGAATCCAATTAAGGTGGGTAAGCAAGAGATAAGAGCTGGTTCTGGCCAACAACTTGATTCAGATTTCTGACACGTTTGCTGAGTAACTCTGGATGAGACATTTCATCTCTTGGTTTCCAGGCAATTTGCTAAGATTGTAAGTTACAGGAAAGGTTTAAGTGGAGGAAAAAGTATTAGTGGAGGAAATCTCTCTGAGAATCTGTTTCTCTGTCTTTGTGCTTTTTGTATCTCTGTCTGTCTGTCTGTCTCTGTTTTCTCAACCCATAAAATCATAGATAAAAATTAACAAAAAAAGCAAATTCAATAAGCACAGAAAAACCTACTATGTTCTAGATCCTATGCTAAGTGCTAGGGATACATGAAAAGTAGACACAGTCCTTGCTTTCAAGGAGCTCACACACTAATGGTGACATCCTCAATAGTAATAAAAAATTATGAGAAGAGGAGAGTTTGGAAGGAAATGAATTAAATTAAAAGTTAATTAAGTTCAGTTTTACATATGGTGGATTTAAGATGTCTACAGGACATCTAGTTCAAGATTTCTATCAACACTTAGAGGTGTTAGACTAAAAATAGAGAGATCTGAACATTATGTGCACAGAGATGAAACTTAAAATCATGGGAACTGATGAGAAGTATTATAAAGGGAGAAAAAAAGAAAAAGAGCCAGCACACAGCTTTGAGGTATACTTACAGTTAGCAGGTATGACCTGGATAAAATTAAGCAAAGGAGACAGAGAAATCAACAAGTGAAGGCCACAGTGAAAATAAACAACAGGGAAAGCCTGTTGCATGATTTCATGCAAGAAGGATAGATAGAATGATAAAAGATATGATCAGATAAAGGAATTTTGGAGTCCATGAACATGGATATGGAATATTTTGGGTGATAAAAAGATAAAGTAATAAGACCTTTTCTATGCATAGCTATGGAGGTATAAGGAAATAAGTCATGTGAAATGAGTAAGCTGAGAAATTGGGAGGTTAGTGTGCTTGAAGAAATAGCAGCATACATGTTAAAGTCTTATACCACGAAGTTAGGAGCTGGGAAAGAGAGATAGATGGGGAACCAGAATTAACCTTACTGAGGAAGGAAGGTGAGAGGCTTTTAAACAACTCCCAGAATCTTGAGGGGAAACATATGGATTGACAAATCTCAAAGGAAGAGAGGTTCCTTAGTGGTAGTGCTGGAGGAAGAGTCTAGAAGTATCAATGGGAAGCATCTATCAATATTTAACTTTGCCACCATGAGCAGAGAGTTGGGAGTATAAATGAAAATCCAGTCATCAGTAGAGTGTCAAGGTTCATTAATATTCTATTTCCTTTCCTTTGCTACAAGTTCAGGTAAAAATAAAATGTAGCCCAAGATTGTTATTTAGCACTTAATGTTATGTCTGGCATAAACCCAATAAATATTGATTAATTGATTAAAAGTAGGAAATATTCAATTTAATATTATCAAACTAATAGACATATATCTGGGGCATCTAAGAAAATAAAGTGTGTATTCCAGGAAATACAATTTGAAACAAGAAAAAAAAGCTAAGTGTTTTAAAGAAAAGGTGATTCTTAAGATAAGTGTTTTGTAAAGAAAAGCACAAAGTTGAAAGTTATGATGTAAAAATTTGTAAACTTAAAGATAATGCAAATTAAACTATAAACTCCTCAAAGGCAAGTATTGTTTTGCATTTTCATTTGTACAGTGGCACCTAGCAAAGTGTACAGTAAGTGCCATAATAAAAATTTATCCATTGTTGCTGTTCAGTCGTGTCTGATTTATTGTGATTCTCATTTGATGCTTTCTTGGCAAAGATAATGGAGTAGTTTACCATTTCCTTTTTAAGTTCAGATGGGTCTTCTTGACCTCAATCCCAATGCAGAATCTAGTTTCTTGATCACCAAAATCCCTTATCTTTTTGACAACAATTAAAGAACAAGTAAACATAGGGACTTGGTCTATTGGCTAAGGAAATGATACTACCATACAGTCTCTTTGAGTTTAGTAAGAAGTACAGTCCAACTGGGTCAAGGAAGCCTTAACATGGATTAGTCAAAGGGATACTGAGTTTACAGTTAGAGGACTGGATTTCTAATCCCAACTCTATTATTTACTTCTATGGATTTGGGTAGTTCACTTAACCCTTCTAAGCCCCAGTTCAATTCACTAAGCATTTATTCAAAACATATTGGGCACTATGCTAGGCAGCTGGGTGACACAATAGATAGAATTCTGGACCTTTTGTTATAGAGAACAGAGTTTTTAAAATCTAACCTCAAACTCTTACTAGCTATTGGACCCTATGCAAATCGCTTCTGTCTGCCTCAATTTCATTATTTGTAAAATGGGATAATAATCATACCTATCTCTTAGGGTTTTTGTAAGGATAATTAGTAAAGAGTTTAGGAAAACCAGTTAAAAGTGTTACAAAAAAATATCAACTGCTTTTATTATATTAGTCATTTTGTATCCTTATATGTGAAATGAGAGGATTGGATTAGACCAGTTTTAATGTCTATTCCAGCTTTATAACCTGGTCTACAGTTCTTCCATGATCTCACTTGATGTAGCTTGCAGGAGTTGTGGATGACAAGACCCAGACATTCATAGGAAAACTGAAAGGAAACATCACATATACTATGTGATAGGACTGTTGGCAGTTTGTGTCAAACCTCTTTGGCATAGTAGGTATGCCTAAACCTGCACCTTTGGTCTCATTTGTGTCGTGAAACCAGTCTTGAATTTTTGAGAGATCAAGAGGAAATTGGGAAGCAGGAGAGAAAGGCAGTGTTTCTTCCATGAAAGGAGCTGTGATATCAGACTCAAATACTATTTGTATCTTTATGTTATAACCCATGGGATTGCTTTGGTCCATCTCTAATGCCAGTGGGAAAAGGTCACAGAGGAATGATCTCCTAAATGCTTCTGATAAAATAGTAATTAGAGGTAGAAAGGACAGATTTGATTATGACCATTCTTCTGTCAGGACAGGCGCTGAGTATAGCACTCGAAGAGGCAATATTATTATGAAGCAGCAAAATGAGCAACAACATGCTTCCCACTCAGCTGTTAGGACATGTGTGGGAGGGAGACTCTTGTATACACACTCATGTCACATCAATATGAGTAGTCTATTAGTAATTCTGTTCTGTATCTAGTTCTGTCCATGGCTCTATTGTGTTCAGTATCTGTACAATGGACAAGTGGCAAGCAGTCCTTCAGCTTGAAAGTCCTTCATTGCAGCAAAAATTATGCTGAGCTCATTCCACTCTAAAAATCACTATAGATGCATGAAAAGAATGAAAACACTTATCACACCCAGGACTCTGAAATCAATGGCTAGGCCTTAGTGAGCAGTTTTATTGTTTCATATTTTAACTCAGTATTTTCTTCTAGAAAGAGGTTGAAGGTTTGAAAAGAGGTGGTGGGGAGGATAACCCAAATGGTTTTAGATTCTGTGCAATTTTGTGGCTTTGTAGTGTTCCTTGCATTGAACTTGTCTTCTTGGTCTTGTTCTTGTCTTTGTTCTTGTTCTTCTATTTCTTCTTTCTTGTTCTTTTCTCCTTTTTTTCCTTCTCCTGCTTTTTATTTCCTCCTCCTCCTCCTCCTCCTCCTCCTCCTCCTCCTCCTCCTCCTCCTCCTCCTTCCTTCTTCTTCTTCTTCTTCTTCTTCTTCTTCTTCTTCTTCTTCTTCTTCTTCTTCTTCTTCTTCTTCTTCTTCTTCTTCTTCTTCTTCTTCTTCCTCTTCTTCTTCCTCTTCTTCTCTTCCTCCTCCTCCTCCTCCTCCTCCTTCTCCTTTTTTCCCCTCTTTTCCTCTTTTTCTTCTTTTTCTCCTCCTCCTCCTTCTCCTAAAGCATTCTGAATTGATTTACACTTGGGCTTATTATATTTGTTTCCCACTCATGACTCCTTTTTGTCCAAGACACTATGTGATCCTAGTTATATAGATATATAAAATAGGAATACAAGTCAAATATGTATTGACAACAAATCATAATTTTGTGACTCCCACATTCAGTTGTGACATTGTGGGTTCACAAATCACTGTTTAAGGGATTTAAAAGACAAGATGGTAACTCAAATGGTGTAGTGAATAAAGATCTTGTATAGGAGGAAGGAAGACTTGCATTCACATCCTTCTTAGATGCACAGGTATCTTCTTTCTTTCTTTCTTTCTTTCTTTCTTTCTTTCTTTCTTTCTTTCTTTCTTTCTTTCTTTCTTTCTTTCCTTTTTTTAATAGTAGGCAACTATAAATTGGGGAGAAAATATTAGAAGAGGGACTAATCAATGAAACCACAGTGCTAATTTCTAACTATCTCTATATCAATTTAAAGGGGCTTCATCTAAACTTACCAAGGCATGTATTTCTTGGATGTTGTCAACAAATCTGGCACAATATCTATTGGTATTTCTTTTGTAAAGTCAAGGCAATGTGTAGTAGGGATAAAAGACAAAAAAAGTCAGAAGTGCTTTAGAGTTAAAGAAGTAAACATTGCTATCTCAGTTTGCTTATTGCAAATGATTATTATTTTCTTCTGATTGACATAATAATGAGTAAATTTGTGAGTTAAATCTCACAGTTTAAGGTTTTTTTTAAAGTAACTACAGATTGGGTGATTCATTTGGAGAAGAAATTATATATTTGGTACTTTTTCTAATGTATAAAAGCTAGGGAAATTAGGGACTAAGGAGATAACTTCATGTGAGGGATAGAATGATGAATTTGGAGTCAGGAAAACTCAATTTTAAATCTCTTAGATGCTATGTGATGCTGGACAAATCACAACCTCTTTCAGCCTCAATTTCTTTCATGCAAAATATGAACAAAAGCAATAACAATTCGCTCATAAGATTGTTGAGAGGATTAAATGAAATAATATATGCATACTTAAAAGCATTATATAATTAAAAGCCATTATATAATTATTATTATTGGTTTTTTTGGGGGGGACTCTGTTGATTATAGAAAGCTGTGTTGTTCTCTTATTGTTAATAGGCACTGATATTGATTATGAGCTCCCAGAATCTCTGACAGTATGAATAATGGAGTGGCTCTCATATTAGAGAGTATTTAGAAGCACATTATTTTTAAATGTTTATAGCAAATGATATGAGTATAGTAAATGAAATGAGTAGCTCTGCTGAACCCTTTTCTTGTAAATGTAACATCCTTGAAATTAAACCTGGGTAACAAGGTATTTTTTCCCTCTTTCTTTTTAGTAGCCCAGTCTTTTGTAAGCAATTGGATTTACTTTTTAAACTTAAAGTCATTTTTATTTGGCAAGTTACACTTCATGATTTATTTCTCATTAGGCTTTCATTTTATCAATGGAACAGATAAAATTATGCACGTAAATGTACCTATCCAGGAGCTGGAGACTTTTTTTCTTTCTTTCTACATGCTCATATTTGACCTCTTACCTGAAGAAATGGCTACCAAGGGATGTTTTATAAATAATATGTATGAAAAAAGCAGCCTGTACAAAGTATTATTTAATCTTCTTAAGGACTTTTAGATTTCTCATCATCCAGTTTCACAAGTGATAATGTTGGCTGAAAACCCTGCCCATTCAGCTTAACTTCCCTCCTATCCAAGATAGAGTTTCCTATTCATTTGTTAAGTTGCTTAAGTTTCATGCTGTTAAAAGTGAATTTGGATGCACATCCAGCACAATTTGATATACTTGACCAGTCAACAACTGACCCCCCTAACCGAGCTCCTTCAAAGAAAAGTTTAAATGGTGAATAGCTTTCCTGTGACTGAGCTGCTCTGGGCCTCCTTTCCATGTACTTTTTTCTCCTCTCATTTCTCCCAGGAATTCCAGTCTTGCCATTAAGCCATAAAGCATGACAGCCACAGGCTGTCCAAAATAGCATCTTTTCTTTTAGAGTTGTCTCCTATCAGAGTTCTAATGGACCTGATCTGTGTATCTGGCCTTGTCTATTTTATCCCTGAAGCTTCAACCTCATTGTATGGCTCTTCTCAAGTCCACCAAATAGATCCAAACTGCTTGAGAATATCCCTGCCTTCAACTTGTCACTAACAAAGTTTTTCCTCCTAACATAAGAGAGACTTTTTCAATTTCTGGACAGAAGAAAGACCCATTCTTTAATCAAAATGCTCTTTCCTCCTTCCCCCAATCCTGCATAATATTGTCAAAAATACTTTAAAACTCACAGTAATGAAAAAGAATACCATACTAGGTAGCAAGAGTTCAAAATCATTACCCCCATGCCAATCTGGGCAATTACTTGGATAGGTTATTACAGTTTAGAAAGTCTATATAATGACAAGGCTATACTGTTCTATCTTGAACTGGCTAAAGGTCCTCTATATAAGATGATCCCTTGAGCTTATTCCAGCTCAAAGATTCGTGATACATTCAATGAGCATGTCTATTGAAATAACATTTGATACTGAATGGAAATCATAATGAAGTAGATTCATTCCAGATTCTTTTTAAAGAGGCTTACTTATTTTATTTTTTTTCATTTCCCCATTTTATTTTATTTTATTTTATTTTATTTTATTTATAATTTTTTGACAGTATATATGCATGAGTAATTTTTTAAAAAAAACATTATCTCTTGTATTCATTTTTCCAAATTATCCCCTCCCTCCCTCTACTCCCTCCCCCCGATGACAGGCAATCCCATACATTTTACATATGTTACAATATAACCTAGATACAATATATGTGTGTAAATACCATTTTCTTGTTGCACATTAATCACTAGCTTCCGAAGGTATAAGTAACCTGGGTAGATAGACAGTAGTGCTAACAATTGACATTCATTTCCCAGTGTTCCTTCTCTGGGTGTAGTTGTTTCTGTCCATCATTGATCAGCTGGAAGTGAGTTGGATCTTCTTTATGTTGAAGATATCCACTTCCATCAGAATACATCTTTATACAGCATTGAAGTGTACAGCGATGTTCTGGTTCTATTCTTTTCACTCAGCATCAGTTGATGTAAGTCTTAAAGAGGCTTACTTATTAAAGTAAAAAAAAATCTTGTCATACAACTCAGAGTTTTTCTTCAGTTCAGTTTATGATGAAAAAAGATTGTTATATAGAGAAAAAATACTTATTTAGGTATGGGCTAGATGACTTGCCTCCTTAGGACTTTTTTGACTCTGAAATTGTGCAGTTCAATTCATCCATTTTCAAGATTGTATGCTAAGGCACTGAAATACAAAGTCAAAAACAAAATAGTCCTTGCCTCCAAGGAATTGCCTTTTTACTATTATTAACATTAACATGTGTCTTTATGGCTTCAATAATTTAAGCAAGTAATAGCATGATACTTAAAAGTGTTGGTCTATTTTTGCTTTTACTCAGCTTTAAAAATTTTTTTGGAGAAATAAAATATTTTGGTTATTTATTAATAGTCATCTATTCCTTCATCCATCCATCTATTCATTCATTGTATGGTTTGTTTATTCATTCATTTGTTAATTTATATATAGATATAAGCATTTGTTTATTCACATATAAATGTATCTTAGCTCTTTAAACAATTTAACAATTCTAAGAAAAATTTTAATGTAATAATTTTTGTAGCAAGCATTTATATCGTGTCTACTATATGATAGTCATGATACTAAATACTTTGAAAATGCTATATTATTTGAATGTCTTGTTTCATTGTCAGGCCTTTGTTGAAAACCTGAAGGAAAACGTAGTTTTTAGTGATACTTTTTCAGTTACTTTATTCTGAGGCATAAGTATCATTGGGACATTTTTCATTTCTAGGTAATTGCAAACCTTGAAATGTAGTAACAGAAGCATTGTTTCTTTAACAGACCTTTGTCAAGAACATTTCTGTAAGTCCAGCTCTGTTTCTAGAAAAAACTTCTTGTAGTTTTATTCCTCTTTCAACAATTCTTTTCAGGCAACAAGTAAAGCCATTCACCTCGAGGTTGTATAGCTCAGTATCTTTTTAAAGAAAAATAATTTTTTTGTTTGGTATTGTTGTTTTACATAGAAAGAGGAGCATAACTTCTAATAAAGCATATTAAGTTGTCTGATTGAATCACCTAAGTGTGATTGAAACAATCAAATATTGCCATAAATAGAAAACTATACCCTATAGCTCTAATTTTAATGTAATTATATACTTTCTTATTAACAAGCATCTGACTTTGGAGAATAATGCTTTCCCTACCCAACTACCTCACACATCTTTAGAGTTATCGCCAATACAAAAAGAAACAATCTTAGTTAGTTATTGTACAACATCACAAAGGAGTTATTCCTGGGTATATGACTATATTTTTGATGTTCTCTGAATTTCAGAATTTTGATCACTATTTCTAAGTGAAGAGCAGGACAATTTTTTCAATATGAAAATTTCTATTTGATTTCATTCAATGTCCTTTGAAGCTCTGCAATTCTATGATTAATTCTATGATTATTCTCTCTCTTTGCAATTTGGGAAAGAGAATTTTTTTTCTGTGAATAGCTCATTTCTTTTGAAATTCCTTTTTGCTACAATTTAGAAAAATAGAGAACTAATATAATGGTTAGCAACTGTACCTATCATTTTATTCTACAGGGAATTCAAAGTTGAAGAAACTCTATCAATGCCAATAGGCACCATCTTAACAACTTAGAGTTTTAGGAAATTGACCAGAACACTGAAAATTATGTGAATTACTCCAAGTTCCATAGTCAGTGGCCTGGAAAACAGACTTTCTTGGTTTTATAGCTCAGTTTTCTAGCCACCAGACCAAGCTACCTCTTGTTATACAGATGTCTAAATCTCCTCATCAAAAAAAAAAGAATGAAAGAAAAAGGAAAAAAAAGGAATAAAAATTACATAGAAAAAAAGGGGGGAAAGGTCCAAGAGGGGAGATAAATAAGCAGGATAGATTTGTCACTGTTATTAAATTAATATGTACTTAAGACCAAACATTGCAATAATGTTTGTTGATGTCTATTAAGATCATAAGAAGAAATGAAATGAAAAAAGAAAATGGAGAAAAGAGCATAGGATTTAAGGAAAGAAATGAAACTTTAAAATAAAGATTAGAGTCCTATACTGGACTAGCCAGGGAGAAACATTGCAACAGTGTTTGACTTCTTGAACAGTGAATCTAGAATGTTCCCCCTCCCCCTCATTCCCTTTACCTTATTTACAATACAGTGGGACTTTTGAGTGAAGGAATGGCAAACAGTTAATAAAACATTTGATGGGTATTAATTACTTTCCACTTAATTACCTGCCATGTGGATCTTGTTGAGCTATTGATTACTGGCAAACATACATCCCACTGGGGATAGTGTGATTTAACTTCATCCAAGGAGTCAATTAGCCCAAGTAACACTGGGAGAGCTGGTGCTTCGCCTCAATAGCTGGAGTTTCTTGCCAAGAAGGGTAGATAAGCCATTTATTTGTTCATTAAAACACAGTACTACTGTCAACAGGAGGCACTTACCAGGTGTTATTGAGATTGGTAAAATGTCACTCTGTTTCATTAAAGATTAGCTGCAACCTATGGAAATGAAATGGGCAAAGGGACATTTTCCCCACGTGGGTAATAGGAGAAAAGGTAAGGTCAAGAAGTTAACCCTTGCAGGTGAGTCCAATGGAGCTCACAATTTTATAAAATCTAGATAGGAAACTCATAAGCTAGATCCTTAGTGCTCCAAAGACATTTTGAATAGAATATTCTAGGAGTCCTTTCTCTTCTGTGACTTATGGGACTCCTGATTCTTTCCTTTGATTTCTCAGACCAAAGGAGTCAGAAACTCTCTGAAAGACCTTTTAAGAACTTGCTCAGCTTGCTTATTTCTCACACAGAGTCAGATTGATAACAAATTCTGGAATTCAAACTCTTAGAGAAGTAGAAAAGAAGAAAGGGCAGGTGATTAGGAAAAAAAATAAGAAAGAGAAAGGAAGTAAAGAGAGTTTTATATTTGAGTATTTAAAATGTAAATGAAGTACTCTATTTCTTACAGACTTTTTGGTCATGGAATAGATTAAATGTTAAACATGTTTTCATTATTTTTTTGGGGAAGTTCTGTAATTTCCCACTACAATGTTTATAGAACTCTCCCAAGTAAATGATGTACAAAACAGAAAAGCAAACTGACATATTAACTCTTTCTGATAACATATACATGTTATTTAATATGTTTCTATGGAGAAGAGAGAAGTATATTTAATTTTTAGAATTAATACAAAGTTAAGATTATCTGCATTTTATTGATCTGCATTTTAATGTCTTTTACTGTTGTTTCCATAATGTTTATTGTGTATAGTATCCTCAGTTCTGTTTTTTTTCCCTTCTGCATCAGTTCATATAAGTCTTCCTAAGAATCTCCAATTTCTTCCTATTTGTCATTTCTTAAAACTCAAAAATATTCCTCTAGATAGGTAGATAGGTATATAGTTAGACAGTTGAAGTGGTTATCATGTGCTAATAGTATACTAAGCACTAGTGATATAAGTCCTTGCAAACAAGACAGTTTCTTTCTTGAAGGAGCTTTAATTCTAATGGGGAAAGCTGATTTATAAGTATGGGGGAATGTCAGAGCATATCATTTGGTGTTGGTAATTGGCAGATCAAATGGAAATTTGGTTCTGGGGAAGATAAGATGAAATCAGAGTCCAGAAATAAATCAGAACCCACTTGAGAAAGGAAATAATTATCAATCAGTCAAGTAATAAATATTCAGTAAGTACTATGTGTAAAATATTATGCAAAGTGCTTAGGGATATGAAGAAAAGACAAAAACAATCCCCAACTTAAAGGAAATTATAATCAAATACTACTATTGTTTAGGCATTCCCCAATTAATGAAGAATGATGTATTTTCTTTCTAAAGTGGATTAGTTGGATTCATTAATTACATTAGGTCTGCAGTATAAATATGCCTCTTGAAGCCTGTTAGGAAAATACTTTGGTCATCAAAGCTCAAAACTTCAAAAATTAATTAGAAATTACTTAAAATATGATTCTGACTTTGGTAATACTGTGTGATCCTTAACTTTTATTTCCATGTTTTTTTTTATTCCTGGGGAAAACTCTTGCCTATGAGTAGGAACACTTGGGAGAATAAAAAATTAAAATTTGTCTCAGACTGCCTTAAGTACATTGCAAACTACCTTATGAATCATGAACATAATTTTATTGAAGAAAATGTTAATTTAAAATAGCAATATATTTTAAAATGGCTACTTTACTGCAGAACCTCATAATAACATAATTGAGCACTGAATTTAGTTTAAGATACATCCATCTTAGACTCATATCTCAAAAAACTCATTATAAGAAGTATCAAAATGACTCATCACAACAGAGTCACCTATAATATGGTGGTATGATCTTACAGTCCTTAAGAATAGAATTTTGGAAAGGCTCCAGTACTTAATATTCATACTGCTTTTCAATTTCATGGTTAGCTAAATTATGTAGGTATATATTCACAATCCCAGTGTAAGATTGTTTCTCTGTCTTTGTACTGTTTCTTATAAAATATCTTTGAAGATATATAGAACTTATAGATTATATGCAATATAAATAAATGTAAATATATATGTATATACTACCCACCATCCACTTGCAAATCTCTAAAACAAAGTTTAGATATTGTTCATGCCTACATCTTCCTCAAAGCAGGAAATAGAGTTCCCTCAAAGCAGGAAAAACTAAAGCATACAATATGGATACTCAGCATAACACGACTGTTTTTTTTGCCCCACAGACATTGCATAAGATGAACTGGGTATATTCTCATTTGTCTGGAATGCTAGATACCCAGGAAACTGAGAGTAGTGAAGTTCCAAGGTGCAGTAGCTGAATGTTCACATTAAAGATAGTCTGGCGGCAATATGAACTCTTTGTTTTATTTGGGCATGGAGTCAAGATGGCAGAGTTAAATCAGAAGCTGCTTGAGCTATCCCAGTTTGCCTTGAAAACCAAGTCTCTGAATGGAGTCTGATGGAATGAAACCATTCTCAAGCTCAAGATAGATTGAAAAAACTTCAAGAAAGATCGGTCTCACTGGGGTGAAAAGGGGTTCAGCTTAGCTCACACAGACTCTGGCGAAGCAGGAAAAAGGGTCTTAATCACAGTAAATCAGCAATTAAGATCCTCAGTTCTGGCTCAGTACAGGAGAAAATCAGAGGGACAGTCTCCAATTACAGCTTAGAAGGCAAACCCTAGGAAACCAAGCTGTTTTCTGAAAAAAGCAGGCAAAGCTACCCCCTGCAAACCCTAGGGGACCCTCTGCTAAAAAACCAAGGCTCAGAGCTGCACAGGAATTTTGGGACAACATCCCCTTTACTTCAGGAGCAGAACTCAATCATAAAAGTGAAAAAAGAGGAAATATCAAAAGAAAAGAAAAGACAATGAGCAAGAAACAGAAAAGAATCTTGACATAGAAAGCTACTATGGTGACAGGGAAGACCAAAATACCAACTCAAATGAGGACAAAATGTCCACAGATGAAATCTCAAAGAATTACATGATTTGGCCTCAAGCCCAAAGAGGCTTCTTGGAAGATCTCACAAAGACTTTAAAGGGCAAATAAGAGGGGTAGAACAAAAAAGGAAAAAAGAAATGAAAATTAACTACCTAGCAAAATTCATCATCATCTTTCAGGGGAGGTAATAGATCTTTAATAAAATAAGTGACTTTTAATCATTTCTATTGAAAAATAATAGAACTAAACTGAAAATTTAATGTACAAACATAGGACTGTCTTTAAAGGTTAAACTTTTTACATCTCTTCATGTTCCCATGTATCTGTCATTGAGGTAGACAGAGGGGAGCATCACAAGGATGGAAGGTTGTAAATGGACTTTGATTTGATGATAGCAAAGAAAAAGACATTAAGGAGTGGACAAAGGTCTGTACTGGATAAAGAGGAAAGGGGTGGTATAATGGGACAAATTATATCACATGAAGAGTTTCAAAAGACCTATTATAATCCAGGGAAAGCAGGGAGGAGGATGAGCATTATCTGAAGCTTGATCACTTCAGTTTTAGCTCTAAGAGGGAATAACTTAATCATTAAGTTGAGTATAGAAATTTATCTAAGCCTATAAAGAAGTAGGAGGAAAAAGAGGAAAGAAAAGGGAGAGGCAGGATAGAAGGGAGGACAGAAACTCTAGGAAAAAGGTAAGATAAGGAGGGAGGGATCATAGGAGATAATGTAGTGGGTGGAATAGGTAACAAACAATAGTAAAAACAGGTAGGAAAGAGAGAACAAAAGTATATACAGGGCAGAAAATAGAATAGAGGCATATACAGAGCTGGTAATCATAACTGTGAATGTGAATGGGATGAACTCTCCCATAAAATGGAAGTGAATAGTAGAATGGATTAAAAAACAGAATCCTACTATGTATTGTCTAAAAGACTTACATTTGATACAGTGAGACATACACCTGAAGTAAACAAATAAACATGATCTCTTATAAAGAAAAAGTAAAAACAGATCTTATTAAAAGAGATAAAAAGGAAAGTACATCTTGATAAAGAGTCTTGTAATCAATGAAGTAATAATGATACTAAATATATTTACACCAACTGGTAGCACAGATAAATTGCTAGAGAGATTTTTAGCCAGTTAGAGGGTGAAATAAATAGCAAAATTGCACTAGTGGGGGACCTCAACTTTCCCTTCTAATAATCAGACAAATCTAATCCCAAATAAACAAGAAAGAAACTAGGGAGATTAATAGAATCCTAGGAAACCTAGATATGATAGATCTCTGGAGAAAATTGAATAGGGATAGATAGGAATATGCTACAAAAAATTGACCATGTATTAGGGCATAAAAACCTCACAATTAAATGCAAAAAGACAGAAATAGTAAATGCTTTCTTTTCAGACCACAATGCAATAAAAATTATAGTCAATAAAGAGGCCAAGGCACATGGATTAAAAATCAATTAGAAATTGAATAATCTAATTCTAAAAAATGAGAGGGTCAGACAACAAATTACAGAAACAATCTATAATTTCATCCAAGAAAATGACAATCAAAACAGTTCTTAGGGGATATTTTACATCCCCTACATGAATAAAAGAGGGCTACATGAATAAAATAGCTATATGTATAAATAGATACATGAATAAAATAGATAAAGAAGAGCTCAATGATTTGGGCATTCAACTAAGAAAATTAGAAAAAGAATAAATTAAAATCTCCCAATTAATTATCAAATTAGAAATTCTGAAAACCAAAGGAGAGATTAATAAAATTGAAACTAACAAAACTATTGAACTGATTAAGAAAACTAAGATTTGATTTTATGGAAAAATAGATAAATCTTTAGTTAATGTGATTAGAAAAATTAAAGGAAAAAATGAAATCACAAGCTTCAAAAATGAAGAGTGAACTTACCACCAATGAAAAAGAAATTAAAACAACAATTGGAACTATTTTACCAGACTCAATGGTAGCAAGTCTGACAACCTAACTGAAATGGATGAATATTTACAAAAATATAAATTGCCCAGCTTAATAGAAGAGAAAATAAATTACTGAAATAGTTCTATTTTAGAAAAAGAAATTGAATAAGTCATTAATGAACTTCCTAAGAAAAACATCCAGGGCCAGATGATTTCATAATTGAATTCTACCAAACATTTAAAACCAGAACAATGGAAAAATAGGTAAAGAAAGAGTCCTCCCAAATTCCTTTTATGACACAAACATGGTATTGATATCTAAACTAAGAAGAGCCAAAATAGAGGAAGAAAATTACAGACCAATCTCCCTAATGAATATTGATGTCATAATTTAAAATAACATAATAGCAAAGAGATTTCAGCAACTTATCTATTAGGATTACAAGGTGATAACTCAGGTTGTCTGGGCAATTCTAATTCACACCTTTGGTTCAGGCCTTTAAGGGGAGTTTACACCTTTAAACTTCTGAAAAGGAGTTTACATGTTTAAAGGAGTTTACACCTTTAAAAGGAGCAAGTTCATTGGCTGTGGGGGTTCTCACAGGCCCCATTGAGTTCTCACTGGCCCAATCT